>NW_027467782.1:2220675-2323340 GCF_004210375.1 Tachypleus tridentatus | reverse complement strand
CCATTATTATTTACGTACACTATTATTATTTACGTGAACTATTATTATTTACGTACACTATTATTATTTACGTAAACTATTATTCTTACGTACACTATTATTATTTACGTAAACTATTATTATTTACGTACACTATTATTATTTACGTGCACTATTATTCTTTACGTACACTATTATTCTTACGTATTATTATTTACGTGCACTATTATTCTTTACGTACACTATTATTACTTACGTGCACTATTATTCTTTACGTACACTATTATTACTTACGTGCACTATTATTCTTTACGTACACTATTATTATTTACGTTTGTAAGGGTATCAATTTCATGATGCAATTTTCTTGTTCAAGGTTTTTGACAAGATAATAGTTGCTTTCATAATATTCCGATAATATCATATCAATATTCACCACAACCCTTAAAATGGAATGATTATTATGGTAAGTCTTTGTTGGCAGTAAAAATGCACTGGCAGTCTTCTATCAACAGTCAAATGAACGACAGTAGAATTTAGTAGAACTTTAAGCAGGCATTGACTGCGATAAAAATGACCTAACGGTTAGCGTATTACACTACAAGCATTTTGCCCATTACTTCATTAGAGTAACCCAAGCGTTGGCGGCGAGTTCTGCTCATTGTATGTTTTCTCTAATTTTGAAATGATCGACCAGAATTAAAGCACATAACTTTACGTAGTGTTGAGAGAATTTTCGAAATTTCCGCTTTACGAAGTTGAAACGAAGTGTATGAGTGTACAGATTAGGTTGATGAATAGTACGCCACGGGTGTCCTTATGGCAGTTACTTTTCTGAGGTCATTTGTTTTTTAGAACACGTTAAGTAAAAGTCTGTGGATACTCCTGGATACTCACGCCTAAACCCTACGTATTCTGCTTAAATAAGTAAACTATGCCCCCTTTTTACTTTCTGTAAGTATCGCTGTAATTTTAAGAAATGTTACATCACTCTAAATAATGTCTCGTTTTCTCTACGTGTGTGATTTTGTAACCCGTTATTTTGTCAGGGTTTTGTTACTCAGAGTTTTCGACACTTGTTTCCATTTTATTGAGCTTTGAAAGCACGTGCAATGGGTGAGGGATACTAAACTGGGTCAAGGTTATTTTGCTTGTTTGAATCATGATATCACAAAAGACACGTCTGCTTCTAAATGTTTCTAACAATAGCAGTAAGACATCATATCTTAATTGTTAAGGTATATTAAATTTCACTTAAAGTTCTTTATATGTCCATGTCCTTGTTGTTTACGGGTCCACAATAGCATCTGGATAACACACACAAGAAGATAAACATCAAATTGTCAGCTTATGTCACTGATATCCCTGGTTCACCTAGAACAATAATGACTCAACTCCTTACTCAGTTCGTGAACCGCCGCCCATAATGATAGGTTTCAAATAAAATGGATAATTTGAGAGTTAGAAATGAAAGCTGTAATAATACATTAAGGTTCTCAATGTGAATCATTAGGATCAATAATGTATTAGTGTGAACTTTAACCAATGACCTATGTTTGAGTAAAATTTATTATAGATTCGGTTTTTATGGAAGCTATTTCTTGTGGAAAACTGAACTGAATGGAACTTTGTGCTAGAAAGTGTACTTTCAGGATAATTAGAGAAAAAGTGTAATATATTGGAGTTGCTGGACCAGATTCAAAAACCATCTTAAAAGGTTCTATTAGTGTTTCAGAATGAGCCTTAGTTTGTAACCCGGGCCTAAACAGTGGTTCTTCCGCTTCGATTCAGCCGGGCCCGGCATGGCCAAGCGCGTAAGGCGTGCGACTCGTAATCCAAGGGTCGCGGGTTCGCGCCCGCGTCGCGCTAAACATGCTCGCCCTTTCAGCCGTGGGGGCGTATAATGTGACGGTCAATCCCACTATTCGTTGGTAAAAGAGTAGCCCAAGAGTTGGCGGTGGGTGGTGATGACTAGCTGCCTTCCCTCTAGTCTTACACTGCTAAATTAGGGACGGCTAGCACAGATAGCCCTCGAGTAGCTTTGTGCGAAATTCCAAAAAAAAAACAAAAACAAACAAACAAATCGATTCAGCCGAGAGGGTCGACAGTCGCTTGAAGGTGTCAATGTTTGAATACTGTCTGCTATATTTTGACCTGTAGGATAGTGTAATACGAATAAAGCTAAGCAGAATTTCTATATAGAGAAGTTTTATTTAAATTTTATGTAAACTGTCCTACTGGCCTGAGGCAAGTGTTTATTTTATTATATGCAGAGGTTTACATATTATGTCCTCTTTATTTAATAAAGTTAAACCTAATTGGATAATAAATGAGGATATTCCATTAAAATCTGCCTCATTATTAGTTTAAAATATCTATGGTAATCAATAAGATATTAAGCCTAAATTAGGCTATTTAAGTGTTGATTCCATTCACTGTAACGTTATATGTAGTTTTCATAATGCTTTCTTATTAACATTCAATGTTTCGTATATATTTTCGAACATCAACTTCGCTGCAGTATATATATATATATATATATTTTAGATGTTTACTGCTGATTAATAAAATTCACTTGTTTAATTAATTAACAGAATCAACAAAAGCACAACTTGATACTATCGTTATAAACAAATCCTGGAATATAAATTAACTATCCTTTATCTTATCGGCTATGAGTTGGGGTATAGTGATAAGTGTATTTCGAAGTCATAACCATAAGTTTTCCTCACCGTTTAGATATAATCTTATATCTTTTCAGCTGGATATGGACCAACAATGTTACAGACGCTTACCGATAATGTAACACTAAATAATTCGTTTATTATAACAAATGTATTTCATTCGTACAATATTCACTGTTTTGTTGCTTGAAATCTTCTAATACCGATTGTGAAATATTATTTTGTTGTGTTTTTTTTTTTATTTCGCGCAAAGCTACACAAGGGCTATCTGCGCTAGCCGTCTCTAATTGAGCAGTGTAAGACTAGAGGGAAGGCAGCTAGTCAAAGCCACTCACCGCCAACTCTTGGGCTACTCTTTTACCAACGAATAGTGGGGTTGATCGTCACATTATAACGCCCCCCACGGTTGAAAGGGCGAGCATGTTTAATGCGACCGGAATTCGAACCCGCGACCCTCGGATTACGAGTCGAACGCCTTAACACACTTGTGAAATATTTACTAGTAGCGATTACATTTTTCATTTTATATTTGTTACTTGTATGCTTCCCAAAGCTGCATAGAAACTGGTAAAAAATTTAAGTAAAATCGCGAACACTTGTTTCTATAACAAGCTCTATACAATGAATGTGATTTCTCTACTTTACGTTTTTCAACGTAAATCATCCATATATAATTTTGTCTGGTAAATTAGAACTCAGAAGGTCGTGCTTTTAGAATACAGCACAAAGCTATGCCCACCACAGATATCGAAACCCGATTTTTAGAGGTGTGAATCTGCAAGGTGGCAGCTCAAAAGGAAGACAGCTAGTCAACACCACCTACCGCCAGCTCTTGAAGCTATTTTTCTTTCTTTGGGGATTTTGGAACCACAAGTCTCAGGCACGTTAACAGTGCACAGAACCCTAGTATATTTGGATACTGCTATGTGGATAAATTTATAGTTACAATTACCAGTTTGAACCACACACATTAACTACTTTAAAATATCGTTATTATGAAAGAATAAAACTATAAACTCGTTTAGAAAAAAAGACACAGAAGAGAGAAAAATCGGCTACCACTGAAAAAAATAATAGATAAAACAATAAAATAATAAAAAAATGTTAATTATTAGGCGAATATTTCTATAACCCGAGTAAAGCAGTCACCATTCAAATAGTGTTAAAGAAATGTCTTGATATTTATATAATTTTCTATACATTCTATGTAGTGTAAAATTATTTTTAGCAAAGAGCATAAAATAGACAAGTTTAATCCTGAACTTCAGAAATTTAACTCAACCATAAACTTTCATGGTAACTAAAGCTATACGACACAGAATACGATCTTCTTATAGAATGAGTTAACAATCTGCAGGTTATTTCAAGTACGTAAGCTTACCTTAGCCCCACTAGGGGGCACAAAGTGGTGAGTAAATGATGAGAATTATATCTACTGAAACTATCGATTAAATTGTATGAAAGTTTATTAGATGTGAAACCATTACAAGAAGCTACTTAACCATACTTTGTACAGAAATTAATATTGATTCCATAGTAGTAAAATGTGACCCGATTTTATACATCAGACTCAGACAACAGATCACTGAATTTTATAATGGTATATTCACAATTTCTTTTTCCATAAATACACATTGTAGTTACAAACACATTTGATTAGCACCATTACTATCTATTGTTTAGTTTCACAGGTACGGTAATATTATAATGACTGTAGCTACGTTTCCACATTACATATATATAAGGGGCTATCGAGCAAAGAGTTATTGGTTCGTGTCCCGTTATCGAAACATCGTATTTTGAAGCTATAGATGTGTTATAGGAGTAACATTTAAATTTCATTATTCGATTAGATAAATCCAAGAGTTTCCAGCGGTTGCTGGTTTTTGTTGTGTTTTTGAATCTAACAACTCAAAATTGTAAGCACAGATGTCTCTCGTGTAGTTTTCACATATATCCAAAAGAGACAAATAAAATTTATATGCAAAACGGCTCGTTTGGGTTGAGAAAATATTTTACATAGAAGAGCGAACAACGTTTCGACCAGGTGACCTGACGATGACCGAAGAAGGTCGAAACGTTGTTCGCTCTTCTATGTAAAATATTTTCTCAACCCAAACGAGCCGTTTTTGCATATAAATTTCTCAACAAGTGGGTTTCTCGTCATCACAGACAAATAAAATGTATGTTTGTGTATTATTAGTAGTGCTAGTTGCTACCTGGCTATAGATGGTAAGCCAATACTTAAACAATGATAATTTGCAGTAAACGCTCTGCCAGATCGAGGTCAAAGTGAAGATGATAATAGCAAATAAAGTAATAGACGTATGAGACGTAGACGTAACAGTGACAAGAAATAAATATCAAAATATAAATAATAAAGTTATTACGGTTCGAGTTTGTTTTACTGCCATACAAATTTGACGTAAAACAGAACTAAAACGACAAATGCATTATTGGAGAAAGACCTCATAAAGAAACATAAGTCTTTTTAAGAATGAAAGTTTGAAATTGTGTTACAAAAGGTTGTGATATAGTTTATATCGTTCTACAAAGAATGATCAGATAGTGGAATACTTGGAAGTATTGAAAAAAAAACGTGTAGCAACATTCAGTTTGTTACAATTGATGCGTTAGACCGTAAGTCAACAAGTTCAATTCAAGTGTCATGAAAGTCTCTGAGATAAAGAGAACGTTAATCTAAAATCATTTAGAAAAGCTTAAAGATAACCTGAACATTGTGTGGCCTTTCTTTATCAGAGGTGACGACACATTTCAGACATCAATAAAGATCTTTTTCCTATTCATCTGTACACGTGCCGCTTCACTTATGGTCGAATAGCTCAACCATAGTTTCTTCACTAGCAAGAGAGAAACGAGAAATAAAATATTCGGGAGTTGCTCCAGAGAAACAGATAAGTAGTTTTTTTATTACATTCTTAGTCCTTAAAAAAAAACTCCAAACAAATACATCTACTGGCATAGTTTCACCGTCGCCACAGAAACTTAACACCATAAGCACAATTGGTAAGTTATACTGCCAATGGTATGTTAATATTTTTCATCATCTACCTGCGATATAGTGACGAAAAATATTGGACAGTCAATGACAATGTAACACCTTACGTGATTGCTAAGAAAATCATCTTATTCTAATGCGCATGTGCAAAAAATCATGAACTGGTAAAACCGATTGTCTTGTTTCTTCATCTGCAGATATGCCAGCTATGCTGTCCAGTCCTGTCCAACACAAAACAATATCAACGGACAGATATGGCACATTACGGAGATATTGCAGTGTTTATTAATTCAAGTTTTGTTATTGGTTAGACTTGGTTACAGTTGTGGCATGTTCCACGCTCTTACTGCCTGCGAATGTCAATGTATGTTCTTCTTAAAATGAGTATTTTATGAATAGGTTTTGATATAATGAATGATGACAATATGTTTACATTGTAACAACTATAACACATTTTGGTGACAATGCACTCGGACCTGACATGGCCTAGCGCGTTAAGGCGTGCACTATGTAATCTGAGGGTCGCCGGTTCGCGCCCGAGTCGCGCCAAAACATGCTCGCCCTCTCAGCCGTGGGGGGCGTTATAATATGACCGTCAATCCCTCTTTTTGTTAGTAAAAGAGTAGCCCGAGAGTTGGCGGTGGGTGTTGCCTTCCCTCTAGTCTGACACAGTTAAATTAGGGACGGCTAGCACAGATAGCCCTCGAGTCGTTTTGTGCGAAATTCCAAGACAAAACAAGACTCGTTCTGGTTAATCTAAGTTCACTTGTATCGCGAACTAAAACTTCCCATTAACTAAGAATATAAGTTTAGATGATTTCGCAAGGTTGAATTCCATGGTGAAAGTCATATAATGGTTGCAGGTTAAGATATATTACATGGATGTGAACTGATGAATCTTATTTATTGTTGCATGTTGGCTTCTGAGAAACAATACCATAACAGGGTGTTCTAAAAGAAGCCCTTACCACAAACAGTGGGATATGATGAAGACACTAAAAGCTGTTTTAATTCTGCTAGAAAACTGTCAGGTGCATAAAGTGTCAACTGCGCACATGGGATTTGGAAATCGTCAAAAAAAAGTAGGGTAATAAATGAATGAGACCTTCTGTTGTCTCATCAAACCGTAACTTTCCTGAATCAATAATACAAATAGGGTATGGAGGAATTATGGAGTTTATTGGTTAATGATAATAAGAAATTTGACACTCACAGTCTGCCTGAAGATGGCGCTGATTTATTCAAAAATGGCTCCTGTTTAGTAGACTTGATCGATTATGATCAACGCATGCGTGATCAATAATAACTACCTGAGAAAATGAATTAGTCGCCTATTTAGCTAATGTTTCACTTAGATAAAAAAGTATATACTGAACATTTCTAGCGGATAACAACGAAAAATGTTTAGAAGTTAGTGTTAACCATTGTGAGCTGTAAAGGGCAATGGTAGAGTCATTGTGGATCATTATGAAGTGTAAATACCAGCAATGTACTTTTCAGAGATAAAGTTATTGTTGACTGAGTTGAGGTGTGAATGTCAGTTTCATCAACTGTTACAGATTGTTTGTTTCTTATTCTTACCTTATATTTATTTTTCAATTCATTATTTTCTTCTTTACTTTGGAAATCAGTCACCTTCCCATAACTCTCTGCGGGCAGTGAAGGGTGATATGGATGTGGGACGTTGTGGGCTTTAGCACCCACATCTTGCTCTCCCAATTTTTATTTTCTATTTCTATATCTATTGCTATTCCTTTATTTTCTTTCTTTATGTGAGACTGGCTAATGGAGGTTAAGACGGTGTATCCCCACCATAGTGTGGGGCCTATGCTTCAGTTACCTCCAAAACCTAGGGTACATCTTACATCCCACATTATAGCTTGTATCCCGGATCTTTTCATTTAGTGCAGCGTTTTTTATTTTGTTTGTTATTTTTATAATTTATTTTTGTTTTCGGCTTGTTTTTAGGCTGAAACAAACTAATATAATTAGTCAAAAATTTGGATTTTCTGTTTTCAACGCAATCATTCCTTGTAATTTTGTTTACTTAACTTTATCAATATTAATTTTCTCTACATTGCACCAAACTAGCGTTACTAGCAAATGATGGGAATCATGCAAAATAAATTGTTAAGGCATTCACAATCCTTTTCATAAAGAAGATATGATTACTAAAAATGTTCACATAATTAGGATGAAATATCGTTAACTTCACAAACATAAACATATATTAATAAATTAAAGTGTTTTAACTCATATATGTATTACCTTTTTTATGTTTTCGAGGTGATAAAACTGTCCATTATTCTTTGCTGTATTTTCTTTTATTATTTTGTCCCTCTGGTGGGACGGCTTCAATCTTACTGACTTTCAACGCTAAAATCCAGGGTTCGATTCCCGGTGGTAGATACAACAGATAGCCTAAATTGGCTTTGCTCTAAACATTACCAAGCAAACAAAACTTCCACACAAAGGTAAAAGGTTATTTCTGTCAAAATACCGTAAATTATTTGATGATTTAATGTACACGTCACACTGTCAGTCAAGATCGCCTAAGTAATTTGATTATATAATGTTGAATATCATATCATTCTATTACATTACTGCCACCATGGGCATATTATTCTGAAATAAAGTTATATCTTCTTTTATCTTAGCAATCACATGAGACAGGTTAGGTCTCATAATGCTTTCGATTACATTTCTCTAATATAATTTAGAAATACGAGTAAAACCTTCTTATATTATTTCTTTCATTCGCACCTTGGGAATCTCTTACCAGAATTAATTTGTTCTTAGACGATTCTTAATGTAATACACCTATTTCATTGCAATGATAACTTGTGAAACTGCACGGTGAATTTCGAATTGGATAGAAATTAACAAGTAAACCTTTAACATTATGGATTCGTGCCTACTGGTTGTGTGGAAATCCTAAAGGATAACATCTTAAGCCTTATAAATCTGTTCATAATCCAGTGTTGTAACCACATTCTACACTCCATCACCTAACACTATGTATTAACTTTATTCTACGCTCTCTTACCTAGTATTGTATATTAACTTCATTCCACACTCTCTTATCTGGTATTGTGTACAACGTTCATTCTACACCCCACTTACCATAGTTCGTTCTATACATCTCTTTACCTAGTATTGTGTATTAACTTCGTTCTATACATCTCTTTACCTAGTATTGTGTATTAACTTCGTTCTATACATCTCTTTACCTAGTATTGTGTAGTAACTTCGTTCTATACATCTCTTTACCAAGTATTGTGTATTTGCTTGCTTGAAACAAGACGTTGTAGATATTGGCCAAAAATAATGAAGTCATGATGTGCACATGGTTTTCCAAACAATACGTTTTTAAAGGTCCTGTTACTTAGGACTTTCATGCTATGTTTTGCACAATATCACAAAGAATCGTGTATTTGTACTACTGAACAGTTCCCGGATGATAACACGTGAATATGTATAGGTAACATAGCTGAATCACAACATAACTCCCTATAGCGTAACTACATTTAACAGAATATTTACAATTCACATTAGATTTCACAACACTTGAACTATAGATACATGGCTATAATTTAGAATAAAATGAAATATATTTTGTGATTGTAATTCTTAAACCAATTGATGAATCGTCTCTACAAACAAACATCAATGATTTACTGTAACCAATGTAAATATTCAGTTAAGGTCTGCGAACATTTTATCATTTTGTTTCTCTTGCGTGTTACGAGAGGATATAAACTCAAAGAATATTGTACACCATGTTTAAAGAGTTTCTGACTACTTATAAGAGATCAATTGATCGATTTAGAGGTTACACGTGGAAGAGCGAAAAGTCTAAACTGATAAACGAGGTTCGATTTTCCGCATGTAGCCCAACGTTGTTTTCTCTGAAAAATCAACAACATGAGTTACGGTTGAATGTTTTTTTATAACTCTAATTATAATGAAACATTTTAAATTGAATATTCCACAACTGAAATAAAACGTATATAAAATATATATTTACTAAATCTTGTTTATTGTTATATTTTATCTGTTTCAGCGACATCTCAGAAAGTGTCTTTAACAATTAGTGTTAAATTTCAGAACTAAATCGATTGAGAATGTTAACAAATTAAACTTTACTCGATGTTCAAGATTTGTGCACTCGTACTGCTGACTTTTGTGCCAGTTTTATCATCATGTATTTCATTTCTTCATCATGTGTCACTCTACCTGTCTCAAACTTTAAACAATATATTTATACCAGTTTTACCATCATGTATTTCATTTCTTCATCATGTGCCACTATATCTGTCTCAAACTTTAAACAATATATTTTATACCAGTTTTATCATCATGTATTTCATTTCTTCATCATGTGCCACTATATCTGTCTCAAACTTTAAACAATATATTTTATACCAGTTTTATCATCATGTATTTCATTTCTTCATCATGTGTCACTATAATTGTCTCAAACTTTAAACAATATATTTTATACCAGTTTTACCATCATGTATTTCATTTCTTCATCATGTGCCACTATATCTGTCTCAAACTTTAAACAATATAATTTATACCAGTTTTATCATCATGTATTTCATTTCTTCATCATGTGTCACTATATCTCAAACTTTAAACAATATATTTTATACCAGTTTTATCATCATGTATTTCATTTCTTCATCATGTGTCACTATATCTGTCTCAAACTTTAAACAATATATTTTATACCAGTTTTATCATCATGTATTTCATTTCTTCATCATGTGTCACTATATCTGTCTCAAACTTTAAACAATATATTTTATACCAGTTTTATCATCATGTATTTCATTTCTTCATCATGTGTCACTATATCTGTCTCAAACTTTAAACAATATGTTTTATACCAGTTTTATCATCATGTATTTCATTTCTTCATCATGTATCATTATATCTTAATGATTATCTTTGCATCCAAACATCTTATATCTGTCAAGGTTTACTGTATTTATTCTTTCTCTATGTATCGTCTTCAATATTTTTCCGTTAATTTCCATGTTCTGTATTTTGAAAACAATTTGTTTTTTTTCCACCGGTGGTATCAAATGGTGGCTAACAGTAACAACTTGTTTTTCTAAGCATTAGAAACAAACATATTATTCTTTGTTTCATATATAATCTACATGATTGTCTGTATTGTTATATAATTGTCTGTAATGTTATGTGATTTTCTGTAATGTTATATGATTGTTTGTAATGCTATATGATTGTCTGTAATGTTACATGATTGTCTGTAATGTTACATGATTGTCTGTAATGTTATATGATTGTCTGTAATGTTACATGATTGTCTGTAATGTTGCATGATTGTCTGTAATGTTATATGATTGTCTGTAATGTTATATGATTGTGTGTAATGCTATATAATTGTGTGTAATGTTATATAATTGTCTGTAATGTAATGTAATTGTTTGTAATGTTATATGATTGTCTGTAATGTTACATGATTGTCTGTAATGTTATATAATTGTCTAATGTTATATGATTGTTTCTAATGTTATATAATTGTTTGTAATGTTATATGCTGGTTTGTAATGCTATATGATTGTTTATAATGCTACATGATTGTCTGTAATGTTATATGATTGTCTGTAATGTTATATGATGGTTTGTAATGCTATATGATTGTTTGTAATGTTATATGATTGTCTGTAATGTTATATGATTGTCTGTAATGTTATATGATTGTCTAATGTTATATGATGGTTTGTATTGTTATATAATTGTTTGTAATGTTATATGATGGTTTGTAATGCTATATGATTGTTTGTAATGTTCTCTTATTTTTAAAGCTATATTCCTAGAATTTCACCCCTCAGTGTAACTGCAGAATGTCTACGGACTTATAGCGCTAGAAACCGAATTTCGATACCCGTGGTGAACAGGTTGCAGAAAGCTTTATCTCAAACAAAGAAAGAAAGAAAGCTTAATTTTTCACCCATTATACGTCTTTCACTTACATCCAATATGTTCAGTACATTATTTATAAATGTGATTTTAAATTTACATCCAATGTATTCACTACGTTATTTATTAATGATATTTTAAACATACATTCAATGTATTCACTACGTTATTTACACATAATATTTTAAACTAACATCCAATATGTTCACTACGTTATTTATTTATAATATTTTAAACTTACATCCAATGTATTCACTACGTTATTAATAAACAATATTTTAAACTTACATCCAATGTATTCACTACGTTATTAATAAACAATATTTTAAACTTACATCCAATGTATTCACTACGTTATTTATATATAACATTTTGGACTTACATCCAACGAGTTCACTAATGCTATTTATATAAAATATTTTACACTAACATCCAATGTGCTCACTAGGGCTATTTATTTATATTATTTTAGACTTACATCCAATGTGTTCACTAAGGCTATTTATTTATATTATTTTAGACTTACATCCAATGTGTTCACTACGTTATTTATTTATATTATTTTAGACTTACATCCAATGTATTCACTAAGGCTATTTATTTTTGTTATTTTAAACTTACATCCAATGTATTCACTACGTTATTTATGTATAATATTTTGGACTTACATCCAACGAGTTCACTAAGGCTATTTATATATAATATTTTACACTAACATCCAATATATTCACTAGGGCTATTTATATATAATATTTTACACTAACATCCAATATATTCACTAGGGCTATGTATTTATATTATTTTAGACTTACATCCATACCAGCATCATGTAGCATTGCGCGAAATTCCAAACAAATCAAAAGTCCTTAGATGGCCATTTTTGATAAATCTTATGACATATCGTAACATTTCAAAACAAAATTCTGCTTTTCATCAGCGACCATGTTGGACATTTTCTCTTAAATACATTAAACGTTCTATCTTTTCGTAGTAGTATAACGATAGGTGAACATTGCTTAAAATTCTTGTTGGTTTTCTACAGATAGAAATAACAATTCTTGTTTTGCTTTAGCTGTAAACATGTCTAAATATAGCGACAAGGTACTGGTTCACTTTTAAGGTTAATATAATACCATGCTTTACTAATCTTTTGAAAAGACATAAAAATCATTTCTGAATTCCAGTTGAATAAAATGCATGAACGTGTCCAAACTTATTTCATATAAACATCTACTTACATAGTAGAGACTTTAACTTCAGCCCCTCACTCGCTGGTACAGTGGTACGTCTACGGATTTACAACGCTTAAATAAGGAGTTCAATTCCTCTCAGATGGCTTAATAGATATCTCGATGTGACTTTGTTAAAAGAAAACAGATATCCTAATGTGGCTTTGTTAAAACAAAACAGATATCCCGATGTGGCTTTGTTAAAACAAAACAGATACCCTGCTGTGGCTTTGTTAAAACAAAACAGATATCCCAATGTGACTTTGTTAAAACAAAACAGATATCCCAATGTGACTTTGTTAAAACAAAACAGATATCCCGATGTGGCTTTGTTAAAACAAAACACACACACTTTAACTTCACATTATTACTTAGTCTTGACTTTATTGTAATTTGTTCTTTTTGTATTCTGCCTCCACTTTATCAGTTTCAAAAACTAATTATTTTCATCCGTTACTTTAAAAAAATATGTTCATAACTTCTTCTTGTAGCCGTGGCTACACTAAGTGTGACAGTCATATACATCAACAGATCACTCAAGAGTAGCCAAAGAGTTGACGACGAGTTCTGTTAGCTTACTGCCTTTTTAATGTTCTTTAATGTTCTGAGCGAAATGAACTTTCTGAAAAGACAAGGGTTGTAATAAACAATGATTTTGTTTTTCATTGAGGTTCAACTTTATTTATAATTTATCAATAGTATATATGTATGTAAAACATTTAATAGATTCTGATATGTTTCCCACCGTCAGCCCTAGTTGTTATGTTATCACACTTGTTTACTTCACATATTGTTCATGTTTTGTATTGTTTCTTTGTGTACTTCCTCAAGTTATTATGAATGAATTATTCTAAAAATAACACATATTTTATATAGACACATGTACTTACCACATTTAACCATCAATGTGTTAGTTAATCCATCATATACCAGTATAATAGAGTTTGAGCAAAAGGGTTGAGATACTTTTTAACTTACGGACGATCACAACATGTACGGTGTGAAGGTATGTTATCTGTGTTAATATTTGGTGACATAACGGAAACACAAATACTCTAAATTAATTTACTGAATTCATGCTATCGTAACTTAAAAATTCTAGCTTTAATTGGTCCGTGTTATTGGAGAAGATATGTGTGAACTTGCACAATTATGGATACGGAAAACACCAGCTCACGATATTATAAGTGGTAGACACTGTTAGGGTGTCAAAAGCACAAAAATTATTATTGTCACAAATGAGACCGGACTTCCCTTTTATGTTGTCGTTCTTTCGTGTTTCATCCCTCTGGAAAATGACCAAAATGGACATCAAAAACGAGATCTAAACCCGGAAAGCAGCTAGTTGGCTCGGAACACGAACTGAAGCTACTCACAGTGATGACGAGAAACCCACTTGTTGTGAACCTGACGATGACCGAAGAAGGTCGAAACGTTGTTCGCTCTTCTATGTAAAGTGTTTTCAGCCCAAACGAGCCGTTTTTGCATATAAATGAAGCTACTCACAATCCAAATGTACCAGCAGAAGCTAATACCGTCAACCGACAAACCGAATTCACTCTACTATGAAACCATGAATCCCGTGTCATAATATTTCTCTGTTGTGTGTGTTTAAATAATTCTTGTTTATATTGTTCAGTTAGTGATGAAATTACTCGGCGAATTTTGCTTTGCAAGTCGAACAAAATGTGTAATTAAACAACGTAACATATGAAATGTTCCTGTCAGCTCTAGTCATTCTATTTTAGTTTACAATTTTAGATAAAATCTATGTATATATTGTATTTCTACTGTAAAAACTCAAATAAAAAATAAAATGTTTACAGTGTTTTACGTCTATTTTTATCGGAAATGTTGAGTTGTTTTAATAGCTGAACTTAGTTTAACTGACACATAAGGTCAGTCGAACTAAATCTAAGAATAGGTAATGCGTATATAAAAATAAAACAAAAAAGATATTTTTCTTTGTCCCTAAAATTAGGGTGTTTTTTTTTCAACATCAAACATACAATTCTGGAACATCTTTGTTTTTAAGTTTTCAGAAAAAACTTTGTGAGTAACACAGTATAACATATTTTAATATCTGTTTTATCAGATATTATGTTAACGTAAATAAACTTCTTCAAACAACGTGATTTATTGAACCTAACGGCCCGGCATGGCCAAATGTGTTAAAGCGTTCGACTTGTAGTCCGAGGGTCGCGGGCTCGAATCCCGGTCGCACCAAACGTGCTCGCCCTTTCAGCCGTGGGGTCGTTATAATGTTACGGTCAATACCACTATTCGTTGGTAAAAGAGTAGCCTAAGAGTTGGAGGTGGGTGGTGATTACTAGCTGCCTTTCCTCTAGTCTTACACTGCTAAATTAGGGACGGCTAGCGCAGATAGCCCTCGAGTAGCTTTGTGCGAAATTCCAAAACAAACAAACAAAACATTGTTTTATTCTCCATCACGCCAAAAGCTGAACGAAAATCGCAGAATGGCTGACTAATGAATGTGTATTGGCTGTAAAATTGTTATTAATGTTTATTATAAGTTTATCCGCCACTGGTGACTTTCTTTAATACTTTTCGACCGCACTTTCTTTTCACAACTGAGGTGTGTTTGATTAGATATTAATACACACTAACGAGCCACACCAAATCAGAGAGTGACACTCTATAACTTTAGGATCGCAACCGTATTATATGGAAAAGATTTACATTTTACTGAACCAACCAAATTCTTCAACATATATAGGATAATTTCTCTTTTCTAAAATAGTGTTAATGACTTCCTTCATAGTAACACCAGAGAATACAGATTAATAGAATATTGTCATAAACCGTACGTACTCGGTACAACCGTAGCGAACATCGTTATTTACGCTTATTGCTCTAAAATTAGGATAATTTTTATAAAATTGAGCAAATTTGTGCTTAAACGATAACAAAAAATAATAAACAATAACCTTCCACTCATAAATTCTTTTAAAATCTTCAGCTAGTAACGTTTAAACAATACTAATGTCTACTATAATATTTAAACTAAACCTATATTTATTGTTGTTTAAGAAATGCTAATATTTACTATATTATATAAACAAAACTAATATTTACTATATTATTACAACAATGCTAATATTTATTATATTATTTTAACAATACTAATATTCATTATATTATTTCAGCAATGCTAATATTCATTCTATTATTTCAACAATGCTAATATTCATTATATTATTTCAACAATGCTAATATTTATCATATTATTTCAACAATGCTTATATATGTTATATTATTTCAACAATGCTGATATTTATCATATTATTTCAACAATGCTTATATTTGTTATATTATTTCAACAATGCTATTATTTCAACAATGCTAATATTCATTATATTATTTCAACAATGCTAATATTCATTATATTATTTCAACAATGCTAATATTCATTATATTATTTCAACAATGCTAATATTCATTATATTATTTCAACAATGCTAATATTCATTATATTATTTCAACAATGCTAATATTCATTATATTATTTCAACAATGCTAATATTTATCATATTATTTCAACAATGCTTATATTTGTTATATTATTTCAACAATGCTGATATTTATCATATTATTTCAACAATGCTAATATTCATTATATTATTTCAACAATGCTGATATTTATTATATTATTTCAACAATGCTAATATTCATTATATTATTTCAACAATGCTAATGTTCATTATATTATTTCAACAATACTGATATTTATTATATTATTTCAACAATGCTAATATTCATTATATTATTTCAACAATGCTAATATTCATTATATTATTTTAACAATGATGATATTTATCATATTATTTCAACAATGCTAATATTCCTTACATTATTTCAACAATGCTAATATTCATTATATTATTTCAACAATGCTAATATTCATTATATTATTTCAACAATGCTAATATTCATTATATTATTTTAACAATGCTAATATTTATCATATTATTTCAACAATGCTTATATTTTATTTCAACAATGTTATATTATTTCAACAATGCTGATATTTATCATATTATTTCAACAATGCTTATATTTGTTATATTATTTCAACAATGCTGATATTTATCATATTATTTCAACAATGCTAATATTCATTATATTATTTCAACAATGCTGATATTTATTATATTATTTCAACAATGCTAATATTCATTATATTATTTCATTTCAACAATGCTAATATTCATTATATTATTTCAACAATGCTAATATTTATTATATTATTTCAACAATGCTAATATTCATTATATTATTTCAACAATGCTAATATTCATTATATTATTTCAACAATGCTAATATTTATTATATTATTTCAACAATGCTAATATTCATTATATTATTTCAACAATGCTAATATTCATTATATTATTTCAACAATGCTAATATTCATTATATTATTTCAACAATGCTAATATTCATTATATTATTTCAACAATGCTAATATTCATTATATTATTTCAACAATGCTAATATTTATTATATTATTTCAACAATGCTAATATTTATTATATTATTTCAACAATGCTAATATTCATTATATTATTTCAACAATGCTAATATTTATTTCATTATTTCATATTATTTCAACAATGCTAATATTTATTATATTATTTCAACAATGCTAATATTCATTATATTATTTCAACAATGCTAATATTCATTATATTATTTCAACAATGCTAATATTCATTATATTATTTTAACAATGCTAATATTTATATTATTTCAACAATGCTTATATTTGTTATATTATTTCAACAATGCTAATATTCATTATATTATTTCAACAATGCTGATATTTTTTATATTATTTCAACAATGCTTATATTTGTTATATTATTTCAACAATGCTGATATTTATCATATTATTTCAACAATGCTAATATTCATTATATTATTTCAACAATGCTAATATTCATTATATTATTTCAACAATGCTAATATTCATTATATTATTTCAACAATGCTAATATTCATTATATTATTTTAACAATGCTGATATTTATCATATTATTTCAACAATGCTTATATTATATTATTTCAACAATGCTAATATTCATTATGTTATTTCAACAATGCTAATATTTATTATATTATTTCATCAATGCTAATATTCATTATATCATTTCAACAATACTAATGTTTATTATATTTCAACAATGCTAATATTTATCATATTATTTCAACAATGCTGATATTCATTATATTATTGCAACAATGCTAATATTCATTATATTATTTCAACAATGCTAATAATCATTATATTATTTCAATAATGCTGATATTCATTATATTATTTTAACAATGCTAATATTTATCATATTATTTCAACAATGCTTATATTATATTATTTCAACAATGCTAATATTCATTATGTTATTTCAACAATGCTAATATTTATTATATTATTTCATCAATGCTAATATTCATTATATCATTTCAACAATACTAATGTTTATTATATTTCAACAATGCTAATATTTATCCTATTATTTCAACAATGCTGATATTCATTATATTATTGCAACAATGCTAATATTCATTATATTATTTCAACAATGCTAATAATCATTATATTATTTCAACAATGCTAATATTCATTATATTATTTCAACAATGCTAATATTTATTTATATTATTTCAACAATGCTTCAATGTTTATTATATTATTTTTCAACAATGCTAATATTTATTATATTATTTCAACAATGCTAATATTCATTATATTATTTCAACAATGCTAATATTCATTATATTATTTCAACAATGCTAATATTCATTATATTATTTCAACAATGCTAATATTCATTATATTATTTTAACAATGCTAATATTTATCATATTATTTCAACAATGCTTATATTCATTATATTATTTCAACAATGCTATTTATCATATTATTTCAACAATGCTTATATTTGTTATATTATTTCAACAATGCTAATATTTATTATATTATTTCAACAATGCTAATATTCATTATATTATTTCAACAATGCTAATATTTATTATATTATTTCAACAATGCTAATATTCATTATATTATTTCAACAATGCTAATATTCATTATATTATTTCAACAATGCTAATATTCATTATATTATTTCAACAATGCTAATATTCATTATATTATTTTAACAATGCTAATATTTATCATATTATTTCAACAATGCTTATATTTGTTATATTATTTCAACAATGCTGATATTTATCATATTATTTCAACAATGCTATATTTGTTTATATTATTTCAACAATGCTATATATTATTTATTTCAACAATGCTAATATTCATTATATTATTTCAACAATGCTAATATTTATTATATTATTTCAACAATGCTAATATTCATTATATTATTTCAACAATGCTAATATTCATTATATTATTTCAACAATGCTGATATTTATTATATTATTTCAACAATGCTAATATTCATTATATTATTTCAACAATGCTAATATTCATTATATTATTTTTAACAATGCTGATATTTATCATATTATTTCAACAATGCTAATATTCATTATATTATTTCAACAATGCTAATATTCATTATATTATTTCAACAATGCTAATATTCATTATATTATTTCAACAATGCTAATATTCATTATATTATTTCAACAATGCTAATATTTATCATATTATTTCAACAATGCTTATATTTGTTATATTATTTCAACAATGCTGATATTTATATATTATTTCAACAATGCTATATTTGTTATATTATTTCAACAATGCTGATATTTATTATATTATTTCAACAATGCTAATATTCATTATATTATTTCAACAATGCTAATATTCATTATATTATTTCAACAATGCTAATATTCATTATATTATTTCAACAATGCTAATATTCATTATATTATTTCAACAATGCTAATATTTATTATATTATTTCAACAATGCTTATTTATTATATTATTTCAACAATGCTAATATTCATTATATTATTTCAACAATGCTAATATTCATTATATTATTTCAACAATGCTTATATTCATTATATTATTTCAACAATGCTAATATTTATTATATTATTTCAACAATGCTAATATTCATTATATTATTTCAACAATGCTAATATTTATTATATTATTTCAACAATGCTAATATTCATTATATTATTTCAACAATGCTAATATTCATTATATTATTTCAACAATGCTAATATTCATTATATTATTTCAACAATGCTAATATTCATTATATTATTTCAACAATGCTAATATTCATTATATTATTTCAACAATGCTAATATTTATTATATTATTTCAACAATGCTAATATTCATTATATTATTTCAACAATGCTAATATTCATTATGTTATTTCAACAATGCTAATATTTATTATATTATTTCATCAATGCTAATATTCATTATATTATTTCAACAATACTAATGTTTATTATATTTCAACAATGCTAATATTTATCATATTATTTCAACAATGCTGATATTCATTATATTATTTCAACAATGCTAATATTCATTATATTATTTCAACAATGCTAATAATCATTATATTATTTCAACAATGCTGATATTCATTATATTATTTAACAATGCTAATATTTATCATATTATTTCAACAATGCTTATATTTGTTATATTATTTCAACAATGCTGATATTCATTATATTATTTCAACAATGCTAATATTTATTATATTATTTCAACAATGCTAATATTTATTATATTATTTCAACAATGCTAATATTCATTATATTATTTCAACAATGCTAATATTCATTATATTATTTTAACAATGCTAATATTTATCATATTATTTCAACAATGCTTATATTTGTTATATTATTTCAACAATGCTAATATTCATTATGTTATTTCAATAATGCTGATATTTTTCATATTATTTCAACAATGCTTATATTTGTTATATTATTTCAACAATGCTGATATTTATCATATTATTTCAACAATGCTAATATTCATTATATTATTTCAACAATGCTAATATTCATTATATTATTTCAACAATGCTAATATTCATTATATTATTTCAACAATGCTCATATTCATTATATTATTTTAACAATGCTATATTTATCATTTCAACAATGCTAATATTCATTATATTATTTCAACAATGCTAATATTTATTATATTATTTCAACAATGCTAATATTCATTATATTATTTCAACAATGCTAATATTTATTATATTATTTCAACAATGCTAATATTTATTATATTATTTCAACAATGCTGATATTCATTATATTATTTTAACAATGCTGATATTTATCATATTATTTCAACAATGCTTATATTATATTATTTCAACAATGCTAATATTCATTATGTTATTTCAACAATGCTAATATTTATTATATTATTTCATCAATGCTAATATTCATTATATCATTTCAACAATACTAATGTTTATTATATTTCAACAATGCTAATATTTATCATATTATTTCAACAATGCTGATATTCATTATATTATTGCAACAATGCTAATATTCATTATATTATTTCAACAATGCTAATAATCATTATATTATTTCAATAATGCTGATATTCATTATATTATTTTAACAATGCTAATATTTATCATATTATTTCAACAATGCTTATATTATATTATTTCAAAAATGCTAATATTCATTATGTTATTTCAACAATGCTAATATTTATTATATTATTTCAACAATGCTAATATTCATTATATTATTTCAACAATGCTAATGTTTATTATATTTCAACAATGCTAATATTTATCCTATTATTTCAACAATGCTGATATTCATTATATTATTGCAACAATGCTAATATTCATTATATTATTTCAACAATGCTAATAATCATTATATTATTTCAACAATGCTCATATTCATTATGTTATTTCAACAATGCTAATATTCATTATATCATTTCAACAATACTAATATTTATTATATTATTTTTCACAATGCTAATATTTATCATATTATTTCAACAATGCTAATATTCATTATATTATTTCAACAATGCTAATATTCATTATATTATTTCAACAATGCTAATATTCATTATATTATTTCAACAATGCTGATATTCATTATATTATTTTAACAATGCTAATATTTATCATATTATTTCAACAATGCTTATATTTGTTATATTATTTCAACAATGCTAATATTTATTATATTATTTCAACAATGCTAATATTTGTTATATTATTTCAACAATGCTGATATTTATTATATTATTTCAACAATGCTAATATTCATTATATTATTTCAACAATGCTAATATTTATTATATTATTTCAACAATGCTAATATTCATTATATTATTTCAACAATGCTAATATTTCATTATATTATTTCAACAATGCTAATATTCATTATATTATTTCAACAATGCTAATATTCATTATATTATTTTAACAATGCTAATATTTATCATATTATTTCAACAATGCTTATATTTGTTATATTATTTCAACAATGCTGATATTTATCATATTATTTCAACAATGCTTATATTTGTTATATTATTTCAACAATGCTGATATTTATTATATTATTTCAACAATGCTAATATTCATTATATTATTTCAACAATGCTGATATTTATTATATTATTTCAACAATGCTAATATTCATTATATTATTTCAACAATGCTAATATTCATTATATTATTTCAACAATACTGATATTTATTATATTATTTCAACAATGCTAATATTCATTATATTATTTCAACAATGCTAATATTCATTATATTATTTTAATTATTTTAACAATGCTGATATTTATCATATTATTTCAACAATGCTAATATTCATTATATTATTTCAACAATGCTAATATTCATTATATTATTTCAACAATGCTAATATTCATTATATTATTTCAACAATGCTAATATTCATTATATTATTTCAACAATGCTAATATTTATTATATTATTTCAACAATGCTTATATTTGTTATATTATTTCAACAATGCTGATATTTATCATATTATTTCAACAATGCTTATATTTGTTATATTATTTCAACAATGCTGATATTTATCATATTATTTCAACAATGCTAATATTCATTATATTATTTCAACAATGCTAATATTCATTATATTATTTCAACAATGCTAATATTCATTATATTATTTCAACAATGCTAATATTCATTATATTATTTTAACAATGCTAATATTTATCATTATTTCAACAATGCTTATATTTATTATATTATTTCAACAATGCTAATATTCATTATATTATTTCAACAATGCTAATATTCATTATATTATTTCAACAATGCTTATATTTGTTATATTATTTCAACAATGCTGATATTTATCATATTATTTCAACAATGCTAATATTCATTATATTATTTCAACAATGCTGATATTTATTATATTATTTCAACAATGCTAATATTCATTATATTATTTCAACAATGCTAATATTCATTATGTTATTTCAACAATGCTAATATTTATTATATTATTTCATCAATGCTAATATTCATTATATCATTTCAACAATACTAATGTTTATTATATTTCAACAATGCTAATATTTATCATATTATTTCAACAATGCTGATATTCATTATATTATTGCAACAATGCTAATATTCATTATATTATTTCAACAATGCTAATAATCATTATATTATTTCAATAATGCTGATATTCATTATATTATTTTAACAATGCTAATATTTATCATATTATTTCAACAATGCTTATATTTGTTATATTATTTCAACAATGCTGATATTCATTATATTATTTCAACAATGCTAATGTTTATTATATTATTTCAACAATACTGATATTTATTATATTATTTCAACAATGCTAATATTCATTATATTATTTCAACAATGCTAATATTCATTATATTATTTTAACAATGCTAATATTTATCATTACTTCAACAATGCTTATATTTGTTATATTATTTCAACAATGCTAATATTCATTATGTTATTTCAATAATGCTGATATTTTTTATATTATTTCAACAATGCTTATATTTGTTATATTATTTCAATGATCCTGATATTTATCATATTATTTCAACAATGCTAATATTCATTATATTATTTCAACAATGCTAATATTCATTATATTATTTCAACAATGCTAATATTCATTATATTATTTCAACAATGCTCATATTCATTATATTATTTTAACAATGCTGATATTTATCATATTATTTCAACAATGCTTATATTATATTATTTCAACAATGCTAATATTCATTATGTTATTTCAACAATGCTAATATTTATTATATTATTTCATCAATGCTAATATTCATTATATCATTTCAACAATACTAATGTTTATTATATTTCAACAATGCTAATATTTATCATATTATTTCAACAATGCTGATATTCATTATATTATTGCAACAATGCTAATATTCATTATATTATTTCAACAATGCTAATAATCATTATATTATTTCAACAATGCTCATATTCATTATATTATTTTAACAATGCTGATATTTATCATATTATTTCAACAATGCTTATATTATATTATTTCAACAATGCTAATATTCATTATGTTATTTCAACAATGCTAATATTTATTATATTATTTCATCAATGCTAATATTCATTATATCATTTCAACAATACTAATGTTTATTATATTTCAACAATGCTAATATTTATCATATTATTTCAACAATGCTGATATTCATTATATTATTGCAACAATGCTAATATTCATTATATTATTTCAACAATGCTAATAATCATTATATTATTTCAATATTGCTGATATTCATTATATTATTTTAACAATGCTAATATTTATCATATTATTTCAACAATGCTTATATTTGTTATATTATTTCAAAAAGGCTGATATTAATTATATTATTTCAACAATGCTAATGTTTATTATATTATTTCAACAATGCTAATATTCATTACATTATTTCAACAATGCTAATATTCATTATATTATTTTAACAATGCTAATATTTATCATATTATTTCAACAATGCTTATATTTGTTATATTATTTCAACAATGCTAATATTCATTATATTATTTCAACAATGCTGATATTTATCATATTATTTCAACAATGCTTATATTTGTTATATTATTTTTCAACAATGCTATATTTATTATATTATTTCAACAATGCTAATATTCATTATATTATTTCAACAATGCTAATGTTTATTATATTATTTCAACAATATTGATATTTATTATTTTATTTCAACAATGCTAATATTCATTATATTATTTCAACAATGCTAATATTCAATATGTTATTTCAATAATGCTGATATTTATCATATTATTTCAACAATGCTTATATTTGTTATATTTCAACAATGCTGATATTTATTATATTATTTCAACAATGCTAATATTCATCATATTATTTCAGCAATGCTAATGTTTATTATATTATTTCAACAATATTGATATTTATTATTTTATTTCAACAATGCTAATATTCATTATATTATTTCAACAATGCTAATATTCATTATATTATTTTAACAATGCTGATATTTATCATATTATTTCAACAATGCTTATATTTGTTATATTATTTCAACAATGCTAATATTCATTATGTTATTTCAACAATGCTAATATTTATTATATTATTTCATCAATGCTAATATTCATTTTATCATTTCAACAATACTAATGTTTATTATATTTCAACAATGCTAATATTTATCATATTATTTCAACAATGCTGATATTCATTATATTATTGCAACAATGCTAATATTCATTATATTATTTCAACAATGCTAATAATCATTATATTATTTCAATAATGCTGATATTCATTATATTATTTTAACAATGCTAATATTTATCATATTATTTCAACAATGCTGATATTCATTATATTATTTCAACAATACTGATATTCATTATATTATTTCAACAATGCTGTTATTTATTATATCAATTCAACAATGCTAATATTTATTTTATTGTTTTAACAATGCTGATATTCATTATATTATTTTAACAATGCTAATATTTATCATATTATTTCAACAATGCTGATATTCATTATATTATTTCAACAATACTGATATTCATTATATTATTTCAACAATGCTGTTATTTATTATATTAATTCAACAATGCTAATATTTATTTTATTGTTTTAACAATGCTGATATTCATTATATTATTTCAACAATGCTAATATTCATTATATTATTTCAACAAAAGTAATATTTTTATATAACATTACGTGACATGAAGGTATTTCATATTTGAGAAAAACGTTCCTAATGTGTAGACATTCCTTTCCAGAACGTAAAAAACAGCTTTAAGTACTCTCAATTTATTGCTTTGTATTTCAAATAATAGAAAAGGTTCTTTCAGACGTATTACAAGTTTAATTATTTCTTGTTATTTTTTTAGAAAAAAAAGAAAGTCCCTCTCTATTTTAAGTTGTTTGTCTTTTCGCAGAAAGACGTATCTTAAAGTACTTAACGTTTATATTAAGAGATTGAATACAAACACTTTTTCTTCTCTTAAAGTTATAAACTTCCTAAGTTAATTACTGTCAGTAAACTTAATGGTGTTCCAAAGACAAACCAAAAGTTTAAAGGCGGCAAATATTACAAAAGAAATTCTTAAACTAAAACTTAAAAGAGATACTGCAGTAAAATCATAATTTTCGAGTAAACATGGATATCAATTGTTCATTTAATATGCTTTTTATAACAAATTTTTCTCTAAGGTTTAATCTTACGCTTTAACTTTTGGTGGAAAACTCCGTATAAATAAATAGATATGAACATAGCTAAATAAATTTAGGAAAAGGATATTGCTACTAACATATTAAAATGCATAAATCGGCCAAAATATAATAATTATTGCACTTTCTACTTGAATAGAGTAAGATATAAATTAACATATTGATCTTAACCACAATACATTTCATATATGAATAACATAGACTAAACTCTAAACAAACAATCAGGTCTATGAGCAACCTTTCATCGTCATTCCTGTTAAAAAGGATGACCTTTGTTATGACCCTTTATATTTTGGAAATAATTTATCGTTACAGACTAAACAATACATGGCTACACCTCTGTATTTTCATCGCTCAAAAGATTCCCTACCATATTGCGTAATCAATCTATTTTATATATTATAAAAAGGTCTTTTAGTGTCTTACTCTTTGTTTTTCCAGTCTATCTTCAGTAGTCCTATATGTCTGTGGACTCAAACCGATAATAAAACGGTTTCGTAATGACAAGAAATCCACTTGTAGTTATTGCTTTGTTTGTTTTTGGAATTTCGCACAAAGCTACTCGAGGGCTATCTGTGCTAGCCGTCCCTAATTTAGCAGTGTAAGACAAGAGGAAAGGCAGCTAGTCATCACCACCCACCGCCAACTCTTGGGCTACTCTTTTACCAACGAATAATGGCATTGACCGTCACATTATAACGCCCCCACGGCTGAAAGGGCAAGCATGTTTGGCGCGATGGGGATTCGAACCCGCGACCCTCAGATTACGAGTCGCACGCCTTAACACGCTTGGCTATGCCAGGCCAACACTTGTATTTAAAATGTAGGAAAGTCGAAACGTTGTTCACCGCCTTATTTTGGTAAAAGTGTCAACACCATACCAGCCGTCCTGAAACCGGTTTTCGATACCCGTGATGGGCAGAGCATAAGCAAACGGTAGTCCGATCATGTAAAAGTAATATGTTCTGAAACATTTCAATACACATCCTGAAGAAAATGACGTTAGATAAGTAAATATTTATTTTTTCTTACTGGATACATTTAAAGTAAACTTTTGATTTTTTAAATTCTTCCTTGAGGTTAATTATCTTTATAATTAAGCAGAAATCACAAACTCAGAGATAAAAGTTTCCAAAATCTAAATGTAAATAATAATGCATGATATGTGTTATATGATATTGTTTATTCTCTAAGTGTTAGGATATAAGTGTCTTTTCTAATCTAGCAATGTGTGAATTCAATTAAACACACTCTTCACAAAAGATGTAATATTAAAAGTACGTTAGGCCTAACACAACTGTCTTACGACCAATATATTTATTTAAACTCATGTTTTGCTGGCTTAGAAAAAGCGTTCAAAATTAAACTGTCCTGCAGAGATAATATAATAAATATAAAAGTAGATAACTATGCTGTCTTTATAACTGACTTAGAATAAAATAATTAGAATCTCCAAAGTTGTTGAGATTCAACGAGGTTAGTTAATCATATTTTTTGATTAAATTATCTACAACGTTGTTTTAAAACATTTATATTAATTAGTCCACGAATAAATAATCTTTTCAAAGTGTATCTTTATTGAAAGGTTTTAAGTAATTCGTGTTTACTTTAAAATCCAATAAAAAAAACACCTTAAGTGGGAAAAAAAAGGTGTGGCTAGAAATGGATTGAGCGTGCGAATTGGAATGGTTACTGCAGATAGCCATCGTGTAGTTTTGTTCGAAATTCAAACAAACTAACTGTCAAATTAACAATGGTAATGTTGTGGTGGACTTGATCTTGTGTATTCAATGGAATGTTACTCTTCTTACGAAATAAAACACTTTAATTCTTTTCACAACTACTTTCACATGGCCTAGAGTCCTAAGTTGGTTATTTCTGGATTATATTCTGGATGTAAGTGACGGTTAAGTCTTCAAGACCTCGTGTATTATTAGAAATTATAAACCACTTAATGATACATGGTTATACTGCACCTGAAGTTAACTCTAAATTAGCCCATAATCTTCGAAACCACAACATTCAGCCACATAACGTCGTGTGTACGGTCATTATGTCTTTCTATAGATAATAAACTCCACATTAAATTTTAAAAGTTACAAAAATAATTTATGTTGATACATTTCTGAGTTACTGTCATCTCCTCTTTCTATATATAACAATCTCTTTACCTTATTGTATAATTTTTTATTAGTTCAAAAAGATTGAGGTGAAAGTTTTTTCCTGTTACATTGACTTTTAAAAAACAATGAATCCACAATAACTGTTTGGTAGATCACAATGTCTGCCGTAATGATCATTATAATTACTGCTGTGTCGTTCTTGTTGTTTTTGAATTAAACACAAAGCTACACAAATGAGCATTCTGTGCTCTGCCCACCACAGGTATCGAAACCCGATTTTTAGCGTTGTAAGTTCGCAGACATACCGCTGAGTCACTACAGACATACCGTCGAGCCACTGTTGGGCACTGTGTCCTTTATTGGTGTTGTTAATAATTTACCACTGGGTAAGGAACACTATGAACATTAAATTTCAAAATATTTGAAAATTATTTGTGTTAAAAGTACGAAATATTTCAATACTATATACACTACTGCTGGTTAGAAATGATCACAGAGAACGTACGGCAGTTTTATAAAACATTCCTGTCAAAAAAAGTTTGAAATAGCTGTAAAATACACGAACGTTGTGCTGGAGAAATAGTTTAAAAAGTGTCATTAAAATAAATAAGAACAATCGAGCAGCAAGAACGTTTCTTTCTTTCAAGTGTTAGTTTTGGTTTTGTATTAAAGAAAGGTATAAATGGACCAAATGTTTTCAAACTTCACATATTAATCACATTCGCCTTTAATCCATTTGGAACCCACGGGGAGAAAGCTATTTTGTTTTGATGCAGATTTAACAATGAAATACGGATTTCGATGAAGTAACATTTTCTTAATCCTAAAAATTACCAAAATTCCCTTTATTTAGATTATTTAATGACTGATTTTCTTCCATCACCACACTTCACTCAACCCCACCCCACCCCATCCCGAAAAAAAAAAGAAACCAGGAGAATCATTGAAAGGAAATAATAAATATTTTACAACGACAGCAACGCTGAAATCAAGTTTTCGATTCCCCTCGGTGGGGTCAGCAGATAGCCTGATGTGGCTTTGCCATAAGAAAATACACACACACACACATACAAAGATTTATTTTTATTATTCAGAAGGCCATGTGAAAACAATAATACTTAAGTTTACGATGTTTAAATGGATAATATTAAACCAAGTAGCCCAATAATTCCGTAAGCTAAAGAAAAACGTTTAAATGTATGAAGATTTTAAACGAAATACGAAAAATCATTTTTCATTAAAGGGGATAAATTGTACTCATTATTAGGTTTAATTCTTTCACTGAAATTTTAAATTTATTATTATCATATTTAAGTTATTTCTTCGAATAAACGGTACTGTTTGGCTTAGAGTTCCATAGCTAGAGTTTACATGATGCATCAGTTCCTAAAAGGCCTGGCATGGCCAAGCGCGTTAAGTCGTGCGCTTCGTAATCTGAGGGTCGCAGATTCGCATCCCGGTCGCGCCAAACATGCTCGCCCTTTCAGCTGTGGGGGCGTTATAATGTCACGGTCAATCACACTATTTGTTGGTAAAAGAGTAGCCCAAGAGTTGGCGGTGGGTAGTGATGACTAGCTGCCTTCCCTCTAGTCTTATACTGCTAAATTAGGGACGGCTAGCGCAGATAGCCCTCGAGCACCTTTGTGCGAAATTCCAAAAACAAACAATCATAATTATTTTATTTTATGTTACATTTACATAATGATATTGCGTCTGTTTTGGCACGGCATGGCCAAGCGTGTTTAGGCGTGCGACTCGTAATCTGAGGGTCGCGGATTTGCATCCCGGTCGCGCCAAACATGCTCGCCCTTTCAGCCGTGGGGGCGTTATAATGTCACGGTCAATCACACTATTTGTTGGTAAAAGAGTAGCCCAAGAGTTGGCGGTGGGTAGTGATGACTAGCTGCCTTCCCTCTAGTCTTATACTGCTAAATTAGAGACGGCTACCGCAGATAGCCCTCGAGCACCTTTGTGCGAAATTCCAAAAACAAACAATCATAATTATTTTATTTTATGTTACATTTACGTAATGATATTGCGTCTGTTTTGGCACGGCATGGCCAAGCGTGTTTAGGCGTGCGACTCGTAATCTGAGGGTCGCAGATTCGCATCCCGGTCGCGCCAAACATGCTCGCCCTTTCAGCCGTGGGGGCGTTATAATGTCACGGTCAATCACACTATTTGTTGGTAAAAGAGTAGCCCAAGAGTTGGCGGTGGGTAGTGATGACTAGCTGTCTTCCCTCTGGTCTTACATTGTTAAATTAGGGACGGCTAGCGCAGATAGCCCTCGAGCACCTTTGTGCGAAATTCCAAAAACAAACAATCATAATTATTTTATTTTATGTTACATTTACATAATGATATTGCGTCTGTTTTGGCACGGCATGGCCAAGCGTGTTTAGGCGTGCGACTCGTAATCTGAGGGTCGCAGATTCGCATCCCGGTCGCGCCAAACATGCTCGCCCTTTCAGCCGTGGGGCGTTATAATGTCACGGTCAATCACACTATTTGTTGGTAAAAGAGTAGCCCAAGAGTTGGCGGTGGGTAGTGATGACTAGCTGTCTTCCCTCTGGTCTTACACTGTTAAATTAGGGACGGCTAGCGCAGATAGCCCTCGAGCACCTTTGTGCGAAATTCCAAAAACAAACAATCATAATTATTTTATTTTATGTTACATTTACATAATGATATTGCGTCTGTTTTGGCACGGCATGGCCAAGCGTGTTTAGGCGTGCGACTCGTAATCTGAGGGTCGCGGATTTGCATCCCGGTCGCGCCAAACATGCTCGCCCTTTCAGCCGTGGGGCGTTATAATGTCACGGTCAATCACACTATTTGTTGGTAAAAGAGTAGCCCAAGAGTTGGCGGTGGGTAGTGATGACTAGCTGCCTTCCCTCTAGTCTTATACTGCTAAATTAGGGACGGCTAGCGCAGATAGCCCTCGAGCACCTTTGTGCGAAATTCCAAAAACAAACAATCATAATTATTTTATTTTATGTTACATTTACATAATGATATTGCGTCTGTTTTGGCACGGCATGGCCAAGCGTGTTTAGGCGTGCGACTCGTAATCTGAGGGTCGCAGATTTGCATCCCGGTCGCGCCAAACATGCTCGCCCTTTCAGCCGTGGGGGCGTTATAATGTCACGGTCAATCACACTATTTGTTGGTAAAAGAGTAGCCCAAGAGTTGGCGGTGGGTAGTGATGACTAGCTGCCTTCCCTCTAGTCTTATACTGCTAAATTAGGGACGGCTAGCGCAGATAGCCCTCGAGCACCTTTGTGCGAAATTCCAAAAACAAACAATCATAATTATTTTATTTTATGTTACATTTACATAATGATATTGCGTCTGTTTTGGCACGGCATGGCCAAGCGTGTTTAGGCGTGCGACTCGTAATCTGAGGGTCGCAGATTCGCATCCCGGTCGCGCCAAACATGCTCGCCCTTTCAGCCGTGGGGCGTTATAATGTCACGGTCAATCACACTATTTGTTGGTAAAAGAGTAGCCCAAGAGTTGGCGGTGGGTAGTGATGACTAGCTGCCTTCCCTCTAGTCTTATACTGCTAAATTAGGGACGGCTAGCGCAGATAGCCCTCGAGCACCTTTGTGCGAAATTCCAAAAACAAACAATCATAATTATTTTATTTTATGTTACATTTACATAATGATATTGCGTCTGTTTTGGCACGGCATGGCCAAGCGTGTTTAGGCGTGCGACTCGTAATCTGAGGGTCGCAGATTCGCATCCCGGTCGCGCCAAACATGCTCGCCCTTTCAGCCGTGGGGCGTTATAATGTCACGGTCAATCACACTATTTGTTGGTAAAAGAGTAGCCCAAGAGTTGGCGGTGGGTAGTGATGACTAGCTGCCTTCCCTCTAGTCTTATACTGCTAAATTAGGGACGGCTAGCGCAGATAGCCCTCGAGCACCTTTGTGCGAAATTCCAAAAACAAACAATCATAATTATTTTATTTTATGTTACATTTACATAATGATATTGCGTCTGTTTTGGCACGGCATGGCCAAGCGTGTTTAGGCGTGCGACTCGTAATCTGAGGGTCGCAGATTCGCATCCCGGTCGCGCCAAACATGCTCGCCCTTTCAGCCGTGGGGCGTTATAATGTCACGGTCAATCACACTATTTGTTGGTAAAAGAGTAGCCCAAGAGTTGGCGGTGGGTAGTGATGACTAGCTGCCTTCCCTCTAGTCTTATACTGCTAAATTAGGGACGGCTAGCGCAGATAGCCCTCGAGCACCTTTGTGCGAAATTCCAAAAACAAACAATCATAATTATTTTATTTTATGTTACATTTACATAATGATATTGCGTCTGTTTTGGCACGGCATGGCCAAGCGTGTTTAGGCGTGCGACTCGTAATCTGAGGGTCGCAGATTCGCATCCCGGTCGCGCCAAACATGCTCGCCCTTTCAGCCGTGGGGCGTTATAATGTCACGGTCAATCACACTATTTGTTGGTAAAAGAGTAGCCCAAGAGTTGGCGGTGGGTAGTGATGACTAGCTGCCTTCCCTCTAGTCTTATACTGCTAAATTAGGGACGGCTAGCGCAGATAGCCCTCGAGCACCTTTGTGCGAAATTCCAAAAACAAACAATCATAATTATTTTATTTTATGTTACATTTACATAATGATATTGCGTCTGTTTTGGCACGGCATGGCCAAGCGTGTTTAGGCGTGCGACTCGTAATCTGAGGGTCGCAGATTCGCATCCCGGTCGCGCCAAACATGCTCGCCCTTTCAGCCGTGGGGCGTTATAATGTCACGGTCAATCACACTATTTGTTGGTAAAAGAGTAGCCCAAGAGTTGGCGGTGGGTAGTGATGACTAGCTGCCTTCCCTCTAGTCTTATACTGCTAAATTAGGGACGGCTAGCGCAGATAGCCCTCGAGCACCTTTGTGCGAAATTCCAAAAACAAACAATCATAATTATTTTATTTTATGTTACATTTACATAATGATATTGCGTCTGTTTTGGCACGGCATGGCCAAGCGTGTTTAGGCGTGCGACTCGTAATCTGAGGGTCGCAGATTCGCATCCCGGTCGCGCCAAACATGCTCGCCCTTTCAGCCGTGGGGCGTTATAATGTCACGGTCAATCACACTATTTGTTGGTAAAAGAGTAGCCCAAGAGTTGGCGGTGGGTAGTGATGACTAGCTGCCTTCCCTCTAGTCTTATACTGCTAAATTAGGGACGGCTAGCGCAGATAGCCCTCGAGCACCTTTGTGCGAAATTCCAAAAACAAACAATCATAATTATTTTATTTTATGTTACATTTACATAATGATATTGCGTCTGTTTTGGCACGGCATGGCCAAGCGTGTTTAGGCGTGCGACTCGTAATCTGAGGGTCGCAGATTCGCATCCCGGTCGCGCCAAACATGCTCGCCCTTTCAGCCGTGGGGCGTTATAATGTCACGGTCAATCACACTATTTGTTGGTAAAAGAGTAGCCCAAGAGTTGGCGGTGGGTAGTGATGACTAGCTGCCTTCCCTCTAGTCTTATACTGCTAAATTAGGGACGGCTAGCGCAGATAGCCCTCGAGCACCTTTGTGCGAAATTCCAAAAACAAACAATCATAATTATTTTATTTTATGTTACATTTACATAATGATATTGCGTCTGTTTTGGCACGGCATGGCCAAGCGTGTTTAGGCGTGCGACTCGTAATCTGAGGGTCGCAGATTCGCATCCCGGTCGCGCCAAACATGCTCGCCCTTTCAGCCGTGGGGCGTTATAATGTCACGGTCAATCACACTATTTGTTGGTAAAAGAGTAGCCCAAGAGTTGGCGGTGGGTAGTGATGACTAGCTGCCTTCCCTCTAGTCTTATACTGCTAAATTAGGGACGGCTAGCGCAGATAGCCCTCGAGCACCTTTGTGCGAAATTCCAAAAACAAACAATCATAATTATTTTATTTTATGTTACATTTACATAATGATATTGCGTCTGTTTTGGCACGGCATGGCCAAGCGTGTTTAGGCGTGCGACTCGTAATCTGAGGGTCGCAGATTCGCATCCCGGTCGCGCCAAACATGCTCGCCCTTTCAGCCGTGGGGGCGTTATAATGGAACGGTCAATCACACTATTTGTTGGTAAAAGAGTAGCCCAAGAGTTGGCGGTGGGTAGTGATGACTAGCTGCCTTCCCTCTAGTCTTATACTGCTAAATTAGGGACGGCTAGCGCAGATAGCCCTCGAGCACCTTTGTGCGAAATTCCAAAAACAAACAATCGTAATTATTTTATTTTATGTTACATTTACATAATGATATTGCGTCTGTTTTGGCACGGCATGGCCAAGCGTGTTTAGGCGTGCGACTCGTAATCTGAGGGTCGCGGATTTGCATCCCGGTCGCGCCAAATATGCTCGCCCTTTCAGCCGTGGGGGCGTTATAATGTTTCGGTCAATCACACTATTTGTTGGTAAAAGAGTAGCCCAAGAGTTGGCGGTGGGTAGTGATGACTAGCTGCCTTCCCTCTAGTCTTATACTGCTAAATTAGGGACGGCTAGCGCAGATAGCCCTCGAGTAGCTTTGCGCGTAAATTCAAAACAGACAATTTGTTTCTGGAATTTCGCACAAAGCTACTGAGCTATTTTGCTTTGTAATTTCGCAGCTACTGTCCCCCTAATTTAGCAGTGTAAGACTAGAGGGAAGGCAGCTAGTCATCACCACCCACCGCCAACTCTTGGGCTACTCTTTACCAACGAAAAGTGGGATTGACCGTCACATTATACACCCCACGGCTGGGAGGGCGAGCATGTTTAAGGCGACGCGGGCGCGAACCCGCGACCCTCAGATTACAAGTCGCACGCCTTACGCGCTAGGCCATGCCGGGCCCAAAACAGACAAACTTGTCTTGATGAAATATTAATTATGGAATATTTATAACGAGTTACAGAATTCAGTGATGTTAAAATAAATTAGAATTACTATGATGTAGGTCCAGCTTATCTTTCAAAAGTATGGACTGAAGTGGACCTCTCTTGATTTTAAGCTTCTAAATTAAACAATTTTCGGAATACTAAGTTTATTCGTTATGAAATATGTCGTTATAATTTAGAGTTTATAAATGATCCATCATCATCAGAAACTCTAAAGTTAATGGGTGAGTTACGTGAGTCGCCTTCTTCACCTCATAATTGTATCTCTTTTTCAGATCCTGAGAGTAACTCGACCACTCTTCTACATGTCATCAACAACAACTATTTTACCCTTTATTGATTTCATGTTCATAGCTCCAGGCCGTTAGACTTGTAATTACAGTTATTACAGACGCAATACTGATGGACCTATTGACTTATTGTTGAGGCAAGTCCATTTATGAAAGCTCAATAGGAATTGATGCTATAAAAGGTGGTGATGGTTTCGTGGAAATCACAAGGGTCAGGAAGAGAGTCTCGAACACATAATAGTAAAAGATTGTATAACGTGATCTGAAACAAAATAAACAGTCAGTGTGTGTTTGTTATGATTACTTTTAAGTTGGTGAGGACATTCCAAAATCCTATGTCTCTTCGACTGCTTATAAGTCTTGCCTGAAATGCGTTACCATCAAACAGAATGCATATTTTGATACAGCACTCAGTTTCAGGGTTTCTTCCTTCTTTATTTGCTATCTCCTTAAACAGTAAGTACCACGCTTCTGGTTGAGGAAAGGGTTGTGTGTTTAATGCATTTCTAACGAGAGAGGCACTCACTATAGCCAATACTTCCGCAACGCAGAGTTGATCATATTCGACTCCAAATAGAAAATGTCTCCATGTGTCTGTCTTTATTAACCAGATAAGAACCATTTTGATATTACAATGAGGAATAATATTCTAAAAGTGCTCACCATTATTCATCAAAATGTGACTATTCTGACTCAGTCACAGAGCGAAAATAACGTGAAAAATCGATCTCCATGTTAATGTTTCTTTCTTTGTATTTTTGTGACCTTAACCCTACACAAACTAGTCAGTTAGATAACAGTCTAAATGTTTTCCAACCCTCGAAAAGTGCAATCGGCCGTTTTGAGAAATTTAACTGACAATCACACTCATACATACAGGACTGAAAACATGACCTCTGTCCATATGAAGTAGTTGTACTCACGGACTTTTCATTGTTTGGTTTTGCTTTTCTAGTTTCACAGAAAGCTACACAGGAGCTATTTGAGCTAGTCGTCCCTAATTTAGCAGTGAAAGACGAGAGTGAGCGCAGCTAGTTATCGCCAGTTCTTGGACAACTTTATTTTGGGGAATAGTTGGATTCACCGCAGCTGATAGAAAGAGCATGTTTAATGTGACGGGTATTCGAACTCAGGACCGTAAGGTTATGAATCGCGCGCAATAACTATTTGGGCATGCTGGGCCAACAGTTTATATATCATCGTTAAATCTATGATCTACATAATATGAAATTCTCAAGACAAAACTTTATAATTATAAAATGTAATAATAATACTGTAATTTAAAAGATAGATTCACGTTTTAATACGTAAATAGTAACACAATAGCAATTTATTTTGAAACTAAATCCAACAACACAAAACTTTTTGCAAATACTTTATTCTCATTCGATCAATAAAAATACGTTTCTGAGTTTGAAATTCGTTTTTCCAAACGTCTTCAGCTTTTAACCAGATCATCTTCGTGTTTCACTTTTATATCAAGAAGTTGAAAGGAAGGTTGAGATTTAGAAAATAGTTTGTGATAGAATTCTAGAATGTTTTATGTTTCTGGAATGTTTCATGAGATCCGAATTCATCAAAAGATAAATTTTCCTTTTACTTAGTTCTGAGACACTAACCTTGTCTGCATTATTACCATCCCGATTTCTTTATTTTTTACGACATTCGTCATTGATATGTTTGTTGTTGTTTTTTGAATTTCGTGCAAAACTGCTCGAGGGCTATCTGCGCTAGACATTCCTAATTTAGCAGTGTAAGATTAGAGGGAAGTCAGCTAGTCTAGTTATCACTACCCACCGCCAACTCTTTGGCTACTCTTTTACCAACGAATAGTGGGATTAACCGTATCATTATAACGTTCCCATGGCTGAAAGAGCGAGCATGTTTGTGGCGACGGGGATTCGAACCCGCGACCCTTGGATTACGAGTCGCACGCCTTAACCCACCTGGCCATGCCGGGCCTCGTCAGTGATATCTTAATACATTTAATCAGCGGGATTGCAGAACGTCATCTCTTCTGAACCTCTTGTTTGGTATAACAGCTTCTATTACTCGCAATGAAGAATTTTCCTTTTATCATTCTATTTTGAAGCTTCAGAATACTCCATCATTATAGGTTGACGGTTTAAAATAACAAATTATTTTAAACCTTTGTTACATACATGTCAGCAGGTTTGAATTACATTTAAGTGTGTGTGTGTTTTCTCTTACAGCAAAGCCACATTGGACTATCTGTTGAGTCCACCGAGGAGAATCGAACTCTGATATTAGCGTTGTAAATCCGAAGACTTACCGCTGTAACAGCTGATGGACTGCATTTAAGTTAACTTTCGCATAATTAAAACAAACTCAAATGAAACAGCATTAAATTATTTATATTTTTACATTTCATCCAAAGTGGCACACATACACACACATTTTAAGATACAGTTTTACAACTATACTTATTGTTCTTGTTATATTCTGCTGTTATCACTAAATATATTTCTAAGTGTTTTAATGTACAGTCAGCGGTGCACCAGTTGAGCTTTATTTAATCAGTTACATTTATTACAATATACTTTGTCGGTTACGTGTGTTTGTTTGTTTACTAAATGTCATTTAGATTATTTAGTGCAAATAAAGCTTTATCTTATCGTTCCATCGCTTTTGTACTTTAGCTAAAATACGACATGATACACAGGTTTTGTAGGACACTAACACATTTAAAATATTAATATGTAAACAATATTAGTATGTGTTTGTGGTCTGCCTTCCACAGGTATTGAAATCCGGTTTGTAGTAGTACTAGTCCGTAGACGTACCACTGTGCTACTAGAGGGTTAGTAGCTGGTTTCTCTAGTACCAACCTCTTTGTACAAATAATTTCGTTTCCTAATACGCTATTTGTACATATCAAGCATTGTTTTAAGCATTACGTTCCATTATCCTATCGACTTAATCCATCGGAGTTCTTCTGTTAAATCTCGAACTAATGTCATTAACTGTACTACCACTTTAACTGTGTAAAGGATAACAGAAACGTAAAATCAGTACTTATGTGTTGACTGTTTCTGTTGAAGTCCTTTGCTTAAATTGAGATGTATACGATTATATATGTCATTGAACGTTTGAAAGGTTAAAGTGTTTTTAGCCAAATGTACGTCTTGGACAATAAATTTAAAACATTTCGTGTGGTGATAAACAATAGTAGATTTTGAGAAAAAACCAAATACATAAGGATATATGTGACTGCGTAGGCAACAAAATATATGATTAGAGCGAATTATAAACATATACGTATATACTATACAAGCTATATAACAGGACGTTCTAAGAAGAAATTTTAATGAAAGGTCATGTGAATTTTGTTTAATAAAACTTAACAAGAAATATGAGGAAATAAAACTTTGCTTACAAAAGGCTTTAAGAACACTTAGAGAAGAACCGAACCGTGTTGCCCGACAAGTGGGTTAAGGCATGCGACGTAATCTGAGGGTCGCGGGTTCGAATCCCCGTCACACCAAATATGCTCACCCTTTCAGCCGTGGGGGGCGTTATAATGAGACGGTTAATCCCACTATTAGTTGGCAAAAGAGTAGCCCAAGAGTTGGCGGTGGGAGGTGATGACTAGCTGCCTTCCCTCTAGTCTTATACTGTTAAATTAGGGATGGCTAGCGCAGATAGCCCTCGTGTAGCTCTGCGTGAAATTAAAAAAAAGGAGAGAAGAACCGTATAATTTCTCGATGTTTCTTCCGATACAGAACTACGAGCTTCATATTATTATTCTTTATTATCTAAATATAATTGTAGAACATCAGCTACAAGCTCTGATGATGTACAATACATAAATATATATGTATATACAATATACAATAATCATTCAATGCAAGTTACTGAAAGTCACCAATAAAGGCTTGAATGGATAATATATAATAACTCTTTTTTGCACGTTTAACATAGTAACAATAACATAAAGGTTTTACGTTATATAAATTAAGCATGAAAAGTTATGTAATCTGAACTACAAAGGACTATAAAGAGGAAGAGTTTTCAAACTGTCTTATCATAGTTGTAACACTGTAGTAAATCACACAGTTTATATAGTACTTTAAAATATTCAATAATCTTAGTAAAGTCCAAAAGAAGACAGCTGGATATTTCACTAAATGTCTGTAAGACCAATGAAAGTTGGCTGACTATAAAAACAAACACTGATGCAAAATGTCTCAAAGTGTTATTAACAAGATATGGTGGAATCACGTGTAACAAAATGGTACAAATACACTGGTACTGGACTAAAAAGAATAAAGTCCACATTTAAGTAAGTTACCGTTATCTAACGATTCGCTGCAATTATGTGATAACTGTTAAAAACAGAATCTGATGTTCGTAGCTGCAACCGAACGTCATTTCAGTGTATGTACGGTTAAAAAAACAAGAGGTTTGGTAATACTACTGAGACAAGGTATATTTTAGTTATAGTAAGACACAAAATAACTCACTTTTATATCAGTGGTGGAAATATGTGTGATAATGAAAAATCACGAATGGACACTCTGACCTTTATGTTTTCCAGATGTCATTAAGACGATACATAATATGCTGTCATATATGTTTACGTTTGGTTCTGACTTCAGCTGAATGGATGATAATTGTCTTCCCACGTGTAATAATATTGAAGAAGAGATGATTGACCGGTTTAACTTGGGTACAGACTTATCAGACCTCGATAGTATCGAACATGTATCGGTCTCTTTTGGAAGAATTACATGTATTCAAATTACTCTGAACATTAAGGATTCTCTGAATGCATCTTTTTCAGTAGTTGTGGATGCCTCAGGATCTTAACAACACTGATTGTAAGCATGCAACATCGATATGATATTGGTCACACAGTTTGACACAGTATACATTACATTAAAGTGAAATGTTTTTAACTCTAAAATGTGAACTCACTTCTCCTAAATATTAATCGTAAACGTAAAATAAATGAGAAATTAATTGAATTTTGAACCGGATACAGATAATAAGATGTCAGATATTCACAGAAATTAAATATGAGAACGGTTCTAATTATTTTATAACAGTAATTTTGCATTAGCATTAATAATGTACTATTAATTCCATTATATTTCAGTTGCTCAGTGCAATATATATATATGTGTAGGTATAAATAAACTTGTAGGAAGTGAAAGTTTAATATAAAGAGCAGATTCTTGTTTTAATGGTTATATACTTATGGTGTATAATACTGAGTACTATAAAGTAAAAGAACTTTAAAAATACGAACCGTTGTCAGTAAATGAGAGTTTAATGTCTCTTTAGGTTTGTCATCATTCACGATTGTCTTAACGCGTTTCTTTGATTTAGTTTTATCAAAACCTGAAGCAGGCTTGCTCACGTTTTCCGCTCTTTCTGTTTTCCTTTCTATTGTGTACTTTCCATTTATTGTATGGGTGTTTGTGTTTTTCTTATAGCAAAGCCACATCAGGCTATCTGCTGAGCCCACCGAGGGGAATCGAACCCCTAATTTTACCTTTGTAAATCCGTAGAATTACCACTGTACTAGCGGGGTCATTTTTTGTCTGCAAGATGGTTGGTTGTGTCAGTTTTTGCTTTAACATCATATTATTTTCTCTTTTATTAAACTTATTTGTCGGGGCCTTCTCACATTCATGGATCATTGAAACAGCTTCTAAAATATCTAATTCAGTAGGGGTGAACTTTTCAGTTACAAGCGCCTGGTCTTCTAGCATTGTATAGGCAAAAACTCCACAAGACCCGAGGACGCGGTTTTTCAGGGCTTTCCATTCGCCCTGGCTTTTGCCGTTTGGCTTCGAGATGGCGCTGCAACATTTATCAACATCGAGAATATAGATTTGAATTAAAACGCAAGAGGAAGAAGAACACGACAATAATGAAGCTTCATAAAAAATGAAATTAAACATTTTTAAACTTTCTGTGGACCGTAAAAGAATCCAATACTTTCTAGCTAACATAAATGCAAATTCGTTAACCCAAAATAAACCAATATAAAGGAACGCCATTATACCTATATTAATATAATATAATAAAATTATATATTGAGACATATAACACCGTCCTCTACATTCCGACACTCAGTTGCACAACCCTTTCTAAACATGTGGTCAGCTTCCGGTCAGTTACCTCTTTCTTTGTGAACCTGACGATGACCGAAGAAGGTCGAAACGTTGTTCGCTCTTCTATGTAAAATATTTTCTCAACCCAAACGAGCCGTTTTGTGCATATATATATCTTTCCAAATGTTAAAACAGTAGAAAATGTGTAATTTTTCCACTTTTGTTGTCTATACATTTCATCATATACTTTCAGTTTACAGACAAACAACAATATCAGGTTATAACATTTGTTGTTAAGAGACATGACACAAAGTGATCGTTGTTATACAGGAAGCTGTACACCAAACTTTGTTAAGATTCATCCGTAGCTGTGTAACTTGTGCATTTACTGTGGAAACGCATGACGCATAAACAGGGTCAGGTGAGTTTACAAATTTCATGCATGTTTGGAAATGGCTGCAGAGATAAAGAAGAAACCTGTATTTTATATAGATATATACAACATTTCCAGAAGGTAGTTATCATTAGGTGTCCATTCAAACCGTCTACAATTTCCATCAAAAGTGATACCGTGCCATCAAATTGAAACTTTTATTTTAAGGTGGAAGATTAGAGAGTAAAGTTTATAACCTTAACACATTATATTTATAACGGAGTCTAACCTTCACGAAGAACACAAGCATAAAAATGTACAGAAAGTAAGTTAACATACATGATTGAAGATATATTACATTATTCTTATGTCTGTTTATTTGAAATTAAGCATAGTGATCTATCTGTGCTTTACCCACCACGGCTAACGACACCCGGTTTCTAGCTTTATAAGTCCTCAGACCTACCGCTTTACCACTACAAGGCTCTTGCTGGGAAGAGAATAATATGATGACATTTTCTATCATTACATTACTTACTTGAGGCAGTTGAACATACCGCACTTTCCTTGGTCTATTTTTCATAATATCGTGTGGTTTTCTATTGTATTTTAAATGTTTATTTGATTTTACTATTGAGTTTTGTGGTTTTAATGTATTTTTCTCGACGATCACCTCATCTTGTTTCCCCCTTTCTGACTGGCAGCACCATTTCAAACTTATAAGACTACGGAAGAAAACCACCAATAAATAACATAAGTGATTTAATTTAATTATAATTTATACATCAGTGTTATTTCAATTAAAAATAGAATCTAATTATAATCTAGAAATAATAATATTTAGCAACCAGAGGAACAAGGGCTTCCTCAACATGTTGAATGGCAGTAATTAAACAGAAATAAAATGTTATAACATAACAGGGATAATTTAATAAATATTATACTTGCTAATAAATTCCACTTTTAATTAAATATCGTATTAAAATAAATACGATAATCATTAATTAAAAATAACTTCTTTGAATGAAAATGCCTTTTGTATTTATCTCAAGTGTTTTCCAATTACTCTAATTGTAAAGTTTAGGTTTCCAAATTTTTAACACGTTTCAACTTCAAGTATTTGTAATAACACACAGTACCTTATTGTATTTACATATAAAACTGGTTAAACAATAACATACTTACAAGAACTTGTAATATTGAAAAAACTGCTCCACAATTTAAGTTTTAAATGATGATCCACACATAAATTACAGTTCATTATAAACTAATGATGCTAATTTCACCTTATTATTTCTTTTTTACTGCAAGTGTTTGTAACCATTATTTATTATTCCAGTTAATGAACATTTTGGATTTCTCAGCCACTTGAAATTTATCATCAAGAATGTACACAAATGGTTTAACTATTATTATCTTAGAAATTATATTAAGATCTATTCAACTAAACATAAGAAAATAATATTTTTCCTTGCCTTAAACAAGTTATCAAAGTATTATTCCTGCTGCACCAATCATGAGGGAATGGGATGATCTAATATTGATGTTACTGAAATGGAAAAATACAAGTTAAAAGAAAATGAATTTATAGCAGTTTGTTTTGTTCTGTGATAATATTGAAGGAGATTATGTTTCATACATTATACCTACGGTTAAGAGAACCATATGATGACAGCGTTCTGAGTTACTAGAATTAAATTTCCATTCAGTATTCAAACAGAGATACACATACACATCGATAAAACAGTACAGGTAACGAAGTGTGAAATATCAGTATGGCTTTACTTCTCCAGTGATAATACCAGTAAATATATTTATTTATCACATTTTAAAATTTATTTTATCTCTTGTTTTTGTACTTTATAATAACCAAATATACTGACTGTGTTTTCACATTAAAATAGTATGATAATTTTATGTAACATGTGACTAAACACCTTTATTTCAGATATATTTATAACAAGACAAAAGACAAGAGTAACGATTTCTCAGACTTTCAAAGATGCGTGATTGTCGATACTGACTTGCTTACAATTTGTAAACTGAATACTGTTTATCTGATAGACTACTCATAGAAATCTATAATTAGTGTTTACAAGAACTAAAAACCAAAGAGAACACCTTGAAAAACTATCGGAAACAATTCAAAGTGAATAAACGTTTTTTTTAAAGTTGCTACGAGCGGTGAAATGGTAAGAGATGTATTCTTCATGATAGAAAATAATGACCAGTAACATTTTCCGTCACGACATCTTGTCACCAGCCTTTCTAAACATACTGTCTCATGTTGAAAATATGCGTTGAATAACATCATTTGTATAGTAACTAACTTTTGTTTGGAGAAGGACTGAATGATGAGACATTCACTTCTGGTTCACATGGATCTAAAAAACGTCCGTATATGTAAATAGTGTTAACTTTGACAATTAATAATAAAATGCAGGATGAAATATATAATTAATAATTGACTGCTTAGTTTGTTCAAAACAGTGTTTCCTTTTTCGATTTATTTTAAAATTAGAAGTCACAAATACTGGTCACAACACAGATTAAATCTCATCGCGTATCCATCAGGACATTCGTCGAAGTCTTTGTCTGGTTGTTCGAATGCTAAAATAAAGAATAATATAATTCATAGTTCAAGTATTGTTGACATCAGGAAAACTACTTTGTACTGTTTGTTTGGAATTTAACATAAACCTAAACAATGAGCTATCTGTGCTCTGCCCACCACACATATTGAGACCCGGTTTTTAGCACTGGAAGTCTACCGACATATCGCTGTACCACGGGAGTATGTTTTGAACTGATATAACATTAATGTTATTATACCAAACTTCTACAAGTCGATAAACTACGTTTTATTAAATAGGTAAAGAGCAAGATAAACTATCAACTACATTTGTTAAACTTTGTTTATTCCTAACAGAATTTTCGATTTATGAGCTTTCCTGAAGAAAAGTAGTTAATAATTTATTATGGCCCTAAAATATATTTTGGTATTGTAAGTCACCATAGGTTTCAACTCAATATATTTTCATTATTAACGATATGTAAGGATTTACAGTGCTAAAATCTAGGGTTCGATCTCCCTAGGGGTAGACACGAGGATTTCTCGTTGTTGCTTTCCTATAAGAAAACACACATTTTCATAATAAGAAAAAACATAACGTGACTGCAAATCTTGGAAAGACGATATTCCAAAATATTAAAATTATTTACGAACTCCTGAGTTTATTATCTTTACAGAAGAGAGTAAACAGGTCCCGGCATGGCCAGGTGTTTAAACTTGTTTAGCAAAATTTTAAATGTTTTCACACTTGAGAAGGGTAAACAATCTTCTAGAAGTTTTCTTTTCTTTCTGTTTTCAGTCACTTCCTTATCAATTGATGTACATTGTAATATATACACAAATTTTGTTCAGTATTCTTTTTTTTTTTTTTTTTTGCAAATAGTTCAGGATAGCCAGGTGTTTGAGGCACTCGACTCGTAATCTGATGGTCACGGGTTCGATTCCTCGTCCCACCAAACATTCTCGCCCTTTCAGTCGTGGGGTCGTTATAATGTAAATGCGGTGGGTGATGATGACTACCTGCCTTCCTTCTAGCCTTACATTGCTAAATTAGGGACGGCTAGCGCAGATGGGCCACGTGTAGCTTTGTACGAAATTCAAAACAAACAAATGTAAGTGAACCAACTACAGAATACATTCAAAACATACAGATCCAGATATGAATGCTTATTTTACAACAAAGTAACAAATTATACACTAAACAACAAAGAACAATTAGGACCAATTGTCCCAACAAGTATATCTGAAACAAATACAAGACTCATCACAAATTACAAAGACACGATCCTAATGAAAGAAATATCCATACATGAACTTCTTGAAGCAATAAAAGCAAATCTCCGTGTGAAGATGAGATACAAGCCATCCTTCTAAAAAGGGCACTACAAAATTGTTTGACCACCTAAAAGCACTTTTAACTTATCACTATCCTCAGAACACATACCAGTTTCTCGGAAGCATGCTAATATATTGATGTTCCATAAGGAATAACAGCCAGCAAATAAACCTAATAAACCTTTAACAAAACCAGTGCACTGCTTTCTTGGCATTGAGAAAGCATGTGACACTGTATGGTACAATGGTCTACAGTTCCACATGAATGAACCGCGTGGAATTATTCGCTGTAATCTAACGTTTTCGAAACTAGAAAGTGTAGAATAAATGTAGAGGAACCTTTTCTGAGTACTTTACTCCAGAAGCTGGCGTCCCTCAGGAAGGGGTGGTTAGCCCTATACTCTTCACCATGTATGTAAACAATTTGCCATTGAAGGGTCCTAATCATATTTTCTCCTCACAGTTCAGTGATGATGTGGCCGTCTGGAAAAGTGCCACAACAACAACAATAGCAGTCACAAACATATAACCACAACTAAACAGAATAAGCGACTACTGTCAAAGATACAGAATAAAAATAAATACAGCAAAAACGCAACTTGTGTGTCTTTACAAAGTTGATAAAATACAAAAAACTACAGCCTGAAATATATATGAATGGAACACTACTTCCGCCTACCACATCGGCAAAATTTCTAGGTCTAACCTATGACTCAAAATTAATATGTATTAACCATGTAAATGAAATTAAAGTCTGGCAAAGAACCAACTATGCTCAGGTCTCATTCGCAAGAAAAGTAGAGCATCAACAGACAACTTACTAAATATTTACAAAACATACCTCAAACACGATGAAGATAGTCCTAAACATTTCTATCCGATCAGCATATATTTTAAACACAAAAATAAATAAATGAAAAAAATAACAAAATAATAATATATATATGTATTTTAAAAAGGGCCACCACCAAACTAGACTTCAAACTGATAGGGCAAAATAATATCAATATATGTACGGCCTGGCAAGGTAAAGCGCGTAAGGCGTGCGACTCGTAATCCGCGGGTTCGCGCCCGCGTCGCGCTAAACATGCTTGCCATCCCAGCCGTGGGGGCGTATAATGTGACGGTCAATCCCACTATTCGTTGGTAAAGAGTAGCCCAAGAGTTGGCGGTGGGTGGTGATTACTAGCTGCCTTCCCTCTAGTCTTACACTGCTAAATTAGGGACAGCTAGCACAGATAGCCCTCGAGTAGCTTTGTGCGAAATTCCAAAACAAACAATCTATATATGTATACCAGTACATGAGCATTGATGATAAAGGGTCGGAGTAAATTCATCCCATTCTGACCCTAAAGTAGTAACTAACACCAACCAACACTGCATGACCATATGATACCCAAATCCCAAGAGAGAGAACAATACGCAGTGCTGTATTTATTCTCGAATTTTGCCTTTTCATTGACACGTATAACACTAACTTCCGACAGCCGAAGATATCTACTTAGATCAAAATTAAAGATTTGTTTTTTGTAATTTCGCACAAACCTACACGAGGGCTACCTGCGCTAGCCGTCCTTAATTTAGCAGTGTAAGACAAGACGGAAGGCAGCTAGTCATCATCACCCACCGCCAACTCTTGAGCTACTCTTTACCAACGAATAGTGGGATTTAACGTAACATTATATAGCCACGACGGTTGAAAGGACGAGCATGTTTGGTGCGACGGAATTCAAACCCGCAACCATCAGGTTACGAGTCGAACGCCTTAAGCCACCTGGCCATGTCGGGCCCAAAATTAAAGATATACTCAGTAATAGATATTAACTACTTAATAAAATAAGCTGTTCAAGGCGTCGAGTTTAATACCTTCACGTGTATCTTTTGTGCGTGTGGGCATTGCGGTTAATACAGCACCTTGTACTATAAAAATAAATGCCTGTAAAAATAAGTTCATCTTCACTAGAATTTAATGTATGCTTGCAGTAAATGTAATCGTTTTATGTAACGAAGGTAATAAAATTTTCCTAATTTCTGTGTCGCTAAGAAACTAAATCATTGTTAATAATATTAATATTGTAACCACGTGTTTCTATAATCCTTAGAGGAACAAAGATACTAGACAAATAATGTATTATAAAATTTACATGTTAAACACCAAAACTGACAAAGTACAGAAAATAGAAGGTGGAGCATTTGTGGTAACACAACAGAACTACAATTCAGTTTGGAAACAGCTTTGATTTGAATTCAAAGTATACAAATTTAAAAGGAGATGGAAAAAATCTAAAGATTATGTCTGTGTTTGTTTTCTTACAGCAAAACCACATCGGGCTATCTGCTTAGCCCACAGAATGTTAAAGGTTACGCGATTTTATTACAAAATATTGTTGTTTGACAACAATACTTGTTAGATAATCACAATTATTGTTGTAAAAATTCTTTAAACAACTCGCCTGGCAGGTATATTATATAACTTAAGAGCAAACAAAAACAGGCTATGTCAGTTTATATATTTTAGGCAAAAGCCCTTGGTCTAATACAAATCTGTCAAAGTCCCATATACAAGAGTCGTTCAGTTTAACAGTAAAAGATTGGCTTAAATTATAGTGAATAAAATCATTAAACGCGTAATTTTCGCTTACTGTTAAAGTGTTATTATTGTAACAGTTACAAGACATCAAATATATGACATTACATGATTTATGGTATAATGAGTGATTAATCTTTAAAGCTATCCAAGTGTTGTGTGGTTACTTGCGATAGGGCAAATAGGACTTCATATTGTATCTACAGAAATATTGAATACAAGCTAACGAGGTCATAACTTCATTAAACATGTCACTGGTTAGACTTCATTTGGAATATTGTGTTCAGTTTTTGGTTTGAATTTCACGCAAAGCAGTACGAGGGCTATCTGTGCTAACCGTCCTTAATTTAGCAGTGTAAAACAAAAGGGAAAGCAGCTAGTCAACTCACCGTCAACTCTTGGGCTACTCTTTTTCCAACGAATAGTGGGATTAAGCGCTACATTATAAAACCCCACGGCTGAAAGAGCGAGCATATTGGGTGTGACAGATTCAAACCTGCGCCCCTCCGCTTACGAGTCGAGTGCCTTAACCACCCGGCCTATTTGTTACTACGGTACCTGGGTTAGAGGGGGTTGTCATATAAGGAGAGGCTGAAATCTAAAAGTTTGATTGATCTTTGGATGTTGTAGTGGCAGTAAATATAAGTGAGTTCAAAAGAAAGCTTGATTAGTATATGAATGATAAGGGTTGGTTTTAAATCTTTTTACTTATGGAACAGCCGAGGTGGACCAACAGGTTACATGTTTTCCCAAAACGTTGTGTTAATAGTCATGTCGTTTATGTATCAAATTCCAAAATCTTTACAGTAAGAAAAGTAATAAATTGTTTAAAAAGAAATATTATAATCATGTTATTAAAATTATTAGTCGCTAGATTTATAATTAAAGAGTCAAACTGTAAGTTTATTTAAACTAACTGTATTAGTTATACTCATACTGACCAAATTTATGCTAGTCCTACTTTGTGGAACTATAACGTCAATATATATTTAAAAGTGGCTGCTGTGGGTAGAGAAGGCATCACGGATTATAACGTCGTGACACAACTCATGGCGCTCGAGAAACCAGCCTCTGGTGACACTTTCTGGAACAACGACGCCATACTGAGCAATGAGCGCGCCATTTGGTGACAAATTTTGGAAATATGTCGTCATTGTTTTCAATTAAGCACAAAGCTACACAATGGTCTATCTGTGCTCTGCCCACCACGGATATCGAAACCTGGTTTTTAGCGTTGCAAGTTCGCAGACATGCAGCTGAACCACTGGAGTGCAATATATTGTCATTATCTTTGATGATAACATTTCTTTCCCGCTTCAGACCGGCATATATGTAGCGACATCTAACGGCCTGATGCAAAAGACCTGGGATAACTATTTACGCTTATTGATTTTTTGTAACTCATATACAAAGTTGCATGATGTATAGTAAAAGCAATTTGTATACTTCAAAATATACCTGACATGTAACATTTAAAATATTGTGTACCTGATTACGTTTTACCTATTTTTTTTTATTTACAAATGTATCAGAGTTTAAATACCTTATAGTTTTACCAGCAACATTTCTATATTATTGTACACGTACAATTTGAAATTTATGCAGTAAGTTGGGTACAAAATATATGCTAACAATATTCTCTATTACAATCTTTTCAGGATAATGACGAAATTTACGTATCTAGAAAATACCTTTCCTGTAATCTATTCAGTCTTCACTGTTTTCGTTTATTTCCAACAGTGGCTTCTACTCAAAGTACTGTCAGCCATTAAAGTGTGCTGCAAAATTTTATCAGTACAATTCTCTCATTATGATCATAACGCACGTTCGTTTGCTATGAATGGAACTTAAATATTCAGGTCTCCAAAATAACAAAGGCCTACGACAATTCCAAGAAGCGTTCAGCCGTTTTTCAGGTATAACGGCCAAGTCGATAATACAGTTCGTTTTCGTCCCGTTACCTTTAATGTTAGAAAGAATAGAAATAGAATTAAATATGAGAACATAAAATGTGGAATATAAATGTGTCAGAGAGGAAATGGTATAAACGATACAAATGTATTCTAGTGACACTTGAACCAGGTATCTAAAGACAAGTAGTGTTTATTATAATAGCGCATTATTCAGTTTAATGATAAAAAGAGAATTGTTTAGTTTTAAATCACCAACAGATAGCGGGTCAACAATGATCGACGTACTTTTATTTCCAATTGTATTTACGGTGGTGAAGCATACTTTTTGTTTTTTATTTCTAAGTCGTTTACTTCTCTTATGTGTTTCTGTTTAACATTAATTCCATCAACTTTTAAACTTTGTTCACCGACTTCCATCATCCAAGTGAGCACATTCAGCGTTTTATTATCTCATCCGGGTTACGAACTGTACAGTTACGTGTCATTTATCAGCCAGTAGACACTAAAATGATGTCATACAATGGACGCTTAATACTTCAATTTGTACTGTTGTGAAGTCAGTAAAACGTGTGATTGTCATAAGTCACGAAAAAATCAGGCATTCTGTAGACTAGAACACGATGTGACATGTAACCTAAAAATAAGATAAAAATATTTGTTACTCCTTAATTTGGATTTATTTTACTCTTGAAACAGAATATTTTCGTAGACTTGTTTCAGTGTTTAAAAGTAGGTTTACTATATTTTAGGTTTGTTTTCGAATTTCGCGCAAACCTATACGAGGGCTATTTGCGCTAGTCATCCCTAATTTAGCAGTGTAAGATTTGGGGGAAAGCAGCCAATCATCACCAAGTCTCGGGCTACTCTTTTACCAACGAATAGTGGGATTAACCGTCACATTCTAACGCTCATACGGCTGAAAGAGCGAGCATGTTTGATGCGACGGGGATTCGAACGCCTTAACCGCTTGGGCATGCCGGGCCTATTTTTTAGGTCCAGTGTCTTTCACACGTTAATATATTTTTAAATCCAGGTTTTATTTAAATATATTTCAACGCTTTCCGAACATTATTTCACCCTAAAACTAAAACGGTGCTTTTGTTTACATCACATTAAATATTAATATGAATAATTTTAAAACACAGGATTTTTAGAATAACAAAAGTTTCTAATTGCACATACCTAAATAAGCATGTCTACTTGTGTTCGGTCTAACAGGAGTTAAGCCTTTATTTAATAAGTACAGCCTGTATTCATTAAATAAGTAAACACTAACTTTTGTAAGTTTTTTGCTTTCCTTTACTAAGGAAAAAGTTCACTGTACGTAATACTATCAACGGGTAAACTTATACTATATTACGTTAGACATTAAAAAAAATTAATATATCGTACAAAATGTATGCTAAATTATATTTACACTCGCCTTTTGCTTACATCAGTTATTATAAAATTATAAAATTTAACATATACTTAAACATATATGTTTAATTGGTCCTTTGTTTTCTCCAAAACTAGTGAAACATAAATGTTACTTCCACAAGTGAGACATCAAAATTAAGAACCTACAAAATTCCCCAAATAAAGAAAAGTTTTAAATGTGAGAGACCCGAAGTACTACTGTAACATCCTCACAAATTTACATTGTGTTTACGCAATTCACTCAGCAAATTCAATATGGTCTAAAAACTACAAGAATTGTAAAATTAAAAACATTAAATCCATTTGTGTCAATTAGATAATCCGTTGTTAATGAATATTGTTCTAAAGATAAATTATTTTTTGCATAGTAGAGACAACATTTTCAATTCTGTGAGAATTTTGTAGGTAGAAGTAAAACGTGGCTTCATTTCCCCATTCTAAGTGTATGGATTTACATGAAAACTTGACATTCCAAATTTCATAAAGTACAAATTCACAAAAAAGCAATCTTTTCAAAATCTTAATTAATTAATTTACAGGTACATATAAGAATCATATTAACAGAATCAACTTGGTTACAAATTTTCATCAGTACAAGTGTCCCTTACTGAAAATATAATTTAATATCATAATATCACCATAAATAATTCTAATTCAAAAATTTTATTATAGCAGTTGTTTCACTAGTTTGAATATTTATATGCAATTCCATTAATGTCCAAGAAAAGTCAGTTTTATCACACCAAAATAATGAAAATGATTCTAGAAGCATAACGTATTTGTCAATCAGTCAGTAACACATTTAATTAAAGATGTTCAAAGTGTTTGTCTGTGTTGGAAACCACTATAGTAATCAAAACAACAGCAAAAGTTTAATATCAAAAGTAAGAGACATCCTACTTATTATTCTTTGTATGATTGTTATTAACCTACAACTGACAAGAGTTCTTTGTTTTCTGACTGGATTCCACCACCCTACTCTAACAATCTAACTGCAGGTTGCCACTGTACTGGTAAATTAACAAATACCATTAAAGTATACACATTTTGGTTAGTTGTTCATTATGTGATCATTTGAAATATCTGATGGAAGGAATTCGAGCTCTGTTTTCAAATCACTGGACATAATATTTGAAGAATGTTAATTACCTCTGTTTGAATGCAAACAGAATATGCATTCCTTTTTCTATGAGTCTGTCAGATGTTTCTAAGTGAAAGTTAATACAGCCTTATATTATTTACTTTAATTGAATCATAAATAGAAAAAGAAATATTACTATTCACACTTAAAATATAATTTCTTTCACACCTTATACTGCATATTACTGCATTTTTTGTCATACTTCACATGTGACATAATTAGTGTAACACACTGTGACATGAACAGAGAAAATAATTTTTTTTTTTTTTTTTTACATTTAAGAGCATTTTGGAACAGTTCTATACACTTAACTTGCTTTGTTCAGAAGTTTGTTATTACAATGGTACTGCATTATTCTTCATGTAATTCCTTTATGCACTGTAAAATAAATAATTAAAAAGGCAGATGAAATAAGTTAAGTGTATGTAAATGCATCATAAAGATTAAACCTGTTAAAGGAGACAGTAAACAATTATTCAATGGATCAATATTTGATTGAATTTATTTGAATACAAGAATGTATATGATAATAATAAAGTACAATGTACTGGAAAATATAATATACTGAACTTGTATCGACCAGATACTGGAATGTGCATGATATGGAATTCACCTGTTAACTTTGTGAGGTTCACATGTTTCTCTTAATACTTAAACCTATGCAATAAGAAATGGCTTGAGAAAATATATAAATAGATTATAACTTATATGTATGAAAGAATATTATTGTATACTTAAACAATTTAGCATGTAACGTAATTATTAATTTACAAACAGCTTAAAACTGTCAACAAAACCTTTTTTGTGACATTTGCAATAGAAGATATGATCTACATGTATGCCACCTTTAATAAACCAATAATAGCAATAATAAAAGTTATTTGACTAAGTCTTCAAATATAAATTTTAAGAAAAATACATTTCCTCATTACCATACATTTCTTACATTTTCTAGGACCCAATGAATAACTAAAACTTAACATAATATTAAAGACATTTCAATTTCATTTAGATGTGTACTCATGTTGAATTACCTTTATGTATTACTATTTTAAAATATTCGAATGATATTCAATAGGCTTAAACCACTACTTGTAAATAGATGTGCAAAAATGTTAGGCATAAATATCATTACACAACAAGCAATGCTTAAGAGGAATACATGTCAAAACTGTTACATAACAAACAACCTTTTTGGGTCACATTTTAAAGTTTTTCTCTCAATTAAAAAATAACATAAACCTTTTATTTACACCTAGTAATATAGCAGGACTTTTAAATGTGATGTAATAAGTGATAACTAAGATTTATTAATCTATTAGAGTACTTTGTTTTAAATAAGGCACCATTTTTTATTATTACACAAAATGACTTTAAAATTACTTGTCAACTAGTATATACAAAGTATACTTAGTTTTGTTTCTTCCTGCCCAAAAAGGATAAAATCAAACACTGTAAATGTCTGGAATTGTTCAATACTTTGTGAAGTGTACAGACAATGGATATGTAATACCAACAATTAATACAAAGTTATTAATGTTGGTTCACTGAACAAAGCTACTGTTAACCTTCTGTTTACATGTAGATACTACAGAAGTAAAATGTAGTTCATCTTGGTGCTACAGCTGTTTCTGTTTGTGCAACTGTCATTCCAACAGTTACTGTAAACAGATAACCTTCTTTTATACTAATTATTTCATCATTATGTTTAAAACTGACAACTATGAATAACTTCTGAATTCTTATATATATATTGGAAACATGCAGCATTTGAAGATCTGTTCATGCAGACACAGCTTAACATTCACTTTTGAAATGGCAGTAGAACAAGTATGAATAATGTTAATACCAAACTTTATTTCACAAGTAAGATATTCTATATTTATCAGACTATCATTAACATTTCAAAATATGACATACTATAAGAAATACAAATGTACATTTACCATGTGTTACTGTTGAGCAGCTCCTAGCACAACTGAAGTGATTAATTATTTTATGGTGTGAAGTATAAAAAGCTCAGAGCTTTGGCTCTAAGTGAAACCAAGAAGGCAAAAAAGTTAACATTTTAAAAGTTCATGAAATAATTTATATTGGTAGATTAACCTAAACAGTAACTGTCATTGGGGACAGGTACTTTTGCTAGACTTAACTTAAACACCAACCATCAATATAAATGGGTAATTTTGCTTGTTACATTCTATTTTAAATCTATACATCATCACCAACAATTAATTTTGAACAATTATAATGATCAGAAGTGATAACTGTAACAGTTTTAACAAGACTCAATGTTAGACAAATGTAACATCCTTAATAAGCATGAACCAAAGTGATGACAGTAAAACCAACTACAGTAGTTTCACAACTGCATATTTACTTTCTTCCAAAGCTCTGAATTCATATTCGTAAAGTGACAAAAGTGGCACACAGAATATTATACAACATTTTAGTTTATACCTGACAACATGTTCATATTTGATTGTTTCTGCACTAAATGAACAGTGCATATTTCAGCTCTGACTTGTAAAAATTAATATTTCCAAGATAAGGTGTAACAGATACAACAGTAGAGAACTTGGATTACTGTAACAATTGAAATATTTACATATTTATATTTAAAGAAAAATAATACAGTCACTGTATTAAATTTAAAATGCCAAAAATTATTCTTAGCTCAAAATCACAGTTATGAAAACATCTTGTCAACAACAAAGAATAAAAACCACAAGGAACATAATTTTAACTCTGCTGGTATAGTGGTAATGGAAACCATCTGTTAAATAAACAGTCAAAGTAACATATGTTACTGTGTTTTGGTAAGATGTTTTATGAAGTTCTAAAAACAAGTAAAAGAAAAGAAGGACACTGGTAAGTAATCCATAACATGAAAAATCTTCAAACCTGCTATCAAAGTATGTTCTAAAGCTAAGAAAAATATGGACCTCGTAACTCAATAGTACTACCTCAGATCCAACGAAATAATAGACATAATGAATTTCAAAATTTTCATTACATAAATAATTATTATTTTATACTGGGTTTGGTTAACTTACTGTCTTACCAAGAAAAAAGTTATTTTATACTACTATATTTGAATAAAATAGAAGCTTTTATGAGAGATTTTGAATACTTGTCCAAAAAATGATACTTTACTTTGTACACTTATCTTTCTATATACGTTTCAACAACTATCATCCAGCTACTTCTAAACTTAATCTTCCATTATATTTCTCCTTCTATTCATTTCTACCAATCACTTAAACTGCTGTCAAATTGTTCTGTTTCTTTTAAGTTTGAATGGCACATGAAGGAAACTCAAAAGACAAACACACTGAGAAGTTGGGTCCTCTCAAAAGTGATTACTTGTTGTGCTTCAATTCTTTGAACCTGTAATTTGTTGCACATTTTGCTGGAATGGTTTTCATGATTCCTTAAAAACTGTTACCATGCTTTATAAAATTTCAATTTTCTTAATTTCACAGACGATAACATGGTTAGGGTTAGTTTTCAGTCAAAGAGACGTCAGATGCTGTCACTCTTCGGTGGATAAAATCAGGATTTTGGCTGGATGCTGGCAGCATCCACTCTGGTTTAAGGAATTTATTACGAAGGAGAATTTTATCAAAAGAAAGTTTCTAAAAGAAATGAACCATCATAAAACTCACACTTTGAATCCAAGTCTACCTTTTGTTTTACAAATAACCTATTACCAGTTACACATAAAACTACCCGATAGAAGTCCGGATGTAGTCCGTTTTATTAAAGGAGATCACATTTAGTTAACTAAATACTCCAACAATTTCACAGCACGGTATTTTGAAAGAATATTACACACAGTAAAAGCTGTGCTTTGACAGATTCGTGGAACATATCACAAGTTTGTTTCTTCCAACAACTCTGAAAATTTCCATTCTTATACAAAATAGACAGAATAATAAAAATCCTCAGACTAAACATACTCAAGAAATCTAACTGTAAACATTATATAAACAAAATAATGACTAAAATGGTTTGTAGATATCAGATATTTAGACTAGTTAGAACAGTTTATCAGTAGATTCTTTGTATGATGTGGTCATACTGACACAGATATGTATTTTAATTGCTCCATTATAAATTCCTACTAAGTTTCGCATTGCCTCGGGATTATCTTGTTACTTTTGTTACGATTCAGCCTCTTGAACTTAATCTGAGACAGCACTTCAGAAGCTTTTTGGATCTCATTGAATTTCTCTTGTGCTACCTCCTTCTCCACAGGGTATTTATGCTGATCAGGATGCCACTGTCTGGAGAGTATCCAGTAACGACCCGTGATCTCTTCCTGCGTAGCACTGGGCTACAGATTGAAAACCTAAAATGAAAGGAAAATATTAGTCTTATTACTTTCAATGCAAACTCATTTTTCTTTAGTTTGAGCATTTAAAACAATATCTTACCATGCATCTCTGTACCATAGGTAGTAAGAAGTAAGTTTCTCGTGATGACAAGAAACCCACTTGAAATAAAATGGATCTTAGGATGGCTGGTATGGGTATTAACTCTTTCACTAATAAAGCAGAGAAGAATGTTTTGAACTTCTTAGGTTAACTTGAAGATGATTTAAGGTCAAAATGTTGCTCTCCACTTTATTAGTAAAAGTGTTAATACCCATACTAGCCATTCTGAGATACAAGAAGTAAGTTTGTCCAGGACAGAAACTTGAAGGGGCACTAATTACCAATTTGACTGACAAAGTGAACTCTTGGGTCTGGTTTAAAGGGTAATGGATTTATATGTCTCACAGAGCATCACAACAGACATCTGTATGATTTACAAGAAACAAATCTGTTTTTATAATGTGGCCTGAGATGTATGTGGAGATTATGATAATATACAGGACCAAAACCTGGCTTTCTGTACCAGCAGAAATCAAGCTTCCAAGACACAACTGAAAGCAGTTATAGAGGATGTCACTATTGACCTCTAATCAGATGTTCTTTATGTTTCTCATTTATTATGACAACAGTATACAACCAATGCAACATGTGGCATGCTGAATCACACCGGCTTGAAAATTTTCTTTTATGGTTCATTACGTTACCACAAATGTTAGTTATAAATTCCACCAACACAACAGGTTGTTTCTTTAGCACCCACCTTATTAATATATATTTGTTTTCTCTTTGCAGTATCACGACTTGTTGAAGGATTGAATCAAGGCATCTAGCTTCCCAACACAAACTTGTGTGTCGATGTCCTGATTCTTCTGTAGCTGTAACTGAAAAGTGAGAAAGTGCACGAAGTTGCCTGATGCCGCTTGCTGCTGGAACAACTGCAACTTTGTCCTGAAAGCTGAGACGTGATTTGCAGGCTGACAGACAAGCTGATTTTGCCTTGCAACTACAAATTAAGATAATTCAAGTGTTGTGTCATGTCGACCAGAAAGGTCAAATCAGCTTGCCATACTGGTTCAGTCATGGAAATCACTTCTGTGTCTTTGTTCTTGCTTTTGAGGAATTCTATCACCTCATCAATCAACTCCCAGAATCTTCTGGGCATCTTCCCTCGACTCAGCTAACGTACTTCACAGTGATACACAAGGTCACCATAGTCTGAATCAATTTCTTCAAGAAGACCTGATGGTGATTGAGCCCTCATGATTTGATGAAATTAATGGTTTTGATCACAAATACCATCACTGCCTGGAAACCAAGTTCTTTATTGCACAGGTTCTGTTGGTGAATAATACAGTGCAACTTCACCAACTGTTTGTTCAGCTTTCCTCGATGCTTCATCAACAGTGCTAATAGCCCGCTACTTTCTCCTGTCATAATTGGTACACCATCAGTTGTCACACTTACCAGTTTCATGAAATCCAATGAAACACTACTACACAGTCGTACTGTCTCCTCGAATAGTGCAGACCCAGTTGTCTGACCATTCATGGAACCCATGCCGATTAGTTCCTCTGTGATATCAAACGATGACGACACACTACAAAAAAAAAAAAAAAAACTCGTTGCTGTGCTGTCGACTCGTCTGCTGCCAAAGAGAAGTAGACAAAGTTGGCTGCTTTATTTGTAAGCTGCCTTGTCACGTCTGCTGAGAGGTGTGGAATTCTTCGTTGAACTGTCATACGATTCAAAGCCACCGTCTGTAGCTTGCGAACTGCTTCCGGACATAATTTTTCCGATGCAGTAATCATACATCATCAGTGAACGGTCGGCCAGATTTCGCTGTCATCGACGAAATATCGTAACTGACCTCACATGCTGCACCTAAATCTGCTGACTGCGGTCACCAGTTCTAAACTTATTGAACCATCTTTGACACTTCCCTACATTCAGAATGTCATTGTTGTACACATCTTGAATACTTCTTCAGTAACACTCTTTCATTTTTATGAAGTTGTAAAACATTATATTCTTTATGTGCTCCTCTGACACTTCCATGATAATTGGGACTTCTAAAATAAATAAAAAAATTTAGTAAAGAAACAAACTGGTTTACTCTGAATGTTATCAAGTCATCCCATATAACTTGTGACTTTGAGAATAACTTCATTTAGCCAAGAAATATGCATTTACATTTATTTTATCCCAAAAATAACATTACTTATGGGATGACCTAATATTTACAGAAAAAACAAACTATTCCATGCAAAAGAATACTAATAACTTGTACACACACACATATAAAAGTTAGTGTATGCTTTTGCTAGTAGGAATTACTACCTGTTTGCTCTATTTCTATACATTTTTCAATAGCAGATGTATTTATCATAGTATGTTATTGTTAAATACCTGATATATATATATATAATAAAATTATTATGAGTTGCACATCTTTCATATCAAACTTGCCAATTTATGTTGCTATGAATGAAATTTACTATATAATGCCTTGAGGAGGAAGTTACACTAGAACCTTACCAATTAGTTCTTCAGGTAAAAAAGAGAAAATGACAGAGGTACAATGTCGTTCATTATGAAAATAATGATATAAATTATGTTAGTGGGTTATGTCAATTTTCGTAAAGAAAGACCATTTATGGATATTTATGGAAATATGATTATAATGAAGATGTCATTCTATCTTTTTTTAATACTTTTTAGATCCATGAGTGAAAGAAAAATACAAAAATCCACTAAAAAAACGTACATTCTAAATGTAAATGATATTATTATCAGTACTGGTAACTTGTAATAGAAAACAAATATTTTAAAAATGGTGATGATGAAGTTTAAATTCTTTGTAATAATTAATGGAGAATTTTATTAATTGTTTGAGAAACAACTGGAAAATCTTTTAATTTTTTGTTTTTCAAATTTTATTCTGAAGTAAAGAACATTCTGTAATATCTTGTATCACTAATAAAATTGGGAATTCTTCAAGAAATTGCGGTAAGTCTCATGTAGGACTGTTAATGAGTTGAGAGTTAATGTTTTGTAATCTTCTTTTCTGATGCTTTTATGATAAAGTATATGGAATATTTTTGGCAGTAGAAATTTCAAGTTTGAAAACGTTTTCTTACAGAGGAATGGTTAAGTATGAATCACTAGAGATTCTTTCACAATGCAAGTCAAATTTATAATACACTTTGCACTTGTTTATACAAATTGTGTTGGTCAATAGTTGTAGTTTAATGTGAGGAGTTATGTACTCTTCATTTATCAGCTTATCTTTATAATGTTGTACCCTGTAACATATGTTAAACTTGTAACACAGAAGTGTGGAAACATGTTAGGACAAAGTCAAAAATAGATTTCAGGCTGCCTCAAAAGAACAATAGAAGGTGAATACCATATTAAACATCAATATTTTATTATTATTCTAACTTAGTACAACTGAAACATGGTTAGAGTGATTGATTAAGGAAACAGTTAATATTTTGTTGTCTCTTTTTCACTTTAATAACTGCAGATGGTTGTTCTGGTATTATTGTAAGATATTTAATGAAAGTGTCCTTTGCTATTTTACTTCAAGTGTTCCTGACATTCACTCACATAAAGCTTCTTTGCAAGTAACTTTTGATTTGTCAAGTTTTTAGTCATTCATATCTCAAATCTGCTCAATTGGGTTGAGATTGGGGATCTTTGGGAGGTAATTGCATTATTTGAATGATTTCAGCAGCTTAATTTATAGCTAAGTAATTTCATCGTAGGTTGTATGAGCATTTCAGGTCATTATAATCTTGCTAATAGAATGCTTTGCCAGTAACATGCAAACTACAGGGTATTCCCTACTGGATCAATACATCATTGTACTTGTGCTGGTATTTTATTCCATATCTTTTGCAGATATTTTCTATCACTTCAGCAGAAAAATATCCCTAAATTATCACACTGCTTCTACCATACTTTGTGGCAGGTACTATGCATTGAGATAAGTATCTTTCTACTGTCTTCAGCCAGATGTGTTACCTACACTTTGACCCAAATATTTCAAAGTTGGACTCATCCATCCGTAACATCTTTTCCAATTATTATCAGTCCAATTTTTGTATTTTTCAGCAAAATTAAATCTTCCCAATATTTGGATATCAAAGTAAATGTTTTTTAACTGATACACAACCAAATATTCCATTATCAGTGAGTCTTCTAGATTCTGTAGACCTGGACACCTTTCTGTCATTAAATATATGTTCATTTATATCATGTCTGACATCATTGACAGTCTTCACTTTGTACTGAAGGCAGAGTAAACAAAGATACTTAACATCAATATCATTGAGTTTATGTTTTCTACCTCTTCCATTCTTATGTTCAGATATTCCTGTCTTGGCCTCAAGGGTGTTCTTGACAGTGTTTTGGGAACAATTCAAGTCTGCAGCAATTTGTTGGAGAGCCCAAAGAGAATCACGTAAAGATCTTATACAAATTCTCTGATCTTTTTTTTTAGTGGCTGTGGTATGACAACAAAACTTAATATATACTGTTAAACCCTGTTTATTGTTTCTGATGTCCAGGACTTGTTTACTTATTCCATCTGATACTGTTGCTGTCAACGTCTCTTTTAATTTGTGATTTTAAACATTTTACAAACTTTCTGTAGATGTAGAAAGCATTTTTTATCACTATTTGCATTAGTATTTTGGATATTTAAAGTTGTTAATTCAAGAATGCTGAACAGTTGAGACCTTATTTAAATTAGATATAATTAAGCTATAACATGTTATTCCTGAAGTGTGTGACTTATCCACATTATAACAAATACATCAAATATAAGTAAATAAATTTGGAACTAATTATCCTTTATTATTTTTATGTGGAAAATAGTATTTTACATAATTTATAATATTTTTATTTGAATGTGATATTAAGTATACAAAACTAATATTCAAACACTAAAATAAATACTATATGTGGAATACGTAATAGCCTATGAGTTACACTGCTAACTGATATACAATTTTGCTTTTCAAATCAGTTTAATGTTCTCATGCTATTGCCACTTGATAGCACTATGTGGCCCACCAGTGGTATGTCTACAGACATGCCACTAGAAACCTGGTTTCACTACCAGTGATGGGCAGAGTGCAGTTAGCATCGTATATCATAAGATTACATTGTGACAATGCAGATAAAATGTAAAATTATTATGTGTTAACTGCTAAATGCCAAAATGTTATGGAGTAAGGTTATTACTAAGCATATGCTATGTATTATTTTCAAACAACTCCCATATTACTAAGTAGTGTTTATGCTGGGAAGCTACTGGAAATATTTTTTTTATTGATGTGTGCCATAGTTCTTCACCAGAGCCTAAACCAGTTCCACATAATTTTCGGCCTTGCGATTGCCCAAGATGCCCTAAACCACTGTGACAAAGCTACCCCAATATTTCTTTTCCTTCCTACTGAGCTTCTTGGGGAATTCTATGCACTCCAGAATCTTCTTCATTTGTGGTCCAACAAAGACACCAGCTTTGACCTTTGCCTCAGACAGCTTAGGGAAGATGTCTGGGAGGTATTTGAAAACTGCAGACTCTTTATCAAGAGCTGTGACAAATTGTTTCATAAGACCCAATTTTATGTACAATGGTAGAAACAACACCTTCTGGACTTGGCCTTATGCCTGCCATCAGAGAACTTGATCTGTTGTGGCCAGTGCTTTCTGTTGTAGTGCACTATGGTGTCACTGCTGTCCCAAAGGCATAGATAACAGAGAAACTTGGTAAAGCCTCCTTGGAGACCCATCAGAAATGCCACCATTTTGAAGTCTCCAATAACATTCCAGCCATACTCATCATACTTCAAGGCTTCTAGCTAAGTTTTGATGCTGATGTATTCCTCTTTGAGGAGCACTGAATTTTAAAAGGTCTAAAATTTGTATAATATAAAGTCTTAATATTCAAGCAAGCAAAAATTGTCTTACTTTCTAGAGTTTTTTGCAGTGCTCAAAATGAGGTGCCCAGGGTTTGTCTTGATCTCCAACAAGCATGCCAAAATATGCCTTATAGGTTTTACACATTTTAGCAGATGCTGTCACAGAGTACTTTTCTGCTCTTGTCTTGAAAAATCAGCCACATACAGGTCTATGTGTTCACTTAGACAGCTAGAACTAAACTGAAGTGGTGAGTGGTGAGCCCCTGTATATATATTATTATGAAAAGTTCTAGAAAATTCTACAAGGTTCTTGAAAATTCTTGTAGGTTGGAGAAAATTCTCTATCAGTTATTCAGCACTGAATCTACCTAGAATGTTCTAGAAAATGGGTAAATTTGAAAATTTCATTACCCAGTTCACAAACCAAAGTTTGAAGAAAAAAATATGTATTTTCCATTTATTTTAGGCATAAGAAATTAGGAAATAACACTTTCTGCCCAGGAACATGAAAAAATAAAAATTTTGTTATATAGTGTTAACTGTGAAATTTTTTATTGAGATTGGTGCACTAACTAAATGTCAGAATTATTTGTGTTGACTTTTTTAATTTTGTAATTATTAAATGGATTGATGTTTTACCAACAGCAAAGAATAATGCAAGAGGTGTTATTTATAATAAAACATGAGACATTGATCCTTTGTCTGGGTAAGAGATTTAACTTTGTTCACAAGTTCAATGGTGCAATGTCAAATGTTTTGTACAGCAATCATTAAAAGTAATCTTTGTTGATTAACACGTGTGTGTGGCGTACTAATTGTTGTTTTATAATACTTTGTTAAAGAGAAAAAAAATGAAATGAGGAACTTATGAAAAAGTTAAAAAGTATTGTTTTAATGAATGATCCCTATGAAAAATATGATGATAAAACAAACTGGCCAAGAGTAAGTTTAAAAGTAACATGTACCTCAAGAGCATTTTTCAAAAGAACGATAAAGTGATTTAAAGGTAAACTTTTGCTTAATAGTTAAATACCGGAGATAAAAAGCTCAGTTTTGGAACACAGCACTAATTAATTAGCAATTATTATTTTATTTTAACTGTATCACTTCAGTAGTTACTTGGTTTTTGTATTTTGGAATTTTGTGTAATTTTTTGTACATTCATTAGTTTTTGTTGTTTTTTGAATTTCAGTTGAGTGAGTATGTGATATTTATTTTGTATCACAATTTCTTTATTTCTCCTTCAAATTCCTTTATAGAAAAGGAAACTAAGTTAGGTGTCATTATTCTGCTGAATTTCCATACAAGTGTTAATTAAATTTTATGTACTACCTACTGAAATGAGAAACAAGATGTGTTGACAATTTCTGCATATTACTTCCAGCTTTGTCAATATTTTGCTTCTTCCTTGTGTAAAAGAAAACAAAAAAAATTGTAAAGACGTTACTAGGCATGATGAATATAATAGACCAAACCGAAAACTACCAGTTTATTAATTTTATTAGCATGACTTAATTATTGCAATTGTGAATGTTTACATATTTTATTAATTGCAATGACTTACTTCCATATGCTACATTATCTTCTTTCATCCTTGGCCCGGCATGGCCAAGCGTGTTAAGGCGTGCGACTCATAATCTGAGGGTCGTGGGTTCACATCCTGGTCGCGCCAAACATGCTCGCCCTTTCAGCCGTGGGGGCGTTATAATGTGATGGTCATTCCTACTATTCATTGGTAAAAGAGTAGCCCAAGAGTTGGTGATGACTAGCTGCCTTCTCTCTCGCCTTACGCTGCTGAATTCGGGACGGCTAGCATAAATTTCAAGGTTAATGGTTTAACTTTGAGTACCACACCTCTTACAAAACACTTTCTTGTTGGTGACACGTTGGATCAATTGTAGTTGGGTTTATCTGTGTTTGTTTGCCAAGATATTGATGACTATACAGATCAAGCACATCCTCCGTAACTTAGCCCAAGAACATGTTAAACCTATTCAGTTTAACGAAGATTTTGATAGCCTTCTTTTTAACCCCCAGATTGTGCTGTATTTCATTTGCCCCATCTGCTGAATCAGTTTGGCCTAAAAATGTGTTTAGACATAATTTCTTAGGTTGTGATGTGTTCTCCATCTTTGCTATTCCATAGATCCCTGTCTTGCTTTGTTGCATGATAGTTCTTCTTATTTAGTCTTCCCATCTCTGAATATTGGATATCTTGTGGAGCATCTTACTTCCCAGTTGGGTGAGGATGACAACATCTCTTTCCCCTCAAGGAGTTACCAATCACTTTGTTTTGATATATCATCAAAACTTGTTCTTAGCAGCTGAAGTTATTTTGTCAACTTAGGGGCATACTATGATTTCGTGCAATGTTTTATTCATACCCAGTTTTCACACATACATCTAAACCTCATTTCATTCTGTGGTGTTTATCTACAATACATCATCTATCCCAGACTATGCATAAAAATCTTGAAGGTTTATATTTATCATCTCTTGACTGACTTATGTGATTTCTCTGTTGTTGGGATTTTGTGGGTTTCAATATGGTCCTAACCTACATTTATTTGCCACCCATTTATCTGAAAAAATTACATGATGCCCTCTCTCTTTAGTAGCATGTATCAACCATGTTCCTGACACTTTGAAATCATGTGAGGAATCTTCTACCATTTCTTCCTTGGTAAATTGTTTGTCACAGTCAAAACCTCAAAGCACCTATTTCCATTTCCGTTTAATATTCGTCAGTGCTTACCTGTTCTTTCATTTAGGAGTTCTGTATTTCATCATTTTCTTTAATGTAAATTGACACAATGCCAACAGTATTGGTGACTACCTAGTGAATTCTGGTTTAGTAGGAACTCGATTGTGAGAATTTGTTCCCCTTTAGTGATTTTTGTTACAGATAAGTGGGTTATTTGGGTTCTATCAGATGGACTTTTACTGCAATCTCTTTCTCCACTTCTTTTGTCACAGGTACCCATTTCCTTCTCTCAGCCACAGGAACCCAACATTGACCAGCCATTTAACCTGTGAGTTAACTCAGATTTTATTCCAGGCGGTTTGTTGACTTCAAGAAAACTGAAGACTGACAGTCTGTTATATATTTGTTCCACCTTACTCAATTTGTCATTTCATCTCGTTTCATAATGAAATTGTTTCTCACCCTCAGGTGAGTTTTACTTGAGGTATGTGGATGACCAAGATGGATGTCATGAATGCTTTCTTACATGTTCCAATAGCCTTGCAGTCATCACTATATCTTTGTTTTTTCCAACAAGGGGTAAGTTATCAGTTTTAAAAATTTTCATTCAAGCTTAGTTTGGATTCTATATATTTTATTTTATTTGAATATTTCGAGCTTTTTCTCATCAGTTGCTTTAGGAGATAATTTGAGTGGGCTGGTTAATCATATTGGAACTCTTGATGTGCTGTTTCTTTTGAGGCTGTGTTCTTCTGTGACTGCCACAATCCCCTTTATTCAGTCTCATATGTAAGCTCATGAATGGGCTTTTTATGATTAGTGGACCCTTGCATAGGATCTTCTTCATGGTCTTTGGTGATTGGTCAGAATCCACACATCGACAGGTGTTCCACTTTCTCATCCTCACCTAAATTTACATCTCAAATCTAGAGATGGAGGGCATGGGCTGATCTACTGGAGTCTTTAGAGTGTTGGTTTACAGCTGAGGAGTGTTATTATATTAAAACAGGAGCATTTAGCTGTATGTCAGGCTTTGGATCATTTCTTTCATCTGGCCAGACATTGTCTGGTCATGATTCATTCAACAATTCCACAGTGGGTACTTATCTCAGTTACCAAGATGGCATTCATTCTGGATCCCTACATTGTTATATGTTGTATCTTTTTTTCTGGACTGATATGCAAGATATCCATATCATTGTATGTCATATTCCAGGTGCTTCAATATTGTCACAGATCATATTTTCCATTCAGACAAAATCTATCAAATGAAATGATCTCTCAATTCTCTTGTCTTCCATGATTTTGATAGGTACTTACCTCCTTTCACACATCCCACTTTTCTTTCTTGTTTAAAGCAGAATCTTCCAATTTCTGGCAAAATTTGTAGTGAGAGTCTGGTAGTCTGATAGTTCGATACCCGTGGTGAGCAGAACAGATGGTCCATTGTGTGGCTTAATTACAAAATAAATAGGCAAAAGTAATCGGAAATCGAAGGTAATTATGCTTCAACAGCTTTTGTAAATTGAATATTTTTTCACTCAAATGAAACTGCTCGATTGTTTGTCTTTTTTGTTGTTGTCTTTTAACTGCAAATTCACACAATTGGCTATCTGTGTTATGCCCACCACGGGTATCGAAACCCAGTTTCTAGTGTTGTAAGTCTGCAGATATATCGCTCTGCCACTGAGTCAGTGAGGGCAATCGGGTGGAAACGGTACGATTGAAAGCTTACAGTGAAAAGTTCAGAGTTCGATCCCCACGGTGGGTGAATAAAGCTCCCGTGGTTCACTGTGTAGCCTTGGAAGTAACAACAAAACACACAAATGTCCAGTCTTCATTTGTGTGGGGCCCGACATGGCAAGGTGGTTAAGGCACACGACTCGTAATATGCGGGTCACGGGTTCGAAACCCCGTCACACCAAACATGCTTGCTCTTTAAGCCGTGGGGGCATTATAAGCTGACGGTCTATCCCACTATTTATTGGTAAGAGAATAGCTCAAGAATTGACGGTGGATGGAAATGACTAGCTGCCTTACCTCTAGTCTTACATTACTGAATTAGGGACGGCTAGCGCAAATAGCCCTCCTGTAGCTTTGCCCGAAATTCAAAACAAACCAAAACTAAATTATTTGTGTGGAAGAAATTGTGAATGATTAAAATATTGCAAAAATTGAAGAATTTTAATTAAGATTTTCATTTTAAAAACCATCTTATTAAACTAAAGCTATCCTGAATTAAATAACCTCATACCCCTGCCGATAGCCCCCCGCTAGTACAGCGGTATGTTCCGGATTTACAACGCTAAAATCAGGGATTCGATTCCCCTCGGTGGGCTGAGCAGATAGCCCTTTGTGGCTTTGCTATACGAAAAATACACACACACACATCACTGCCGATTTGTGTTAATAAAACGTGCAGAAAACACGTGGTTACCTGAAAGGATATCCACCATTGAAGACAAGACTGCTTCATGACCGAAAGAAAACGAAAATCGAATTTTAAAAGCTGTTCTCCCAAGGGGTTCGTTATTGTTTGTTATTAAGCACAAGGCTACACAAAGCGCTATCTCTACTTTACTCACCACAATTATGGAAACCCTGTTTCTAGTGGTATAACTTGCAGTGGTGGGATTCAAAAATTTTAAGAAGGGGTTCTCTCAAGGGAAGGCCTCAATAATAACGGGTTCTCTTACTTTTCCGGAAGTCTATACTGATACATCATTTGAAAAGGAAAATAATGGAAAAAGTGCTTTAAAATCTTTTATTTATTTCATTTTAAAAATTTCCAAATAGTCAATTGATTGTCATCATATTTGTCCGTTTTTTTCTGTTTCACTCTATTATCATCTGCACTGTGATTATTGCGAAGCCATGTTTTAACAAAAGGAGTAGCATCCCATAAATCGAAAGGAAGGCCAATAAGATTAATCGTCAATAGGTTTCTGACATTTTCTACTGTGAGGCGGCTTCTTTTATCTGAGTATATAATATTCATTCTTGAAAACCCTCTTTCTGCCTCTGCAGAACTGATGGCAATCGTATTCATAATGGTTTTCGCCTTTTGTATACTCTCAGGAATTACAGGATTATTAAAATCTTTCAGGACATTTTCCACATAATCACGAAAATCATTAATGGGAATGTTGTGATGAAATATTTTACAGAAGCCATTCAACTTTTCTTCCGCAGCTTTCCATGGGACAACAATTTCCTGAATATTCCAAGTATTTGGTTCCAGCAAGTTCAGCAATTCATGAAGTTTGTTGTCAGCTTCCCGGTCATTGTTCTTGGATATTAAATGATCGCAGTCCATCAGCCTTTTTTTCATATTTTCGATTATTACATCAAGTAAATTGTTACGAGGAAGTCTAACAAATCTATTATTTTTGATAAAATGGATATCCTTAAATTCATCAGAAGAAATTCTATCGTCGATTTCTTTTCAAATCTTCCAATACCTTCTTTCAGTATTTCAAAAGCCTTAATAGATCTCTTTATCAGTTTCTCAGCTCTTGACAAGGTTAAACATCTAGCTTGAAGGGCATCAGAAAGTAAAGAAATTTCTGTCAGTATATCTATCATCAGTGCCAAGTCATGAAAGAAATATGTATTGCCAAGACGCGCAGCCATTCCTGAAAATTTCGTGTCACTAGAGAAATATCTGTACAATGCTGGATAAACACGCCATACAGCAAGTGCAGATCTCAAACTGCAAGCAGCCCATCTTGGTCCCAAAACTCTTCCTATCTTCAGAATTTGATGGCCAAGTTCTTCTGAAATTTTGAAAAGGTCCATTTGGTTTTTGTTTGATTGGTGAAAGATTGTGTAGATTTTATCCATGAATATTTTGAAGTGATTCACTTGTTCTACTTCTCTGACAGAATCATCCAAAATAAGTTGTAATCGATGATTTAGGCAATGCCAAATGATAATATTGGGGAAATTGCTTTTAAATCGAGCGCCCACTCAGAATTACGGCCAAGCATTACGCTTGCCCCATCTGAACAGAAAGCAATCAAATTAGTTTTCAAATATTCATTATCGAATCCGGCACGGTGCAAACTGTTCAACAATGACGTGTATATTGTTTCTGCTCCTCGTCCATTCAATTCGACCAAATCCAAAAAAATAGTTGGAGATATATAGCAGTCTTCAATCTTTAAGAAAGTAACGAGTACGGGCTTACTGGATATGGTTGAACTTTCATCAATGATGACACAGATCTTTAATTTCTGTTCAATAATTTTTGTGAATACCTCTTTCCTTATCTCATTTGCAATGTGATCTGTTATTTTCACAGCAGTTTTTCGAGAATGGAGTCCAATACCCAAATCTACTCCATTTTTCATTTGAAGCTGAATCTCATCTTTGACATCAGAAAAGGGACGATTTCTTTTTGCTAGACTGTAGATTGTATTAAAAACTCTATTAGTAGAATCCACATACTTGCTGTTCAATTTGTCAATGCATTTCTCAATCGAATTATTAGCACGATCTTTTCGGTGCGTAATACAAATGCTGTGAGCTTTTGATGAAAAGTGTTTATTCATCTTCTTTCTTAGGGAAGCTTGTTGAATTTTTTATCTCTTCCAGAAGGTTGAACACTGCAAGTGACCCATTCTTGTGACATGTGAATTCCTTTCATGGTCACTAATTTAAAATAAAATTTGGAACATATATCACATCCAACATTTTTACTACGAACAATCAACCCATCGTACTTTTCCTTGAAGTTCATATACTGTTCTATACTCCAGCAATCTGGAAGATCGAGTGTTTCAACTTCTTCACATTTACCTTCAGCGACATTCGCAGTACAACTTTCATTAGAATAATGCCGTAAAATTAACTTTGTTTCATCGTCATTTGCATCTTGCTTTAAAGGTTCGGTTCTAGGAACTTTACGAAAAAAGCTATCCATATCCTTTTGTCTCTTCATTTTAGGGTCCGACGTCCGAGCACTGAAATGAAAAGTATTTTTAAGACCTTCACTATAAAACTTATGTAAGGTCTTTATGTTAAATTACTTTCTTTTACAGAGTGAGGCGTAAATATTGAAACATAATTTAAAACTAAATTAGACTGATAGTTAAACAATACAGTTATAAATGGAATTAGACACAGAAAAGTTGAAAAGAAAATAATAAATTACCTTTCTTTGTTCCGAAATAAAAGATGTGCTACAGCTGAGTGAAACTGTAGTTTATAATTCCCGCCTTAGGACAATTTAATTGAACTTAATTGGGTTGAACTAATTAATTGAACTTTACGTATGGATTGAAAACACAATTTAAATAGAAATTCACTTACTTTATGATGCTTCCACGAAAAGTATTCGAGAATAAATGAGTCAAATTTCAAGGGACTTGATTATATACAAATGAAACGAGAAATCAATCATAGTTAGACCCTTCGTCCGTTAAAGTAAATACTGTTTCAAAGATGGCTAAAGACACGTCGAACATCGACTAACAACAGAAGCATTCTATTCGATGCCACGTCACACTAGCTGAATTGTGATTTGCCAGCCATCAGTCAGACAGCTAGCTGCGCGCATTCCGAAAAAGCATTATGACGAGATGAATAAGCTGACAAAGTTGAGTGCTGAGCATAGATAATAGATAATGTAGATAGCCAGACTGACTTCCGCGTTGTGACCAAAATTCTATTGAGAAAGTTGATGATGGGGAAAATCGATAGAGTAAGTAACGCTTGCCACAAGCGGCTGCAACCGACATGTGTCTGCCCATGTGTTTCCTTCGTACTTACAAGTAAATCACTTGAATGTAGAATTCATTCTGTGGTCTTCACGTCATTCGTGCATCATCTGCGTCGTCTCCACTCTTATTTTTTATTGATTGAATAGAATGGCTAATGTAAATTCTGAACGAACCTCGAGGACAAATCGAAGAACGTGCAATGCGTTTAACTGCCGAAATTATCGTGTGAAGGGATCAGAAATTTCTTTTCACCGGTTTCCATCAGATCATGAATTACGTACAAAATGGATTTTAGCCACACGGCGGGAAAATTTTAATCCTTCCAAATCGGCTGTCCTCTGTTCGAAATATTTTGAGTTTGACTGCTTTATCGATTCAGATTGTTCTTTTTCTATATTATCGCGAAAAAGACTGCATGGAAACACCGTTCCCAGCATTTTTGACTTCCCTGACCGTCTTCAGCAACCGCCTATCAAGAAAAGGTGCACCTCAACTTCAGCTGTAGGGATTAAGTCGTATTGGAAATTGCCTCTTGCGTATTTTCTTGTTAACGGAGTTTCTGGTAAATTTTTACATGAAGTTTTGCGAGAAGCAATAAACAAACTTTTTGAGGCTAGAGTGACCTGACCATTGTTTCAATCACACTTGTGACGTTCCCTCCTCAGATTCCCTGCCGGACGTGACTCTTTATTGTTCTCAAGGTCTCTGCGGAGAGCACACTCCTGTTCGCCGGTCAGTGCACAAGGACAAAAGCCTACGTCACCTCCGCAGTTTTGGGGGTGTTGCGTAGCCCGCGCGCGGTTCACAGTGACCTTGTTCTTTGCCACTCTTTGGTATTCTTCGGTCTTCAGGCCCTTTCAGTGCCTTAATATAGTACGTCTTAATTTATTCAAACTAAGTGCTCTATTTCAGCTCTAAGTATGGAAATGATTAAATCTATTTATTACGTTGATGTGAAGACATGTAGGCCTACTATACGATCTTCTTTAACTTATGAATGGGGCTTAAACGAATGCACGCTTATGATGACTCGTGCATAAGCCGACATGACTGCAGCGCAAGCAAGCGAGTTACTTACTCTATCGATTTTCCCCCGTAGCGGGAATGGTAATAGGAAAACGGTCACACGCGCCGACATGCAAATGGGAGAAGTGTGGCTATCTACTTTATCTATTATCTGTGGTGCTGAGCTCCGGAGACAGTTTCCAGATAAGCCTTCTGTCACCCCACAACATCTGGGGAAAATTTGTCATGGAATGCTTTTCACTCTGAAGAAACTGCAAGCCGCCCCAGCCGACAGAAATCGGCCTGACGTGAAGGCTGAAAGGAAAGACTATGCCCTGTGGTTCATGGAGACGGCACTTCGCGCACCCCGTGTCATCTACATCGACGAGATGGGGTTCAACGTATGGACAATTAAGAAACTGACTGCATTCACTTGACGAACTTTGTCAATAATACGGTCTGTGATTTTCTCATTAAATCTTTCTTGTCGAAATGTGTGATGAAGTGTGACGCAATCAGTTTCCACGACATCAACAATTCGACGGTATAATTGAAGCCATCAACGGGTTCGCTAAGCTCAAAAATTTTTAAGAACGGGTTCGCGCGAACCCCTGCGAACCCCCTGAATCCCACCACTGCTCGCATCTAATCCAGTATGTTAAAACTGCATACATGAAAACACGTGAAATTCTCTTCCAACGGTAGGAGCTACTCGTGTGTTTTATTGCAAGCATAAAAAAATACATTTTGTTTGATAGAATGTACAAATCCTTACATATTTTTATGTGAAGTCAATAGAATCCAGAAGTGTAAAAGGATTGAATCCTATATTTGAAAAGAGTAGAAAGAACATAAAAGTGTAACCAACTTGTATCTTTATGACTTTTGATAGAAAGTTATTAGAATACCTTGAATACGACTTGATTTCTTTGTTTGTGACCTGTACTTACTTCCAGTTTTTTAACTATAACTGCACCACAACAGACAGGTTATATAAAGGTCAGGTACTCTCTGAAAACCTGACAGACACGAATGGTAATCATATTATCTAGAGAAATGTTACACAGAGATAAACTGAGTTTCTAACTTAATTAGATTAAATGAAAAGAGCGGATACAGCTTGATAGTGAAGAAAAGAAAATATTTTTACTAACCAGAGGACAAGCACATACACTTTATTCAGTGGCGTTTACATAAAAATACAGATATATATATATATATACACCACCGGATTTGTTGCATAGCTTGTATATAGCAAACTAAACTATGTTATTGAATCGGTGAATTCAAAAGAGGCCCAAATCCAAGAAATGTTTTTGCAAGAAATCAACTTACCGTATTTTCTGGTTAATAAGCCGAGGCCAATTTTCAGCTCTGAAAATGAGGGTTTTTTGCTTATTACCGCCCAATAAGCTGAAGCCATTTTTAAGAAGTGACAAGTTTCTTCAAAATGATTTCTTAGTCTCGTTTCAGCGTCAGCATGCATGTTGTGTGTGATCATTGGCGTTCTGTAGTAAAGCAAAACATGTCGTATTGAGACAGAGATGGAATCAATATGTCATTCGTTATTGGTTCCACTCACTGTAATTAGGTAACCAATGAAATTCCAGAAACAACGTTTCACTGTAGTCTTAACGTGCTTTGCTGATGGGACAAAATTACCGCCTATGGTAATTTTCAAAAGAAAAACATTTCCTAAGAAGAAGACATTTCCGAAAGGAGTGATCGGCCAATAAGCCGACCCCCAAAAATCAGGTCCAAAATTTAGGGCCAGAAATTTGGCTTATTAGGCGGAAAATACGGTATTTGCATATCTTAAAGGGAGGCTATGCCAAATGATTCATACTTTACCCAGATATAGCACCAGTTCATAGCTTACAAATGCTATAATATGAAGCACTTCACTCTTTTAATTTCAGAGGGTTGGCAAACTAAAGTCTCTGGACTTGGGTCCTTCTTGAATTAAACAATAGTAAAATCTGAAAATAATGGACATACCACATATTTCTCATCTGAGAATATCTTTATTTCTTATTCTGTCATATTTTAACACTGCTTGAGATCAGTTTATATCCAAACTATTGTTCTGATACATAACTTCCAGTAAAATGAGTTTTCATTCTGAAATGGGACAGGTTATTAATGAGGTGCATCATTCCAATGGTATTTAATCTTCAAAGTCAAACTCTTCTTCACCCATAGTATCACAAACTGTTAATTTATTGAAGAACTGCTGAGCCTCTGGTGAAAGATATTTTGCCAATATTTGAACATCCTTTACTTTTGCTGCCTGTACACCAAGTTGCCCACTGCAGAGTGGCTCCTCTGGGTATGTGACAACCCTGACCGAGGGCTTTAGAAGGCGGAATCTGGTTGTGACCTGAGAAGGCATATTTTCGGAAACCTCTATGTAATTTCTGAAATCTGCACTGAATCTGAACACCTTGTATTTGCTGACTGTGTGCTTTTCTCCATCCTTTCTGACTGACGTTTTATAAAACTGACCAAGGTGGGATTTGAAATCAAGCATATCATTCTTTGCTTTCAGCACGTAATCCTTTTAGCTTGTTTCTTACCCATTCTTGTTCATTACGCTTTCTTTTCGGCCTAATCTCTTCATAACCTGAATCAAACTCATGCTGCATGGGCGCTGCCATCCTGGATTACCAGTGCTGCCACCTACGACATTAAAGCTAAATCCATGCAAGAGAGGCCCAAGTCCCGGAGTTGGGCCCCTCTTGCACTCAATACATTTTAAATGCTCTTAATGGTCAATACATTATTGTGAACTTGGGACCTTTATGCACACAATCAGATAGCTTGTCTCTTGAAGATCATTAAACATAAAATATCTAACTTTTGAAAAATTGTCGACTTAGGCCCCTTTTAAATTCACCGATTCAATTCTGTAATGACAATTACGAACCAAAAGAAAAACCCCAAGGCAGTGTGTACTAAGACAGCAGTAAACTTGTCATGTCCCAGAAATAGTTTCTTTTCTTAAAATCTATAGCTGACTCCAGACATGTGAAAAGTGTTAAGTATTAGGTGAATATGAAATGTTTAACTGTGTACCTGGTTCAGACCCCATTTCTTGACAGATTATAATGTTTTTCAATTTATTAAACTGAACTGTAAAATTAAGCACAACAACTTGAAATAAACTATTTAAACATTAACATACTGAAACTGTACTTTTGGGTTAATAGCATCTTCCACAGTTAAGTCTAACATTTAAAGATAAAATATGAAATTTGTTTTGATGTAGTTTTCAAATATGCCAATAAAAAATCTGCACGCTTGAAAACGACAAAAGAAAGAACACAGTAAATTTGCATACGTAAAATAAGTCATATCTCTGTAAGCAGTAAAGTTATGGTTAAAATGTTTTGGTATTTAATTGGAGACAGATGACCTGGTTCTTAAGGCGCTCGATTCGCAGTCTGAGGGTCTTTGTTTGAATTCTGTTACAGAATAAGCTCACTCTTTCCCATGTTGGAATTTTGTAATATGAAAATCAATCCACATTTTAGTGGTAAAAAAGATAGTCTACGTTTTAAGGGGTGTTTACTCTTTACTTTCTATGTAGTATATGAATATTAAGTTAGGAAGGGCTGAAGCAGAGAGCTTTCAAATAGTTTTGCGTAAATTTCACCAATACAAATATAAACGCATACTTTGACAAAAATAAAAAACAATGTAGTTTTTCATGTAGCTTCAGAAAAACAAACGTAATACAACCGCTCATAAATATTTTAAAATAAAATGTTATTTGCCTAAGCGTTTGACTAAACACAACAAATTACTCATTTTTTTCTGTTGGTGAATTTCCATATTTATTGCAGAGATTGCACGATATAAACTTTCTAATATTAATAAAGATAAAAAGTCGTTATATCAAAATATTTAAAGTGCTTGACTCCTAATTTGAGCGTCGCAGGTTCAAATCCCCCGTCACTCCAAACATGCTCGCTCATTCAGCCGTGGGGGAGTTAAAATGTGACGATTAGTTAGGTAAAGAATAGCTCAAAGTGTTAACTTTTTTCTAATAATCCAGTGCAATGAAATTATAACCTCTTTAGGCTTATATTTGGTATTTCTATAGATAGAACGTAAATTCCCATTTGTCCGAATACTTGAAACAGCTTGGATGGGTTAAACCAAGGTCTATTTTCTTTCATGATACTGTTAAGGTTATTCCCATCCAAATTATACTCATAATTCAAGTTATGATAACACACGTACAATACCTTATACTTATAGTTAGTTAGTTATCACCATTAGATTCCAACTTGGAACATAGGGGCGCAATCGCTTGCGGATTTTTCAACAAGTATTTGAGTGAGAAGGTTGTAAGCCCACTGCACCGAGCCGTCCCTAAGTTAGCAGTGTAAGACTAGAGGGAAGGCAGCTAGTCATCACCACCCACCGCCAACTCTTGGGCTACTCTTTTACCAACGAATAGTGGGATAGACCGTAACATTATAACGCCCCCACGACTAGGAGGCGAGCATGTTTTGGCGCGACGCGGGCGCGAACCCGCGACCCTCGGATTACGAGTCGCACGCCTTACGCGCTTGCCCATGCCAGGCCACCTTATACTTATAATACTTAAACTCTGTCTGCCATTTGTTTATCCAACTCAATAACTTGTCTAAATCCTTTTGTAAAGCAGCAGCGTCCTCTTCGTAGCTAGGAACACCAAATAATCTTTATCAACAGCAAATTTAAATAATTTATTGATTATTCCTTCGCCTATATCAGGGGTTCCCAACCTTTTGGCACTCGTGACCCCTTACCTAAAAGTTTGAAACCCATGTGACCCCCTACTTAGGGCTTATTATCAGCAGCTTAATTTTTCTTTTATTTTCTGTGAAGGAGAGGGAAAGAAACATCTAAAAAATATTTAGTAATTCTGTAATTATTTATTAGCAAACTAAATCACACTGGTCCAACCTGAATTCACAAAAAGAACATATATTTCTTAAAATAATATGAACATAGGTTTGAACAGCTATCCAACCCAGCTAGTGAGATGCCTGATATTGCATTTCAGCAGCAAGCTTTGAAATTCGTGGCCGAGCGTTTGTTAGAGCCAGTCTTATGTCATCTCCAACATCCAATCTGTTCCTATTCTTTGTTTTTATATTGACAAGAGTAGAAAATCCTGCCTCACACAAGTAGGTAGAAGCAAATGGAACAAGGACACATAAAGCTATCATGCTGACTTTGGAGTATGACTGATACATAGCGCACCAGAACTGAGTCACGTGATCTCTTGAAGAGATCACGAGCTGAAGAGTCGTTCCTTAGATCCAGAAATTCATCTTGGATATCATCTGGGATGCTGGATACATTAAGTTCAGTACAAAATGGGTTCCTTACCAGGGCCTCCTGTTCCTGTGATAGCACAGGGAAGTAACGCTCGACTTCCTTTCTAGAGACTGAAGATGTTCGGTAATCTTATCCTTGAGGAACTGATCCAGTTGGATCTGAGACTCATCCGTCACTCCACAAAGTTTTTCAAACATAGCGATGCTTCCAAGATTGGTTTTCCGATGCCAGTTCTGCAGTTTGGAAACAAAGGCCCGAAGACTATCTTGAAAAAGGAGAACATGTGTTTCCCTTCCTTGAAGCTTCAAATTGAGCTTGTTCAGCTGGTCAAAATGTCGGCTAGGTACGCAACCCTTTTATTCCATGCTTCATCTTTGAAGTGAGCTACAAGATCTTTCCTTTCTTGAGTCTCCAGGAACAGCTTTATTTCATCTTTCATTTCAAAGACACGATTAATAACGTTTTCTTTCGACAACCAACGTACTGCTGTGTAGAAGAGAAGGACTTCGTGGTCAGCATTCATGTCTTTGCATAGTTCTTTGAATAGGTGAGTGTTGAGTGCTTGAGTCTTCACATAATTTACAATTTTGATTACAGATTCAAGCACTTCCTGCAGAGAGGCAGGGAGAGTCTTACTGGCGAGAGCATATCGGTGAATCATGCAGTGGATGCACTTTCCTTGAGGTGCTAGCTTCTTCAGTCTCGACTGGAATCCTGATTTCGATTCCAGCATAGCCGGTGCCCCATCCGTACAAACCCCACACACGTTTTCCCATTGAAGATCTTCGTCTTGAAAAAAAGTTAACTTTTTCCATGACATTATCAGCTTTTGTTGTGGTTTCAAGTGCACTGCAGAATAAGAATTCGTCTTTGATGTCACCTAAATTAATGTATCTCACGAAGACAAGCAACTGAGAACATGAACTTACATCTGTTGACTCGTCGAGCTGAAAGGAGAACAAAGGGGAACCCTTGATTTCAGTCAAAACCTGTTCCTTCACATCCATAGACATTTTAGAAATGCGCCTCTGTATAGTATTATTTGACAGGGATACTTGCTGCATCTTCTTTGCACTGGATTTTCCAAGAATAAGATTTACTGCTTTCATCATGCAGGGTTTAAGAAGTGTTTCTCCAATCGTGTGAGGCTTTTTTTGTTCAGCAATTTCGAATGCAATCTCATATGAAGCTTCCACTACGGCTGCACTCTGCTGCTGAAACGACCCACTTCTATCGATTCTTTGGCCTTTAAGACACCGTTCATGCCGTTTGAAGAAATCCAAATCCTTCTTTGCGTGTTCTGGATGTTTCGTCTCGAGATGACGCTTGAGTTTTGATGGTTTCATTGACTCTGCACTCAGGACAGCATGGCACAAAACACACTGTGGTTTCTCGATGCCGTCGTTGGCGAGCACAGTGATGAAGCCAATGTTGAGGTACGATTCTGAGTATCTGCGCCGTTTAGCCATGGACACAACTCACCTCTACTGCTTACTTATCTCCTTGTTAAAATAAAATAAAAATGTTGAATAATGAATGCTTTGGCAACTGTAGATCTTACACTGACTACTTGTGGGGGGTGCAGGTAGAGTAATGATGGGATAAGTATTGGGAGGGAAGAGAGCGTGGTTAGTCGCGCGATTCGTCATCCACCAATCAGCAACGGACATGTGACTCACGTGTCGACAGCGAGCACACACACACTTAATCACAGCTAAACAGACACACAAGCATACGTACATGCTCGTGCACTCACATAATCGCTACTCACTAGTACACACATACATACAGTTGCAGACACATGCACATTCACATTCACTCACAGGCACGCATACATACACCCATAATATCACCTAATGACATTGAACTAACGTAGCACACCCACCGATTTGGAACTCCTGGTCTATATCATTAGCGTTAATCAAAAGAGACAAAGCTAAAAGCCGTTCAGTGTAAGACTCAGGATGAGCCTCGAGGCACACCACTTATCACGTTAATCTTGTTTGACTGAACACCATTTATAACAACTCTCTGTTTTCTTCCATCAAGCTAAATTTCCAGTTAGTTAACTTATGTCTCACAGCGATAGAGATAAGTTTCTTTACAGCCTTTTATGTGGCACGTTGTCAAATGATTTATCATAATCCATATACACCAAATCTACGCCTTTATATGTATCAACATACGCAGTAGCATTTTCAAAGCAAAAGATTTGTCAAAAAATGTCAAAGATTTGTAAAACAAGATTTTCCCTTTGTGAAAACATGTTGACTATCCAATAAAAGTTTAAACTTTATTAAATTACTTTATAAAGTATTTTTATCAGACTTTCTAAAACTTTTCCCACAACTGATATAAGGCTAATAGGCCTATAATTACTGGGAAAACATCTATTATCTCCCTTAAAGATAGGAGTGGCATTAGGTAATTTTCAATCTGTTGATATTTGTCAATTATTCAAGAACTTACAAAATTATGGCAAGTGGCTCACCTATCCACTCCTTCACCTCCTTCAAAACCCTCAAGGAAATATTATTTGGCCCATGCGTTTTATTATTCATTAAACTTCTCAATTTTATTTTAGTAAGCTCAAAATTTATGCAATTATCTTGTTCAACTTATAATTGTTCCAATTATCTTGGAATCTATCATTCCAATTAATTCATATTTCTTAAATTTTTGATGTATTTATTTAATTTTATCTCTTATACCATTTGTAACATGGTCACGGACTGACATGCAGGCAGACTGAATGGATTCTTTCGTTGTAGCCATTGGAGTTCGACTACTACTACCTCGTGTTACATGAAATTTTATTTGAAGTGAGGATGTAGTGGACGAATAGAGCACACAGGCACTAACTTGAGGGTTTATAGTTAAAACAAAGAGATACGAGACTAAGACTTCCAATAATACTTTTATCTAAGCCTTCAAACACTTAGTATTTACCCATACACATACAGTTTTTTTATTATATTTATCACAGATAATTCTTTTACTTTTATTATCATGGTGGCTGATGATACGGAATAATAGCATTAGAATTACTTAGAAAGAGCTTGGGCGTGAAATGGCCTGGTTTTACTTTTGTAAGAGACATTTTTCTATAGTTGTTCCTCGATTCCTTCTTGACTTCTTTTCCTTCTTCTTTTGAAGAAGACGAGATCTGAGCTCTCTAGATGATGATCTCAGTCATGTCGGATTGCGTGCTAGATTTTGAATATTTTGGTGTCTGTACTAGGACCTTTTATATCAGCTGAGTGGGGGAGGATTGTCGGCCTATTCATATTACCATGGTGTCAGCTGACTTCCTCTTTGTGATTTCTTCAGCTCAGTTCGTAATAATAACTTATACTAACGCGACGTCAAGCGGATAGGGTTTCTTCTTGTTTATGAACTCCAGAACTTGTGAGTTACATAGGTTAGTCGATCATCATAGCACATACTGTCACGTCGTCCCGCTATGCAAGGATTTTATTGGTTTCAACGTCCAAGTTTGCTTAACCTCGATTGCGTCAATTCACTTCTACTCAAACATACAGTGGATAGTCTGCCATCTTTAGTTTAAAGCTTAAATAGCCCACTTTAATCTTGACAGTGTCTATCTGTACCAATATAAACAAAAAAGCGGATGTTTTTCAGTGACTTTCTCTGAATCTCTGTTTTAAATAACTCCTCTTGTCCTTTATAGCGTCAGTTCTTCAAAAGAAGCAATAAATCAAGCAGATGGCAACAAGTTTCTCGACATGTTTCCTTGAGCTGTCGTTATTCTATAAACATCATTGCCTTGAATATGTTTTTTTATACTTCACAATTTTCTGTTGACTATTACAGTTACTTATGAAGCATCCAAATACCTAAAGATGCCTCACCTTCGTGAGCCAGTTTGGTTTTTAATGCACCTTACTGTCTCTTAATGTACGAATATATTGATTTTGAATTTTGAAAACTTTTTCTTTAAACATTTTCCATATTTCCTCAGTGTCTACAAATAACTCAGTTTTCAATAGACAGTTCTTGATGCATTCCTTTAAATTTTGCTTTTTTGAAATTTGGAATAAAAATATCACTATTCCTGATTTCCATATGCAGCACCTATGTATTCCCAAATTTTCACCCTCTCAGTGAAGAGAGGTGAAAGCTCTCTTTCACAAGCTAACAATAAATTTAAAAGAGCATTATTTCTTGTAGGTTCTTGTACAGTTTCCATAAAATGCTAGAATCATGGTTTGACTCTAGCATTTCCCAATAAATATGCCTGAAATTAAAGTGACCCATAGTTATGGTTTCAATAGCAGATTAAATTTTAATCTCACTGTAAAGTTGCTCACTAAATTCGTTAGTTTCATTTAATGGTTTGTAACAAATTCATACTAAGAACGTTTTCCCTTTAATTCAGTAACAAAAAACCAAATTGAATTCGGTCTCCTTGCTATTATCATCGATATTTTCAACTTTATCAGGAGGTAAATCATACTTTATACATGGAGCCACTCCACCCCTTTTTTACTATTCTATCTTTATTAAATAACATATAACCATGTATTTCAAAAACATTTTATGATCAAAATCATCTACATTTAACCGTATTTCAATTATTCCCATGATATCAAAATGTATATTCATACCAGTTCCCTAAATCATTTTTTTATTTCTTATAGCTCTAGCATTATACTAGTAACAGTTAAGCCTATTATTATAACTGTCTTTATACTGATTTCCTGTGCTAAACTTTTCTGTAAATTTCAATTTTGTTTCATTTAATTTATCTTTGCCCTAACCAGTATCTAGTCCTCTTTTAAAACTTCCTTTACTTCTGAGTTACTAGCCCTTGCATATATGCTAGATCCTTTCCAACTTAAGTATAAACATCCATTCCATAAAGTACTCTTCTCTCACTGTACTGATCCCACAAGCTCAACCAGCGAACCTGCTCATCCTTGCATATTAATTTCAACCTGGCATTAAGCCCTGGTGATCTACTCAAAATTTCATTTGCACAATTAACTCTTAGAAGTATCCCTAATACTATCATTTAATGCCTTTATCTTTAAATGTTTTTATCAACCTCTTTTCGTTATTAATTAACTCCTCAGACTTATCATTCCCTATATCATTAGCCCCTATGTTCATAACAACACAGCATTGTGACCAGTCCCTTTCATTACATCCCTTGCTCTGTCAGTTGTGTCTTTTTCCTATGTCTCAAGGTACCAAAATCTAACTCTTTTTTTTTTCTCACTATTTACGCCATATGCTTTGACAAGGAATCGCTCACAACGATGACCTCTTTAAATTTATAATCCATTTCCTCCACTATTGTTTTACTTTCCTTCCCTCCAGTGGTTCAGCTGTTCAGCTGCCGTGAACGTGATCATTATGGACCCTTTGACAGCCTTTGTTGAGGTAAATACATTTATATATCCCCAAGATGATGTGACGGCACTCAAAGGACAATGAAATTCTAGCAGCTTTTCATTAGATCAAAAGATCAGTAAATAATATTCAACCTCGAAAATACAATAAATAAAAGCCATAGTTATAATTCTCGATAATAAAATAAAATTTGTTACACCTGCTTTTGAACATGAGGACATAATTGCACTTTTCGATGAAATAATAAAGATCATTACACAATGCGATTTTATAGAAGGACAATGTTTCAGTTGTCAAGAATATAACAAAGATTGTTTTACATGATAAGTTAATATTATTGCACCATGCAATTATATATATATATAAGGTTAATGTTTCACTTCTCAATAAGATAATAAGGATTATACCACCATACAATTATACGACAATGTTACACTTTCTAATAACATAATAATGATTGTTATACCGTACAATTATTCCAAAGAACAATGTTAATTTTGACGATAAGATAATAAACAACGTCATACCTTACAACTGTACAAAAGGAAAATATGACAAAGGTTGTTAACATCATAAAATTATATAGAACAATAATGCACTTATCAAAGAGAATAACGTTTGGCATCCAGTTGCATGTTGTAAAAGAATAAAATAATATAATACAGATTATTACATCACCCAGTTTTCTGAAGAATTATGAAACGTCTGTCGATAAAATAATAATTATTGTTTCACTACACCATAAAAATGTACAGGTCGAAAATATTACGCTTGTGTGTGTTTTCTTATAGCAAAGCCACGCGGGCTATCTGCTGAGCCCACCGCGGGGAATCGAATCCGTGATTTTGCGTTGTAAATCCGAAGACATATCGCTGTACTAGGGGGTGGCATTACGCTTGTTAATAATATAATAATGATTGTCACTCTCTAGAATTTTATAGAAGTGGAATGTTATGTTTGTGTGTAAGATAATAAAGATAGAATTTTATTAAAGAACTTAATTACAATATTCGACAAAATAATACAAATTTATCCCAGTCGAGTTTCCTATTTATTATGCCAGATATTACGATATCAAGTAGCCTGGAATCTAAATTCACATTTGGAAGTAAATTGAATGTCGATATGTATCAAATTAATATTATTTGTCAACAAGGTTTACAAACAGTTTTCTTTCTTAACACAAATATATTTTAATGTACAAAGAACAACACAACTTATAATAACGTTTGGTACAAATAATTAGAAAAAAATACAAACTTGTTAACAATACTGAGTTTTCTATCTGGACGAAAATTAAAAATTTTATCGACGGTTCGCAATGAGCAACTTTTTTCCTTCCTCATATGATGCAGCTTACTTAAGAACTGTCTAGCTGACTGCTGCTGCGAGCACGCCTAATGTCCTCGTACACATATTAACGCCCGAAGTTAATACTGTTAAATTTCATCAGTTTTTGCAGCTCCTATGTACCAAGCCGTCTTGGGTGAATCTGCTCATATATCTTGTAATATCAGTCTTCCTTCAGAAGACGACTCCGTATCTCTGGTGCTATGGTACAAGAGAGGAATCAATGCTCCTATTATAAGTATGGATTCCAGAAGAGGGCCCTTGAAGAACGCCAAATATTTCACTGGTGAGTTACTTGGACAAAGGGCCTACTTCAACGTGAGCGAACAACAGTCTGTATTAATCATCAACCGTGTAGAGAAAGATGATGAAGGAGATTATAGTTGCAGGGTTGATTTTCGGTACGGACGAACCCTGAACGACTTTATGACGCTGGATGTTATTGGTAAGTGTATAGTTTAATACTGCAGGGAATTATACGAACACTTCATTTGAAATCGAATAAAACAAAGAGCTCTGTGGAGGAAATGTTACGTAACATGAAAATATAGATTTTGTAGAATTGCTAGGTTTACTAAATATGTAGAATTTTGTAGAAAATATGTTAAGTAAAGAAAGACATAACTTTTCCTTTATACCGCATTCACTCTTGTGTATTCGTAGCTCGTATTTGAAGACTAGGAAAAAAGTTTTCTATTTAGAACTGCTTATCAGACTTACAACTTAAGCAATGAATCCAACATTCTTTTATAAGTACATCAATATCTTGCTTTAAATATGTGAGTGTCATAGCTCTAAAAGAAAAGAACCAATAAATTAAAATTAGGTTCGTATATATATATACTCTATTAATCACTACTGTTTCAGCAAATTTGTTTTGGCCTTCTTTAGAACCGGTGTTCGTTAGACCTTCGGCAAAAATACAAAATAAACGGTTTTAGTTTTATCACGTTACCTAGTTTCATTACAATTCTCCCATCCACTCCCAGGGGCCAGTTATACGTTTGAAGGCGTTTTTGTAGCTGTGTTAAGGAAGATGAAATAAACTAATTATTTTCTCTACTTTAGAAGTGTCAGAATTTCCATGAAATTCTTGTTAAGTCTTTACAAACAAATCTTATTGTCATTAAACCTTTTCCGTCCCCAATCCAAACCTTGATATAATTTATTATCAAGACGCAATCAGTTCGTGAAGGTGTAAAGTTATAACTGATATGACTATATGCTGTTGTTTTTTATCAGAAATATTTTGCCACAATTAAACGATAGCTCATATTTCTCGTACTACCTTTTCTTAACCTTATAACTTTGACTATTTTCACGTTTAAAATATCATTTTTGGCCCGGCATGGCCAAGCGCGTTAAGGCGTTCGACTCGTAAACCGATTGTCACGGGTTCGAATTCTGGTCGCACCGAACATGCTCGCCCTTTCAGCCGCGAGGGCGTTATAATGTGACGATCAATCCCACTATTCGTTGGTAAAAGAGTAGTTTAAGAGTTTGCTGCCTTCCCTTTAGTCTTACACTTCTAAATTAGGAACAGCTTGCACAGATAGCCCTCGAGTAGCTTTGCGCGAAATTCGAAATCAAACAAACGTTTAAAATATCATTAGAAATTAAAAGCTTTTATTAACGTTTGATGGATTTCATTGAAAGTTTAATCTGTATGAGAAACATCTTATTATGCAGTTGCGTCAAAGGATGTTACTATTCTCGGTAATACCAATACACCTGTATACGGGAAAATTGGGCCGTATAACGAAGGTTCCAGACTGTTTCTCACTTGTATCTCTGGTACTGGTAAGTTCTAAAAGCAAATAGAATTATTTGTTCTTATTAATTTGGTACATATAAATTATTGGGAATAAATAAGTTGTTTAAATTCCATAATTTTAAAAGTAGTTTGAAATTTCTAACATTTGAAAATGTTAAATAAATTTTTGATGTTTAAGGACAATAGATTTGTTAAAACTACTTTCCTTCAAATATGTTAAGACAACGAATTACATGTAAAATGTGATCAGTTTTAAACCTATAAGCCATTATTGTTACGGCAATGGCCTCAATTTTACAACAGTAAAGTTGTGTTTACTTTTACACTTAAAATGATGGTTATTTTATTCTGCTTGATAAATAAGCTAAAAGTGAGTAAACTAAGTTATTACTTGGTTTCAAATTACAAAATACTATATCTTGACCCCAGTTTTCGAAATTACAAAGAGCACAAATTTCGAGGGCACAAATAATAAGCAGAAAATACTTGACGTGAGAAAAGTATTTGACGGTACTGAGCTCATTATGAAAACAAACACGTTTTCAGAGTATTATACTTATTAGAACTACCCAAACTTTCTGTCAAACTAATGACGGCTGCGTGTTAAAACGATGTAAACAATAAATGACAACAACTTGAAGTCACTAGTATTGTCAATGATAAATAATAAAACAACAGGGAATTTCAAAACTAATTAGGCACATGTTTAAGACTTATTTTTATAAACAATCGGAGAGCATAACAGACTAAAACTGGCACCGTTAACATCTATTTTCATATCGACTTGTTTTTCTGCAAATAGTCGGAGGATAGGCCATGCTGAGCCCGGCATGGCCAGGTGGTTACAGTAATGGAGTCGTAATCCGAGGGTCGTGGGTTCGAATCCCAAGTACAACAAACATGCCTTCCCTTTCAGGCCCGGCGTGGCCAAGCGCGTAAGGCGTGCGACTCGTAATCCGAGGGTCGCGGGTTCGTGCCCGCGTCGCGCCAAACATGCTCACCCTCCTAACCGTGGGAGCGTTATAATGTTACAGTCAATCCCACTATTCGTTGGTAAAAGAGTAGTTCAAGAGTTGGTGGTGGGTAGTGATGACTAGCTGCCTTCCGTCTAATCTTACACTGCTATATTAGGGACGGCTAGCACAGATAGCCCTCGAGTAGCTTTGTGCGAAATTCCAAAAAACAAACAAACAAGCCATGCTAAAAAACAATACAGTTTGTACGTGTATTATCATATGAACTGGTATTCCTAGAAACAGTTGAAAGTATGTATTACCAATACTGACACAGGGACATGTATAATCATATCGAGTTGTTTTATTTTTCTAGTTGGAGAACAAGATAAAAATGTCAACCACTTTTTACTGATGGTTTTACTACTTCTTTTGTTTGTTTTTTTTGTATTCATGAGCTTAAAACAGTTTCAAATTATGATTTCACCTTATTGCATATATCAATTAAACAGTTTTTTTTTACAGAGTTATGAATAATATTACATGTAAATTGAAACAATATCATTATTATCAACATGTTCGGAAAAGATTGTATACAACTAGGTAACGTTTCATTTTTCAGTGATGTCGAGAAAACCCACTTGTAGAGAAAAATAAACATGTAAAAACGGCTTGTTCGGGTTGAGAAAATATTTTACGTAGAGGTTTGTTTGTTTTTTGGAATTTCGCACAAAGCTACTCGAGGGCTATCTGTGCTAGCCGTCCCTAATTTAGCAGTGTAAGACTAGAGGGAAGGCAGCTAGTCATCACCACCCACCGCCAACTCTTGGGGTATTCTTTACCAACGAATAGTGGGATTGACCACACAATTTTTACGTCCCCACGGCTGGGAGGGCGAGCATGTTTGGCGCGACGTGAGCGTGAACCCGCGACCCTCGGATTATGAGTCGCACGCCTTAACGCGCTTGGCCATGCCGGGCCTTTTTAAATAGAGGAGCGAACAACGTTTCTACCTTCTTCGGTCATCGTCAGGTTCACAAAGAAAGAGGTAACTGACCGGAAGCTGACCATATGTTTGAAGGGGGTTATGTAACTGAGTGTCGGAATGTAGAGGGCGTGCTAGGTGTTTCAATATATAATTTTATAATATTTATTTTATTATTTATTATATTATTCTTGATATAGGTATAAAGGTGTTCCTTTGTATTTGTTTAATTTGGGCTTAATTTGTTGAATAAATAAGGCTTCTTTAATTTTGCGTTTGTTTGTGTTTGTTTCTTTATTTAGTATTTGGGTGTTTTCTATGGTTATGTTGTGTTTATTTGACTTGCAGTGTTCAAAAACGTGTAAAGGAGACTTTTTATGTTCTTTGAATCTGATTTCCATTTTCTACTTGTTTGTCAGTGCAGTTTTACACAGTATAGACCTCAGTGTTCTGCCTGGTTTTTGAATAAATTTGGTATTAACTGGAATGCCATATTTTCTCACTAGTTTTAGCCAAATGTCAGGAATATATGGTATGCAGCAGAACACCTTGTTTTCCACTGTCATACAGTTTATAAGAGTATAAATGTGGAAAATATTTCCAAATGTCTTATGTTGCTCTCCCAAATCTAGCCACTTGCTTGGTTGCCTGCCTACAAAGAATAATTGCACAAGAACTTTTACAGGCAAGGTCGTGGTTTTGTCTCATTCTTTGTAGCATCACTTCAAAAACACCACAATTTGAAATTTTCATATACTCACTGCCATCTCAGAACTTAGAAGGTGTATATTAATGAAGTTATTGATCCACATTAAGAAATATGTGGCAGTAATGCTAGAGATAAGTAATTTCAATACAATAAAACTGAGAAAACCATGGGACTAGAGATACATCTCACTCATTATTTGCGAATTATGGACAATAATTGTTAGATCGTTAAAACAGTCATTGGTTGAAGAAATTTTTCTTTCTGCATTACAAAATCTTTTCTTTCACATTTCATCTTATGTACAATATATTTATGAATTTTGTGTGACTTTTCATATTGTTTTCAAACCTTGGTTTGGTTTATTGCTTATGGTGGTTGTGAAGATTTGTTTTGGTCTCCTGTTGGGTTTTCCTGCCTTTTACATAGAGGTCTATTGCAGGGTGAAGATCAAACTGGCTTACCAGAGGCCATCAATAAAATGACCATCAGGACTGACAGTGTGTATCCCATCGGCCTTGTCTTGTTGTCACTTTTGATTCTCTTCATAACTGAAAAATCCCTTTTAACATACTGCTGTATTTATAGACAGAAAGAGTGCTGTTAGGACTAATTTGCCTAAGTGGAGAATATGGTGAAACTCTTCACCAAGAAGTTTCTTTAACATGGGAAAAATAAACTTTTATTTGCAGGGACAGGTTTTGATACATTTTTTTTTAATGTGTTCATATTCTTGCATCACAGTCTGCTTGGGTGGCTCACTTGAATGTTGGCCTCTCTCCTCTGAATCATGACCACCAGACGTACTGGAAAATAAACATTCAGTGTGGTAAATGATCAGATTCTTAAGCTAGTCTTTGCTATAGTTTGGCAGCTTGTTAGATCCTGTTGCCCAGCACTTTGGATCTAAATTTTAGAATAATTATATACTTGCCAACATCTGATTGAAATCTAATTCGCATACCTACTCAAATACAAAATATTTACTCATTTCCATAATTTGATGTACATCTTGTGTATTCATTTGATTTAACTTTTGTAGGGTGGTTATGATCTCATTCATAGTGTCAGCAAAGATTAAATTATCTGACTAGGAAGAAGTTAACTGGTACATAATTTTTAATGAAAGGTGCTGCATTGTGAGAGAAAGTAAAATAAACTGATTTGATCATCCTTAAGTGCCCCTTGGTAACAGAAGCTTCATCAGAGTTTGATCTAGAAGCAATATATATAAGGGGACAAACTGTGGTTTTCTAGTTTTCATATAACTCGTGAACCTGTGCTTTATAGCAGCCTATCAAATGATAATCCACTTCCCAAATTTTTTGGTCACTTTATTCAACAAATCAGCAGTCTTCATTTCTTGCAAATGTATCAAAGTGTTTGAACAAAAAATTGATTATGCTGCTCATTTTGGTTTGAAACTCGATTACATGCTTTATCCCTTTACATGTATCCAAAATAGTGAGCTCTAATTAGTGTGATATATAGTGAATTCCTACAAGATGCATCATGTTTTTACAGGAAGATTACTATGCTACCATTTGAACCATAGTTGATACTTTCTCCATCTGACCTAAATCCAACAAGCTTTTTCTGCCATGCATTGCTAACATTTACAATCCTAAGCAAAAACTTTTGGTGTTCATTATCAGTGAAAACATGACCTTGCACTATTTCTTGCCAGATACAGACATGTCATATTTTGCAATGCAATATCCTGTTGAGTAAAGCTTTATAAACTTCTCATTTTGCTCACTAGACAAGTAATTTAAGAGAAAATGGATTTCTTAAGGCCATGTTAAAAACTGCTTTGCAATTAAGTTAAATTAGACTTGATTTTGAATAAGGGTAATGCTACTAGTCCTAAGGTTTTTTTGTATGTTTTACAAAATTACTGCTAGGATATTTCATTTTCCTAAAGACGTTTGTTTAAACTTAGTGAAATGAAAGTAATTGTAAGCCAATTGGAAAGATGGAATCTATCAAGTTGATTTCATTTCCTTGTTTGACTCTACCTGAAGTGGAATGTACTAATATTTACACCTACTTTTTCATTCAAAATATTGTATTAGGGTTACACTATGTTTCACTTTGGAGAAAGGTACCTTGTGACATTCAGAGTATGATAACTTTTAAGTGCATTGTGAAACTATGCTGTGAGTGTAATCAGGAAATTGCTAGTTTTTTGTGTAATATATGCATGTTGTGTTTTTATTGTCAATACAGACAAATATTTAGAAATTACAGTGAACTCACCTTTACAGATGTTTATGGTTTCCTATGCTTTCTACATTTGTTCACGTTTGAGGTCTCCAACATTTTCTCCATGTTTTTGAAGAGTTCTTTGAAGGCATATAACTTACAAGACCCCACAAGCAACTGGAAATGGCTATCAGAGAAATTTGACCACTTTCTAAAAATCCACAGAATATAACTCCTAATCTACATTGAATTGCAACTAAGACCACTCATTCTTCCATGAATAGTCAAATTTTCTCTTTTTTTTTGAGAAGTGCGTATGTGAACACTTGCTTATTTGGGGAATCAAAGGCATGGGTGAGAATAAGTCTTTGTGGCTATTAATATCAGGTATGGGTTTAGAACAAGTACTGGAGAGTTTCTATATTTTTTCCTTTGAATCAGTCTCAGAATCACAAAGTTCATTCACATTTTGATTTTTTTCACCAGCCACGTTACTTTTCTTTAACCCAGTATGCTCCATTTTTGTTTCATTTTCTCAGAAGAAGGCTTGGGTTACTGAATTACCATGAAGCCAAAATTGTAAGAGCAGCCCACATGTATTAACACTTGAGGAAATGCAAGTGTTATAATATTCCTGATGAAATTTTCATAAGTTTAGCAAAAGAGTTAGCTGTTTTAGCCAATTGTGATTCAGCATTCAACCCAACTTGAAACAATGAACTAGTAGTTTTACCATATCTGTCCACTGTGTTAGCTATGTACTGTGTCTGTTTGGAGAGTGATTGTTTTTCTTTGTGGTAATAGGGTTTCCTTTATCACCATTCTGTGGCCTGTGTAATATTTCACATTTGAATGCTTAGTGCATGCATTGTGTTATGATATGCTGGTAACACAGATTTGTGTGTTTGCAATGGCAGAAAGATAATTGATAAAACTGCGAGTAAAAAAGGTGCCTCTTCTGTTTTTCAGTGCAAATTTAGGACGTTTTGTGGTATTTGGATGATCAATTGATTCTCATTTGTGTCAATATTTTATGCTATTGTGAAGGACTACATATGTCATTTCCCAGATATTCAGACTGGTATACTACCTAATGGATTTCTGTAGTGCCAAGAATTATGGGGTGCACTGTTTTGATACAGCTGCAGTTTTGTTTGGTTCATTAGTGTATAGCAAAATTTGTACCTTGGTTGGATGAGATGCAGCTTTCCACTTGTATTGATTCCCCACCATGCTTCACTGTAGATGTCATACATTGATATGATACCATACTTCTCTCTGTTGTCATTGTTGAATAAACTATTGTTGATTGTACTAAACAATTATAACTTGTATTCATCTGTAAAAAGCATTCAGCTTTATCTTTGTTTGTTCCACTGTTGTGGTCAAATGCTTGTTTTAACCTTTCAGCTGCCTTTTCTCAGCAGCTGTTTGCAAACAACTTCACCTCATCTCTGACCACTTTATGCCATTGTGTATCTTACTGTTCTAAAGGTAACATTCACACCTTAAGGTTATTGGCCAGATCTACACTTAATTATCTACCTCATACTTATGTATCCTGTGATACATAGCACAAGTTATGGAGAGTCTGGGGTTTCTATCTCAACCACTTTTATTATTAGAATGTCAGTTTCATGTATTGCATACAAATGCCACTAAAATGTGGAGTCTTGCCACTTCTTTTGCAAAGAGTATTCTAGACTTGCCAAAATTAATTTCTACCTACTTGTCATCAGTATTTCGGTCCTAAAAATTATGATTGAATTCATACTACTACTGGGCATAGTATAACTGCTTGTACTTCATTTCATTTTCACATTATAAACGAGTGGCATTCTCATAGTATTTGTCTTTTATATATTCTTTCTTAGTAACTGTTTCCACTGTTACTTCTAGTACTGTATTTATATTTGTTTTAATATAATAATGCCTATAATTCTTTATCTGTAAACAAATCACAATAAAAAAATATAGTAAAACCACAAATATTTGTTATTTCTTGGAAATATTCATTACATGTCCTCTCAGTGTGGATGCTTGTATGTAGTGAGGGGGCCTCCCAGACAAAGTTCTGTCTTTCCAGTTTACCTCCTCAGTGACCTAAACTCACCCACATGTTTGCTGTGCAGGGTGATCAATGAAGGTGAGAAGAGGATCCTGGTGGTTGAGGGGTCCAACCCCACTACATCACTTTGACCTTGAATTCACATGAATTGGTGATTTTGGGTCCTCCACCTCCAAGGGTCAGTTGGCTAGTTCTGTTGGTCTAGGGTCAGGTGAGTATCAGTTTTGGGCATTTTCAACAGTTTTTTGTAAATTTTATCTGATGCTGGTGTTTAGGTATACCTCCCACAAAACCTTGGTGTTGCTTCAGTGTCCTTATTTATCATCGTAGTGCATTCCTTGAATCCATGGTTGACGGGCTCAATGGGCACTGAACCTTTCTCATTGTACTATGGATCTCCCAAATCTCAATGAAAATGAAATAGTAAAAAACAGCTCATTGGTAAATGACCACATCTTGAAGACTTTGAACAACAGTCTCCAAGTCACTCGATATCTGTACCTAATTTTCTTAAACTTCATTCTTTGTCTGACCACACTTTAAAGTGGTTTACTGACTCTTCACAGTCTGGCAACATCTTGGTGGAAACACCTGTGCTGAAACACACTAAACTCCTCCTCAGTTGTAAGTCTATTGGGGGTATACTCATTATGTACACCCCATGATACATTGAATTTCTCATGAGGAGTTATTATTGAGAGGGATTTGAAGAACATCCCTGAGTTGGAGATCCTCGCTGGTTTCTTCAGCCAAGGCATTTCAACTGTGCTCCATATCTCCACTTGCTAGGACTGAATTACCTTGACATTTACAGTACCATATCCACATGCTTTTCTAAAGGCAAGTTACCTAATATATAAGGTACAGTCATATGTTTCTAACTCTCTCTAATGTTTCCAGTGTCAGTGGTTCAGATATTCAATGCATAAACAGGTGAAAAACATCTAAAGATATGTTATCAACTGAAATTTTTATGAATTGGTAAACCCTGTGCAAGTTAGAAAATTTGCTAAAAAAATTATAATACATTAAATAATTCATTGGTTGCCAAACAAAAGTTTCAAATCTTTCTCGTGACAAGTGCAGCAATAAATAATATTGAAAAAATGGATGATAATCTGTTGTAAGCATGTAATAATAAAATTTCTTCACTAAAGTGAAATTTAAATTTACAAAGATATCATCATTTCTGTATTTTTACATTAAAATGAATTATCGACAAATGTCTTTTAATCTTTTGTTTCTAACAAATTGTATTCACAGGGCCGAGAAATGGACACAAGGACAACAGTGTACAAGAAGACAGATGAAATTTATCAACTAAAGATGAAAGCATCTGTAGGTCAGTACACCTTTATTAAATGTAAGTAATGAAAAAACTATAACCCTAATATGCATCTTTTCATTAAATAAGGGTTGCTAGAATCTCTGTATAACTCACTCCTGTTTTCATTGAAAGTAGTTAATGGGGTCTGATCCCCAGTCCATCATACTAGTTTGTGATGATTGATATTAATGTTTTAAACTTCTTTAATACAATAGTGTGCCTGAAATACATCAGGAATTATTGAAGCTACAGTGAACTCAATATTTCTCTTGTTGTTTTATCAAAACCTCATAAATTTCCTTTTCTTCAAAATTGTCAGCAAAAGATTTTATCAAGACACTGAGAAAGCAAACTATTTTAACTTTTTTGCGTTATGAATTGACACTTTTATTCTTCATGTGGGACAGACGCTATGTCAGCCATATTTACACAGTGAACAACAATGCTGACTTTTTAGCTTGGATATGCAGTTATACCATTATGAAGAAATGTTTTACACATGACGATATAGAGTTATTAATTAGATAAATATATGAGTCAATGTTTCCAATACTGTTTCCATTTAATACAAGAGGTGTCAAAATATATTCATAAATCAGTCCAAACATGATTCAGTAATATTGAACATGGTGGAATTTAGCTTGTTTTTTGATAAAGGTTGGGAATATTATTGTTGTATGTTCTGACTTCCTTGAGACTTGTACAACCTATACTTTAATGTATTTCATATTTGCTTACTCACATTAATTTATCAAGTGTTTTAGGAAAACAAAAATTGAATATTTTTCCAGAGTAATATGTAAGGTTTCTCATTTTGATGTGAGGAAACATTTAAAGCAGGATCTGTATAATACACCTCTCAGACTTTCTTTATATAAAAATGAGATGTAATACAATAAATTAAAATTTTGGCAAGTTTTACATAACCTTACATTTTGAGCTTCTAGTTTTCTTTTGTAATATATACACTCAGTGGCTACTTCATTAGGTACATCTGCAAATAACCAAACAGTGAATAATGTGGCTGTGACTCGCTATATAAAGCATGTGGACACGGTCAAATAGTTCAGTTGTTGTTCGACCAAACATTAGAATGGGGAAGATGCAACTTTGACCATGGAATGATTGTTGGTGTCAGGTGTGATGGTTCCAGCATCTCAGAAACTGAGATTTTTATGTACTACAATCTCTAGAGTTTATAGAGAATGGTGCAAAAAAGAAAACATCCAGTGAGCAGCAGTTATGTGGGTGAAAACACTTTGTTAATGAGAGAGGTCAGAAGAGAATGGTCAGACTCGTTCAAGCTAAGAGAAATGCCACAAATATTAAAATAACCACTCTTTACAACATTGAGTTTCAGAGGGGCATCACTGAATGCACAACACATTGAAAGTTGAAGCAGTTTGGCTACATCAGCAGAAGATCTTACCAGCTTCCACTTCTGTCATCTAAGAACAGGACGACGAAGCTACAGTAGGCATGGGATCACCAAAACTGGAAGATTAAAAATTGAAAAAACATTGCCTGTTCTGAAAAAATTCGATTTCTTCTGCAACATGCAGATGGTATGGTCAGAATGTGGCATAACCAGCATGGAGCCAGAATTGAATTATGATATTGAGTCAGTATGGACCAAAATCCCTAAGGAATGTTTTTAGCACCTTGTTGAATCCACATTGTGAAGAATTCGGGTTGTTCTAGAGGCAGAAGGAGGTCCTATCTAGTAGTAGATAGGTGTACCTAATAAAGTGGCCACTGGGTGTTAGGTAATAGTGTAAAATTGTTTTTAATTTAGCATTAGGTACAAGCAATAGTTTATTCATTAAGACACCTTTACGTCTTGTTAGATTTATAGAGACTTAAGTGTAGAAGAGAAACACGAGAAGAGTCTCTCAAAAGTATAGCTTTAATTTTTCATTAATTTGTTATTAGTAATCTGAACACAGTGTTAAAATAAAAATTAAGAAGAAATCACTGTAGGCTTACAGTAGTTGGCTGCAATTAGAATAATTCATATTGATTTTTTAAAAAATTCATAAAACGTCAGGTTTTTCTAACAAGGCATCTGAAACATGACTTCTGTAACTGTATTTTCTTCAAGAAATGTATCTACTGATTTCATATGTAGGTGTGTATGGATGATTTTATATATATATATATAGATCAACTTGTTTACCCTTGTGTTTTTGGTAGAGGCATTTTACTTTGTTAGTATATTGTCTTGGAAGAGAACTCTGTTTAAAAATATTGTATAAACAATAAGTATCTTGGAAATGCAACAGATTATGTAGACAAATAAATTAAACGTTAATAAAAACGTTAAGAATATTTGTACTAATACTTGTCTTGAGCAAGTTTTGTTGTGCATAATTCTACTTGGTATCACTCACACATACATGTATGAAAAATAAAATTCTACAGAAATGTAAACCTTTAGTGATTTAGAAGTTTCTTTGGGTAAATGGGAATATATTATGTTGGTTTTCTTTTGCAGCATTTTTCAGTGAAGTGGAAAAGAAGTTTGGAAACATGCCTTTCACTTTGAGGTATTTGTCAAGATTTTTTATTTATGCATGTCTAATGTCAAATATAATACTTAAAACATAAGGTAATAGATTTGAAAGTTCATACAAATTATTTAGTTGCTCTGTTGTACTTAAGAAACTTAAAACTTTTTATTGTAGGTTACATTGCTTAAATGATTAATCATTGTTAATGAAATGTTTCTTTTATACACACGAAAAATATGCAACTATCACATACAAAGAATGATTTATTAAATATTTTATTTTCATATATTAATTATAAATGTGAAATATTTTTTGTGTGTATGTGCTTTAATATTTGTTATGCTCAGGAGTTTGCAAGGTAAATGTCGAAACGTTTTTCATTTTGTAACTAGTGTTATGTTTACCTTTTAAAATTTAGATTCTGTGGTCTGTTCTACACCAAGTGTTTGAGATGGGAATGATTTTAGTGTAAAATTTATCTTAAGACGGCTGGTATGGTTGTTAGAACTTTTATTAAAATAAAGTAGAGAACAACGTTTCCACCTTCTTAGGTCATCTTCAGGTTACCAAAGAGGGAGTTTGCAACTGACTGTTGCCAAACACGTCTTAGGAACGAGAGTGTAAACATGTAAGGGATTGTAGGTGGTGTTGCACTTAACATACCAATATCTAGGTGGCTTTTTTTTTAATATTTCTGTTAAATTGAGAAATTAACTAACATACAATACTAAAATTTGGATTACATTTTAATTATTCATATTAATCTTATTAACATTAGTTCATAAAATAGTAGTTGAATAACATTTTGAATGGAGTCAAGAAATACAAAAATGTAGCTTTTGACCCACGTCAAAAGGGAAATATAAATGTATTCTTAAAACAGTGTGTATGAATATTGAAACTTTAATTAAAATAATATACATAATGGTGTTTTGACCTTTTTAGGTCGTCTTTCGGACAACAAAGTTTGTAATTGACCATTGCTGGGTACATATCTTGGCAACAAGAGTGAAAAGGGGCACAGAATTGTGGGGGATGTTGCAGTTAGATGTCAGGTTAGTAATTAGAATAGGCATAAAGGTGTTCCTTTATATTGGTTTAACTATGGTTTTTGTTTTATAAGTAGGGATTCTTTATTTTTATATATTTGTATCTCTACTTAGTATCTTGGTATTTTCATGGTTGTGTTGTGTTTATTTAATTTGCAATGTTCGAAAATGTGTGAAGGTGTTTTTTTTTGGTGTTCATTGAAACTAGTTTCCATTTTTCTGCTTGTTTCTCCATTATAAAAGTTGTGGCATTTACACTGTATTTCATAAATAATGTTGGTGTTGTGTTTGTCAGTGTAGTTTTTACATAGTATGGACTTTAGTTTTGTACCTGGTTTATTAATAAATTTGATGTATACTAAAATGTTGTGTTTTGTTATAGTCCAGTATTGGTATTTTTCTGTGGATTTCTGTTTTGAATTGTGTGTCAGTTCTTGCAATATTGAGGTTGAGAAATGTTATTTGGTTAGTGTATGGAGTTAATGTGGTTGAAAAAAAAAATAAGTGTGTGTCCAGCTGTTATATTGACACAATATCTGTACCATTATAGTGGTGGGTGTAAGGCTGAATTGATCACTTGAGATTCGATCTGTATCATGAAAATGTTGGCTAGAACTAGATAATGTGTTATAAGTATATGAACATGTTTTAGTAAAAGTAAAGGAATTTATTTTTCACTGATTCATTGAATATGTATATCAAATCCAGGTAATATTATTTATAATAATTAAACTATTTGTTTTGCTATTGCACATATACATACTTTTCTGTTCTATCTTTAGGGCCTTGGAAGATGAAAAGAAGGCCAGGATGGGTGTGGTAGAATGTGTTAATCATAAACTAATAGAACCTTTCACAGTTTTATATGAAAAGGAAGGTTTGTTGATTGCTGTATACTATTTTTTTTAATTTATTGATTGTGGAAATTTAGCATAATCATATTTGTTATTTTTATAAAAGATATTTAAGAATAAAAATCATTATTATAAGATAACTACATGAACAAAATGCTGTAATTGTGTCAAAATTTTGAGAAAAAGAATTTTTGGAATTATGTAAGTTGCCCCCCCTCTCTCTCTAATCATCTTGTTTATTTTAACTTTTGAAGTTTTGCCAGCATATAACCATTTCAACACATTTCGATTACTTTTAAATTAGTAAACACATGTTCACAAAATTTAGCAGATTATCAGTAAACATTTCAAGGCTTCCATATGCAAATTGTCAGATTTTTTTATCAACTCTTGATTATTGTTAAGTAATGTTTTTCTTGTCGCTTTTTATTTTTACGTGTTGCCAATCTAACATGTAAAGTAGGTTTTATTTTAAGATTAAACTTTCTTTTCAGATTTCACATGCAATGTCCCTATAAAGTTCAGATAGTTTTATCAAGTATTTTTTAAGAAAAAGTTTATATTTTTTTATTTTTGTGAATGAAGCTCTGTAGGGGTTCATTCGATTTGACCAATCTTTTGATCACCATGTCAATATATTTAGGAAATGAATATTAATTATGCCTTTTTCATTCTACAATGACTATGGAATATAAAACAAAAATGTAAGTGTTTAGACCAAATAGCTTAGATTTATTATTTTTATTATATTCACCTTTACGGCCTGGCATGGCCAGGTGGTTAAGACACTCAACCCATTATCTGAGTATCGTGGGTTCAAATCTCCGTCACATAAAACATGCTCACCCTTTCAACCATGGAAGTGTTATAATGTTATGGTCAATTCCACTGTTGATAAAAAATTGGCAGTGTGTGGTGATGACTAGCTGCCTTCTCTCTAGTTTCACACTGCTAAATTAAGGATGGCTAGTGCAGATTGCCCTCATGTAGCTTTGCACAAACTTTAAAATAAACCAAACCATATTAAACTTTAAGCCATGTCTGAATAACAATGCAGAAGTTACAATGACACAGCACATGCACTCGTGTTACCATATCCAATAACATAAAACTGTTATTTGTTTTCACAAAGTGACCTATCTGGGCTTTGTTTTATTGGACTAGTATTTGGTAAATTACAGTCATGTTTGAATAATTATAAATATATGTATTATTACTATTTACTTACAACTTCTTAAACATATTTTTCTTAAAACATAGAACAGTAAATAAAGAAGTGAAGCAAACAATTATCTCTTCTAGTTATAACCTTTCAATTTTGTTTCTGCTGCTTATAGCTTGCTACACCTTAAGAAATTTAACATGTAGAGAATGTGAAGGAAAATTATTTGTTTTTGTTTTCAGATATATTTACAGTTAAATAACCAAAAAATCATACATTTCTTCATTTGTACCATAGAATTCCATTATTTATCTAGTTAATTACTTAGCTGCTTTTGTTTCCAAACAATAACAAAATCTTGAACTGGCTGAAGACTGTACTTACCAGCACAAAGGTTTGTTTCGAAAAAAAATGAAAGAAAACTGTTTTCTATGAAAATGGCTGAGAAAATCACTAAGGGAAATTTTGAGCTTCCATTGGCTTACTGACATGGCATATTAGAAGTAAATGTATATAAGGGACCATTTCAGAACTGAAAGAGGTGAGCTAGGACCACTGTGTTTGTTGCACTGCATGAATACAGTGATAGCTCAGCAAATAAAGATCAAAAGATTCTGTTTTACGTTCTAGTTTGTCAATATTTATAATTTGAGTTCCTAATTCAAACGGAACTATAGACTTTGTATTTTGGCGTCACAAACATCTAATTTGAACCAGTACTGAGTTTAACATACCATGTGACATACACAAATCAACGTTTAGATGCATTTGTTTGATATTTACTTTTACATTACAAAAAATTTAATAATGTTTAATATGAAGATGTGAATTATTGTGTACAGTTTGAACCCAAACTTAGGGAGATAAGTTCATAGAGTAATAGTTCAATAAAACTTTAAGAGCAAGTCAACAAATGCAATGACATGGCCTATGACCCATTAGCTGTTGAGATAGGGTTACTAATTTATTGTGCTATTAATATGCATATGAATAACTAGAACAACGAATATTAAAGGATGTTTCACCAAATTTCTGTGAAAGTATGTTATTTGTTAAAAATATGTAGTAGTCAGTCAACACAACATGCAGGAGTACAATCATTGAAATCTGCTGGGATGTAGTACAGGAATATTCAAAGAAACTACACTTCTGCAGGGATATAAAACTAAGTGTTTACTAAAAATGCTGATACAAAAACAATATTCATGATAATTATGCTTTTACTGGAAAACAAAAGTAATTATCAGGCAAATAAAACTTTTAAAGAACTTACAAGTTAGTGTCAAACAAGGTTGATATTTATACAAACTTATGTTGCACCAAAGCTTACATTATGTAACATCAATTCATAAAAGTATTTTTATTTAAGAGTTTCGGATTTTATTGTATCATCTATCTTGCTTATCGTATTTTGCACTACTTTATTTATTTAATATTTTTGGTAATATATTTATACAACATTAAATTTCTGAACATTTGATAAATCGTTCACATTACTTCTTTGTCTCTCTCTGAGAGACAAAACATGAAACTTGTGCTTCCTTCCTAACAGTTTTGATAAGTGGTCCATAATGGCAAAGTGAAGAAGAATTTTAACCAGACAAGGCACACAGTTAACCACCAGCAGTGTAAATTAGTGATGAAGTTTTTGTTGATATTCGTTGTCAAATTCCATGTGCAATACTGGCACTTTATGAAGGATCAAACAGTTACACAAGTCCATGTTTATGAACAGCATGCAGCTAATGTGAGATATAAGTTAACAAGTATCTTTGGTAGATATGCTTCAAACAGTTTACTGATCCATTCACTGTATGCGTGTTTCTACATAAACATTGCCTTCTGTTATTGTATGT
>NW_027467782.1:2178818-2220175 GCF_004210375.1 Tachypleus tridentatus | reverse complement strand
TTGTTCTTTGTAACAAGTGTTATATTAACATGAGTTCTCTTGTTCTTTGTAACAAGTGTTACATTAACATGAGTGTCTCTTGTTCTTTTTTGTAACAAGTGTTACATTAACATGAGTTCTCTTGTTCTTTGTAACAAGTGTTATATTAACATGAGTCTCTTGTTCTTGTAACAAGTGTTACATTAACATGAGTGTCTCTTGTTCTTTTTTGTAACAAGTGTTACATTAACATGAGTTTTCTTGTTCTTTGTAACAAGTGTTATATTAACATGAGTGTCTCTTGTTCTTTGTAACAAGTGTTACATTAACATGATTGTTTCTTGTTCTTTGTAACAAGTGTTACATTAACATGAGTGTCTCTTGTTCTTTGTAACAAGTGTTATATTAACATGATTTCTTTCGTTCTTTGTAACAAGTTATATTAACATGAGTGTCTCTTGTTCTTGTAACAAGTGTTACATTAACATGAGTGTCTAGTTTTTTGTAACAAGTGTTATATTAACACATGTTCTCTTGTTCTTTGTAACAAGTGTTACATTAACATGATTGTTTCTTGTTCTTTGTAACAAGTGTTATATTAACATGAGTGTCTCTTGTTCTTTGTAACAAGTGTTATATTAACATGAGTGTCTAGTTCTTTGTAACAAGTGTTACATTAACATGAGTGTCTCTTGTTCTTTGTAACAAGTGTTACATTAACATGAGTGTTTCTTTTGTTCTTTGTAACAAGTGTTACATTAACATGAGTGTCTTCTTGTTCTTTGTAACAAGTGTTACATTAACATGAGTGTCTCTTTTGTTCTTTGTAACAAGTGTTATATTAACAAGAGTGTCTCTTGTTCTTTGTAACAAGTGTTACATTAACATTAACATTGTGTCTTGTTCTTTGTAACAAGTGTTACATTAACATGAGTGTCTCTTGTTCTTTGTAACAAGTGTTATATTAACATGAGTGTCTCTTTGTTCTTTGTAACAAGTGTTACATTAACATGAGTGTTTCTTGTTCTTTGTAACAAGTGTTACATTAACATGATTGTTTCTTGTTCTTTGTAACAAGTGTTACATTAACATGAGTGTCTCTTGTTCTTTGTAACAAGTGTTACATTAACATGAGTGTCTTGTTGTTTGTTTGTAACAAGTGTTACATTAACATGAGTGTCTCTTGTTCTTGTAACAAGTGTTATATTAACATGAGTGTCTCTTGTTCTTTGTAACAAGTGTTACATTAACATGAGTGTCTCTTGTTCTTTGTAACAAGTGTTACATTAACATGAGTGTCTCTTGTTCTTTGTAACAAGTGTTATATTAACATGAGTGTTTGTTCTTTGTAACAAGTGTTACATTAACAAGTGTCTCTTGTTCTTTGTAACATGAGTGTTATATTAACACGAGTTCTTTTCTTTGTAACAAGTGTTACATTAACATGAGTGTCTCTTGTTCTTTGTAACAAGTGTTACATTAACATGAGTGTCTTTGTTCTTTGTAACAAGTGTTACATTAACATGAGTGTCTTTGTTCTTTGTAACAAGTGTTACATTAACATGAGTGTCTTCTGTTTTTGTAACAAGTGTTATATTAACATGAGTTCTCTTGTTCTTTGTAACAAGTGTTACATTAACATGATTGTTTTTTGTTCTTTGTAACAAGTGTTACATTAACATGAGTGTCTTGTTCTTTGTAACAAGTGTTACATTAACATGAGTGTCTCTTGTTCTTTGTAACAAGTGTTACATTAACATGAGTGTTTCTTGTTTTTTGTAACAAGTGTTATATTAACATGAGTGTCTCTTGTTCTTTGTAACAAGTGTTACATTAACATGAGTGTCTCTTGTTCTTTGTAACAAGTGTTACATTAACATGATTGTTTCTTGTTCTTTGTAACAAGTGTTACATTAACATGAGTGTCTCTTTGTTCTTGTAACAAGTGTTACATTAACATGAGTGTCTCTTGTTCTTTGTAACAAGTGTTACATTAACATGAGTGTCTCTTGTTCTTTGTAACAAGTGTTATATTAACATGAGTGTTTTTGTTCTTTGTAACAAGTGTTACATTAACATGAGTGTCTCTTGTTCTTTGTAACAAGTGTTATATTAACATGAGTGTTATATTAACATGATGTCTTGTTCTTTGTAACAAGTGTTACATTAACACGAGTGAACAAGTGTCTCTTGTTCTTTTTGTAACAAGTGTTACATTAACATGATTGTTTCTTGTTCTTTGTAACAAGTGTTACATTAACATGAGTGTCTCTTGTTCTTGTAACAAGTGTTACATTAACACGAGTTCTCTTGTTCTTTGTAACAAGTGTTACATTGACATGATTGTTTCTTGTTCTTTGTAACAAGTGTTACATTAACATGAGTGTCTCTTGTTCTTTGTAACAAGTGTTACATTAACATGAGTGTCTCTTGTTCTTTGTAACAAGTGTTATATTAACACGAGTTCTCTTGTTCTTTGTAACAAGTGTTACATTAACATGAGTGTCTCTTGTTCTTTGTAACAAGTGTTATATTAACATGAGTGTTTCTTGTTTTTTATAACATGTGTTATATTAACATGAGTGTTCCTTGTTCTTTGTAACAAGTGTTACATTAACATGAGTGTCTCTTGTTCTTTGTAACAAGTGTTATATTAACATGAGTGTCTCTTGTTCTTGTAACAAGTGTTACATTAACATGAGTGTCTCTAGTTCTTTGTAACAAGTGTTACATTAACATGAGTGTTTCTTTGTTCTTTGTAACAAGTGTTATATTAACACGAGTGTCTCTTGTTCTTTGTAACAAGTGTTACATTAACATGAGTGTTCTTGTTCTTTGTAACAAGTGTTACATTAACATGAGTGTCTCTTGTTCTTTGTAACAAGTGTTATATTAACACGAGTGATCTTGTTCATTGTAACAAGTGTTACATTGACATGATTGTTTCTTGTTCTTTGTAACAAGTGTTACATTAACATGAGTGTCTTGTTCATTGTAACAAGTGTTACATTAACATGAGTGTCTCTTGTTCTTTGTAACAAGTGTTACATTAACATGAGTTCTCTTGTTCTTGTAACAAGTGTTATATTAACATGAGTGTCTCTTGTTCTTTGTAACAAGTGTTACATTAACATGAGTGTCTCTTGTTCTTTGTAACAAGTGTTATATTAACATGAGTGTCTCTTTTTCTTTGTAACAAGTGTTATATTAACATGAGTGTCTCTTGTTCTTTGTAACAAGTGTTACATTAACATGAGTGTCTCTTTCTCTTCTTTTGTAACAAGTGTTACATTAACATGATTGTCTCTTGTTCTTTGTAACAAGTGTTACATTAACATGAGTGTCTCTTTGTTCTTTGTAACAAGTGTTACATTAACATGAGTGTCTTTGTTTTTGTAACAAGTGTTATATTAACATGAGTGTCTCTTGTTCTTTGTAACAAGTGTTACATTAACATGAGTGTCTTTCTTTGTAACAAGTGTTACATTAACATGAGTGTCTCTTGTTCTTTGTAACAAGTGTTATATTAACATGTTTTGTTTTTGTAACAAGTTATATTAACATGAGTGTAACAAGTGTTACATTAACATGAGTGTCTCTTGTTCTTTGTAACAAGTGTTATATTAACATGAGTGTTTCTTGTTCTTTGTAACAAGTGTTACATTAACATGAGTGTTCTTGTTCTTTGTAACAAGTGTTACATTAACATGAGTGTCTTCTTGTTCTTTTGTAACAAGTGTTATATTAACATGAGTGTCTTTGTTCTTTGTAACAAGTGTTACATTAACATGAGTGTCTCTTGTTCTTTGTAACAAGTGTTACATTAACATGAGTGTCTCTTGTTCTTTGTAACAAGTGTTACATTAACATGATTGTTTTTGTTCTTTGTAACAAGTGTTACATTAACATGAGTTTCTTTGTTCTTTGTAACAAGTGTTACATTAACATGAGTGTCTTCTTGTTCTTTGTAACAAGTGTTACATTAACATGAGTGTTTTGTTCTTTGTAACAAGTGTTATATTAACATGAGTGTCTTCTTGTTCTTTGTAACAAGTGTTATATTAACATGAGTTTCTTGTTCTTTGTAACAAGTGTTACATTAACATGAGTGTTTCTTGTTCTTTGTAACAAGTGTTATATTAACATGAGTGTCTCTTGTTCTTTGTAACAAGTGTTATATTAACATGAGTGTTTCTTGTTCTTTGTAACAAGTGTTACATTAACATGATGTTTCTTGTTTCTCTGTTCTTGTAACAAGTGTTACATTAACATGAGTGTCTCTTGTTCTTTGTAACAAGTGTTACATTAACATGAGTGTCTCTTGTTCTTTGTAACAAGTGTTACATTAACACGAGTGTCTCTTGTTCTTTGTAACAAGTGTTACATTAACATGATTGTGTCTCTTGTTCTTTGTAACAAGTGTTACATTAACATGAGTGTCTCTTTGTTCTTTGTAACAAGTGTTACATTAACATGAGTGTCTCTTGTTCTTTGTAACAAGTGTTATATTAACATGAGTGTCTCTTGTTCTTGTAACAAGTGTTACATTAACATGATTGTCTCTTGTTCTTTGTAACAAGTGTTACATTAACATGATTGTTCTTTGTTCTTTGTAACAAGTGTTACATTAACATGAGTGTCTCTTGTTCTTGTAACAAGTGTTACATTAACATGAGTGTCTCTTGTTCTTTGTAACAAGTGTTACATTAACACGAGTTCTCTTGTTCTTTGTAACAAGTGTTACATTAACATGATTGTTTCTCTTGTTCTTGTAACAAGTGTTATATTAACATGAGTGTCTCTTGTTCTTTGTAACAAGTGTTACATTAACATGAGTGTCTTTGTTCTTTGTAACAAGTGTTACATTAACATGAGTGTCTCTTGTTCTTTGTAACAAGTGTTATATTAACATGAGTGTCTCTTGTCTCTTGTAACAAGTGTTATATTAACATGATTGTTTCTTGTTCTTTGTAACAAGTGTTACATTAACATGAGTGTTCTTGTTCTTTGTAACAAGTGTTACATTAACATGAGTGTTTCTTGTTCTTTGTAACAAGTGTTATATTAACATGAGTGTCTCTTGTTCTTTGTAACAAGTGTTATATTAACACGAGTTCTCTTGTTCTTTTGTAACAAGTGTTACATTAACATGAGTGTCTCTTGTTCTTTGTAACAAGTGTTACATTAACATGAGTGTCTCTTGTTCTTTGTAACAAGTGTTACATTAACATGAGTGTCTTTTGTTCTTTGTAACAAGTGTTACATTAACATGAGTGTCTTGTTCTTTGTAACAAGTGTTACATTAACATGAGTGTCTCTTGTTCTTTGTAACAAGTGTTATATTAACATGAGTGTCTCTTGTTCTTTGTAACAAGTGTTACATTAACATGAGTGTCTCTTGTTCTTTGTAACAAGTGTTACATTAACATGAGTGTCTTTTGTTCTTTGTAACAAGTGTTATATTAACACGAGTGTTCTCTTGTTCTTTGTAACAAGTGTTATATTAACATGAGTGTCTCTTGTTCTTTGTAACAAGTGTTACATTAACATGAGTGTCTCTTGTTCTTTGTAACAAGTGTTACATTAACATGAGTGTCTCTTGTTCTTTGTAACAAGTGTTACATTAACATGAGTGTTCTTTGTTCTTTGTAACAAGTGTTACATTGACATGATTGTTTCTTGTTCTTTGTAACAAGTGTTACATTAACATGAGTGTCTCTTGTTCTTTGTAACAAGTGTTACATTAACATGAGTGTCTCTAGTTCTTTGTAACAAGTGTTATATTAACATGAGTGTTCTTGTTCTTTGTAACAAGTGTTACATTAACATGAGTGTCTCTTGTTCTTTGTAACAAGTGTTATATTAACATGAGTGTCTCTTGTTCTTGTAACAAGTGTTACATTAACATGAGTGTCTCTTGTTCTTTGTAACAAGTGTTATATTAACATGAGGTCTCTTGTTCTTTGTAACAAGTGTTACATTAACATGATTGTCTCTTGTTCTTGTAACAAGTGTTACAATAACATGAGTGTCTCTAGTTCTTTGTAACAAGTGTTATATTAACACGAGTTCTCTTGTTCTTTGTAACAAGTGTTATATTAACATGATTGTTTCTTGTTCTTTGTAACAAGTGTTACATTAACATGATTGTTTCTTGTTCTTTGTAACAAGTGTTACATTAACATGAGTGTCTTGTTCTTTGTAACAAGTGTTATATTAACATGAGTGTCTCTTGTTCTTTGTAACAAGTGTTACATTAACATGAGTGTTTCTTGTTCTTTGTAACAAGTGTTACATTAACATGAGTGTCTCTTGTTCTTTGTAACAAGTGTTACATTAACATGAGTGTCTTTGTTCTTTGTAACAAGTGTTACATTAACATGAGTGTCTCTTGTTCTTTGTAACAAGTGTTATATTAACATGAGTGTCTCTTGTTCTTTAACAAGTGTTATATTAACATGAGTGTCTCTTGTTCTTTGTAACAAGTGTTACATTAACATGAGTGTTTCTTGTTCTTTGTAACAAGTGTTATATTAACATGAGTGTCTTTTGTTCTTTGTAACAAGTGTTACATTAACATGAGTGTCTCTTGTTCTTTGTAACAAGTGTTACATTAACATGAGTGTCTCTTTGTTCTTTGTAACAAGTGTTACATTAACATGAGTGTTTCTTGTTCTTTGTAACAAGTGTTATATTAACATGAGTGTCTCTTGTTCTTTGTAACAAGTGTTACATTAACATGAGTGTCTCTTGTTCTTTGTAACAAGTGTTATATTAACATGAGTGTCTCTTGTTCTTTGTAACAAGTTTTATATTAACAAGAGTGTCTCTTTCTTTGTAACAAGTGTTATATTAACATGAGTGTCTCTTGTTCTTTGTAACAAGTGTTATATTAACATGAGAGTCTCTTGTTCTTTGTAACAAGTGTTACATTAACATGAGTGTCTCTTGTTCTTTGTAACAAGTGTTACATTAACATGAGTGTCTCTTGTTCTTTGTAACAAGTGTTATATTAACACGAGTGTCTCTTGTTCTTTGTAACAAGTGTTATATTAACATGAGTGTCTCTTGTTCTTTGTAACAAGTGTTACATTAACATGAGTGTCTCTTGTTCTTTGTAACAAGTGTTACATTAACATGAGTGTCTCTTGTTCTTTGTAACAAGTGTTACATTAACATGAGTGTCTCTTGTTCTTTGTAACAAGTGTTACATTAACATGAGTGTTCTTGTTCCTTGTCATTGTTCTTTGTAACAAGTGTTATATTAACATGAGTGTCTCTTGTTCTTTGTAACAAGTGTTACATTAACATGAGTGTCTCTTGTTCTTTGTAACAAGTGTTACATTAACATGAGTGTCTCTTGTTCTTTGTAACAAGTGTTACATTAACATGAGTGTTTCTCTTTGTTCTTTGTAACAAGTGTTACATTAACATGAGTGTCTCTTGTTCTTTTGTAACAAGTGTTACATTAACATGAGTGTCTCTTGTTCTTTGTAACAAGTGTTACATTAACATGAGTGTCTCTTGTTCTTTGTAACAAGTGTTATATTAACATGAGTGTCTCTTGTTCTTTGTAACAAGTGTTACATTAACATGAGTGTCTCTTGTTCTTTGTAACAAGTGTTACATTAACATGAGTTCTTTTGTTCTTTGTAACAAGTGTTACATTAACATGAGTGTTTCTTGTTCTTTGTAACAAGTGTTACATTAACATGAGTGTTTCTTGTTCTTTGTAACAAGTGTTACATTAACATGAGTGTCTCTTGTTCTTTGTAACAAGTGTTACATTAACATGAGTGTCTCTTTGTTCTTTGTAACAAGTGTTACATTAACATGATTGTTTCTTGTTCTTTGTAACAAGTGTTACATTAACATGAGTGTCTCTTGTTCTTTGTAACAAGTGTTACATTAACATGAGTGTCTCTTGTTCTTTGTAACAAGTGTTACATTAACATGAGTGTCTCTTGTTCTTTGTAACAAGTGTTATATTAACATGAGTGTCTCTTGTTCTTTGTAACAAGTGTTACATTAACATGAGTGTCTCTTGTTCTTTGTAACAAGTGTTACATTAACATGAGTGTCTCTTGTTCTTTGTAACAAGTGTTACATTAACATGAGTGTCTCTTGTTCTTTGTAACAAGTGTTACATTAACATGAGTGTCTCTTGTTCTTTGTAACAAGTGTTATATTAACATGAGTGTCTCTTGTTCTTTGTAACAAGTGTTATATTAACATGATTGTCTCTTGTTCTTTGTAACAAGTGTTACATTAACATGAGTGTCTCTTGTTCTTTGTAACAAGTGTTACATTAACATGAGTGTCTCTTGTTCTTTGTAACAAGTGTTACATTAACATGAGTGTCTCTTGTTCTTTGTAACAAGTGTTACATTAACATGAGTGTCTCTTGTTCTTTGTAACAAGTGTTACATTAACATGAGTGTCTCTTGTTCTTTGTAACAAGTGTTACATTAACATGAGTGTCTCTTGTTCTTTGTAACAAGTGTTACATTAACATGAGTGTTCTTGTTCTTTGTAACAAGTGTTACATTAACATGAGTGTCTCTTGTTCTTTGTAACAAGTGTTACATTAACATGAGTGTCTCTTGTTCTTTGTAACAAGTGTTATATTAACATGAGTTCTCTTGTTCTTTGTAACAAGTGTTACATTAACATGAGTGTCTCTTGTTCTTTGTAACAAGTGTTACATTAACATGAGTGTCTCTTGTTCTTTGTAACAAGTGTTACATTAACATGAGTGTCTCTTGTTCTTTGTAACAAGTGTTACATTAACATGATTGTTTCTTGTTCTTTGTAACAAGTGTTACATTAACATGATTGTCTCTTGTTCTTTGTAACAAGTGTTACATTAACATGAGTTCTCTCTCTTGTTCTTTGTAACAAGTGTTACATTAACATGAGTGTCTCTTGTTCTTTGTAACAAGTGTTACATTAACATGAGTGTCTCTTGTTCTTTGTAACAAGTGTTACATTAACATGAGTGTCTCTTGTTCTTTGTAACAAGTGTTACATTAACATGAGTTTCTGTAACAAGTGTTACTTTGTTCTTTGTAACAAGTGTTATATTAACATGAGTGTTCTTGTTCTTTGTAACAAGTGTTACATTAACATGAGTGTCTCTTGTTCTTTGTAACAAGTGTTATATTAACATGAGTGTCTCTTGTTCTTTGTAACAAGTGTTACATTAACATGAGTGTCTCTTGTTCTTTGTAACAAGTGTTACATTAACATGATTGTCTTGTTGTTCTTTGTAACAAGTGTTATATTAACATGAGTGTCTCTTGTTCTTTGTAACAAGTGTTACATTAACATGAGTGTCTCTTGTTCTTTGTAACAAGTGTTACATTAACATGAGTTTTCTTTGTTCTTTGTAACAAGTGTTATATTAACATGAGTGTCTCTTGTTTTTGTAACAAGTGTTATATTAACATGATTGTCTCTTGTTCTTTGTAACAAGTGTTATATTAACATGAGTTCTCTTGTTCTTTGTAACAAGTGTTACATTAACATGAGTGTCTCTTGTTCTTTGTAACAAGTGTTATATTAACATGAGTTCTCTTGTTCTTTGTAACAAGTGTTACATTAACATGAGTGTCTCTTGTTCTTTGTAACAAGTGTTACATTAACATGAGTGTCTTTGTTCTTTGTAACAAGTGTTACATTAACATGAGTGTCTTGTTCTTTGTAACAAGTGTTACATTAACATGAGTGTTATCTTGTTCTTGTTGTAACAAGTGTTATATTAACATGAGTGTCTCTTGTTCTTTGTAACAAGTGTTACATTAACATGAGTGTTTCTTGTTCTTTGTAACAAGTGTTATATTAACATGAGTGTCTCTTGTTCTTTGTAACAAGTGTTATATTAACATGAGTGTCTCTTGTTCTTTGTAACAAGTGTTACATTAACATGAGTGTCTCTTGTTCTTTGTAACAAGTGTTACATTAACATGAGTCTCTTGTTCTTTGTAACAAGTGTTATATTAACATGAGTGTCTCTTGTTCTTTGTAACAAGTGTTACATTAACATGAGTTTCTCTTGTTCTTTGTAACAAGTGTTACATTAACATGAGTGTCTCTTGTTCTTTGTAACAAGTGTTATATTAACATGAGTGTCTCTTGTTCTTTGTAACAAGTGTTATATTAACATGAGTTCTCTTGTTCTTTGTAACAAGTGTTACATTAACATGAGTGTCTCTTGTTCTTTGTAACAAGTGTTACATTAACATGAGTGTCTCTTGTTCTTTGTAACAAGTGTTACATTAACATGAGTGTTTCTTGTTCTTTGTAACAAGTGTTACATTAACATGAGTGTTTCTTGTTCTTTGTAACAAGTGTTACATTAACATGAGTGTCTCTTGTTCTTTGTAACAAGTGTTACATTAACATGAGTGTCTCTTGTTCTTTGTAACAAGTGTTACATTAACATGATATTGTCTCTTGTTCTTTGTAACAAGTGTTACATTAACATGAGTGTCTCTTGTTCTTTGTAACAAGTGTTACATTAACATGAGTGTCTCTTGTTCTTTGTAACAAGTGTTACATTAACATGATTGTTTCTTGTTCTTTGTAACAAGTGTTACATTAACATGAGTGTCTCTTGTTCTTTGTAACAAGTGTTATATTAACATGAGTTCTCTTGTTCTTTGTAACAAGTGTTACATTAACATGAGTGTCTCTTGTTCTTTGTAACAAGTGTTACATTAACATGAGTGTCTCTTGTTCTTTGTAACAAGTGTTACATTAACATGAGTGTCTCTTGTTCTTTGTAACAAGTGTTATATTAACATGAGTGTCTCTTGTTCTTTGTAACAAGTGTTACATTAACATGAGTGTCTCTTGTTCTTTGTAACAAGTGTTATATTAACATGAGTTTCTCTGTTACATTAACATGTTCTTGTTCTTTGTAACAAGTGTTACATTAACATGAGTGTCTCTTGTTCTTTGTAACAAGTGTTACATTAACATGAGTGTCTCTTGTTCTTTGTAACAAGTGTTACATTAACATGATTGTTTCTTGTTCTTTGTAACAAGTGTTACATTAACATGAGTGTCTCTTGTTCTTTGTAACAAGTGTTACATTAACATGAGTGTCTCTTGTTCTTTGTAACAAGTGTTATATTAACATGAGTGTCTCTTGTTCTTTGTAACAAGTGTTACATTAACATGAGTGTTTCTTGTTCTTTGTAACAAGTGTTACATTAACATGAGTGTCTCTTGTTCTTTGTAACAAGTGTTATATTAACATGAGTGTCTCTTGTTCTTTGTAACAAGTGTTACATTAACATGAGTGTCTCTTGTTCTTTGTAACAAGTGTTACATTAACATGAGTGTCTCTTGTTCTTTGTAACAAGTGTTACATTAACATGAGTGTCTCTTGTTCTTTGTAACAAGTGTTACATTAACATGAGTGTCTCTTGTTCTTTGTAACAAGTGTTACATTAACATGAGTGTCTTTGTTCTTTGTAACAAGTGTTATATTAACATGAGTGTCTCTTGTTCTTTGTAACAAGTGTTACATTAACATGATTGTCTCTTGTTCTTTGTAACAAGTGTTACATTAACATGAGTGTCTCTTGTTCTTTGTAACAAGTGTTACATTAACATGAGTGTCTTGTTCTTTGTAACAAGTGTTACATTAACATGAGTGTCTCTTGTTCTTTGTAACAAGTGTTATATTAACATGAGTGTCTCTTGTTCTTTGTAACAAGTGTTACATTAACATGAGTGTCTCTTGTTCTTTGTAACAAGTGTTATATTAACATGAGTGTCTCTTGTTCTTTGTAACAAGTGTTACATTAACATGAGTGTCTCTTGTTCTTTGTAACAAGTGTTACATTAACATGAGTTTCTCTTGTTCTTTGTAACAAGTGTTACATTAACATGAGTGTCTCTTGTTCTTTGTAACAAGTGTTACATTAACATGAGTGTCTCTTGTTCTTTGTAACAAGTGTTATATTAACATGAGTGTCTCTTGTTCTTTGTAACAAGTGTTATATTAACATGAGTGTCTCTTGTTCTTTGTAACAAGTGTTACATTAACATGAGTGTCTCTTGTTCTTTGTAACAAGTGTTACATTAACATGAGTGTTTCTTGTTCTTTGTAACAAGTGTTATATTAACATGAGTTGTTTCTTGTTCTTTGTAACAAGTGTTACATTAACATGAGTGTCTCTTGTTCTTTGTAACAAGTGTTATATTAACATGAGTGTCTCTTGTTCTTTGTAACAAGTGTTATATTAACATGAGTGTCTCTTGTTCTTTGTAACAAGTGTTATATTAACATGAGTGTCTCTTGTTCTTTGTAACAAGTGTTATATTAACATGAGTGTCTAGTTCTTTGTAACAAGTGTTACATTAACATGAGTTTTCTTGTTCTTTGTAACAAGTGTTACATTAACATGAGTGTCTCTTGTTCTTTGTAACAAGTGTTATATTAACATGAGTTCTCTTGTTCTTTGTAACAAGTGTTATATTAACACGAGTTCTCTTGTTCTTTGTAACAAGTGTTATATTAACATGAGTGTCTCTTGTTCTTTGTAATAAGTGTTACATTAACATGAGTGTTTTTTGTTCTTTGTAACAAGTGTTACATTAACACGAGTGTCTCTTGTTCTTTGTAACAAGTGTTATATTAACACGAGTTCTCTTGTTCTTTGTAACAAGTGTTACATTAACATGATTGTTTCTTTGTTCTTTGTAACAAGTGTTACATTAACATGAGTGTCTCTTGTTCTTTGTAACAAGTGTTACATTAACATGAGTGTCTCTTGTTCTTTGTAACAAGTGTTACATTAACATGAGTGTCTCTTGTTCTTTGTAACAAGTGTTATATTAACATGAGTGTCTCTTGTTCTTTGTAACAAGTGTTACATTAACATGAGTGTTTCTTGTTCTTTGTAACAAGTGTTATATTAACATGAGTGTCTCTTGTTCTTTGTAACAAGTGTTACATTAACATGAGTGTCTCTTGTTCTTTGTAACAAGTGTTACATTAACATGAGTGTCTCTTGTTCTTTGTAACAAGTGTTACATTAACATGAGTGTCTCTTGTTCTTTGTAACAAGTGTTACATTAACATGAGTGTTTCTTGTTCTTTGTAACAAGTGTTACATTAACATGAGTGTCTTGTTCTTTGTAACAAGTGTTACATTAACATGAGTGTCTCTTGTTCTTTGTAACAAGTGTTACATTAACATGAGTGTCTCTTGTTCTTTGTAACAAGTGTTATATTAACATGAGTGTTATTGTTCTTTGTAACAAGTGTTACATTAACATGAGTGTCTCTTGTTCTTTGTAACAAGTGTTATATTAACATGAGTGTCTCTTGTTCTTTGTAACAAGTGTTACATTAACATGAGTGTCTCTTGTTCTTTGTAACAAGTGTTACATTAACATGATTGTCTCTTGTTCTTTGTAACAAGTGTTACATTAACATGAGTGTCTCTTGTTCTTTGTAACAAGTGTTACATTAACATGAGTGTCTCTTGTTCTTTGTAACAAGTGTTACATTAACATGAGTGTCTCTTGTTCTTTGTAACAAGTGTTACATTAACATGATTGTCTCTTGTTCTTTGTAACAAGTGTTACATTAACATGATTGTCTCTTGTTCTTTGTAACAAGTGTTACATTAACATGAGTTCTCTTTGTTCTTTGTAACAAGTGTTACATTAACATGATTGTCTCTTGTTCTTTGTAACAAGTGTTATATTAACATGAGTGTCTCTTGTTCTTTGTAACAAGTGTTACATTAACATGAGTGTCTCTTGTTCTTTGTAACAAGTGTTACATTAACATGATTGTCTCATTGTTCATTTGTAACAAGTGTTACATTAACATGATTGTTCTTTCTTTGTAACAAGTGTTACATTAACATGAGTGTCTCTTGTTCTTTGTAACAAGTAACAAGTGTTATATTAACAAGTGTTCTCTTGTTCTTTTCTTTGTAACAAGTGTTACATTAACATGAGTGTCTCTTGTTCTTTGTAACAAGTGTTACATTAACATGAGTGTTTCTTGTTCTTTGTAACAAGTGTTACATTAACATGAGTGTCTCTTGTTCTTTGTAACAAGTGTTATATTAACATGAGTGTCTCTTGTTCTTTGTAACAAGTGTTATATTAACATGATTGTCTCTTGTTCTTTGTAACAAGTGTTACATTAACATGAGTGTCTCTTGTTCTTTGTAACAAGTGTTACATTAACATGAGTTCTCTTGTTCTTTGTAATAAGTGTTACATTAACATGAGTGTCTTTTGTTCTTTGTAACAAGTGTTACATTAACATGATTGTCTCTTGTTCTTTGTAACAAGTGTTACATTAACATGAGTGTCTCTTGTTCTTTGTAACAAGTGTTATATTAACATGAGTTCTCTTGTTCTTTGTAACAAGTGTTACATTAACATGAGTGTCTCTTGTTCTTTGTAACAAGTGTTATATTAACATGAGTGTCTCTTGTTCTTTGTAACAAGTGTTATATTAACATGATTGTTCTTGTTCTTTGTAACAAGTGTTACATTAACATGAGTGTGTCTTGTTCTTTGTTCTTTGTAACAAGTGTTACATTAACATGAGTGTCTCTTGTTCTTTGTAACAAGTGTTACATTAACATGAGTGTCTCTTGTTCTTTGTAAAAAGTGTTACATTAACATGAGTGTCTCTTGTTCTTTGTAACAAGTGTTATATTAACATGAGTGTCTCTTGTTCTTTGTAACAAGTGTTACATTAACATGATTGTCTCTTGTTCTTTGTAACAAGTGTTACATTAACATGAGTTGTCTCTTGTTCTTTGTAACAAGTGTTACATTAACATGAGTGTCTCTTGTTCTTTGTAACAAGTGTTACATTAACATGAGTTCTCTTGTTCTTTGTAACAAGTGTTACATTAACATGAGTGTTTCTTGTTCTTTGTAACAAGTGTTACATTAACATGAGTGTCTCTTGTTCTTTGTAACAAGTGTTACATTAACATGAGTGTCTTCTTGTTCTTTGTAACAAGTGTTATATTAACATGAGTGTCTCTTTGTTCTTTGTAACAAGTGTTATATTAACATGATTGTCTCTTGTTCTTTGTAACAAGTGTTACATTAACATGAGTGTCTCTTGTTCTTTGTAACAAGTGTTACATTAACATGAGTGTCTCTTGTTCTTTGTAACAAGTGTTACATTAACATGAGTGTCTCTTGTTCTTTGTAACAAGTGTTACATTAACATGAGTGTTACATTGTTCTTTGTAACAAGTGTTACATTAACATGAGTGTCTCTTGTTCTTTGTAACAAGTGTTATATTAACATGAGTGTCTCTTGTTCTTTGTAACAAGTGTTACATTAACATGAGTGTCTCTTGTTCTTTGTAACAAGTGTTACATTAACATGAGTGTCTCTTGTTCTTTGTAACAAGTGTTACATTAACATGAGTTTTTCTTTGTTCTTTGTAACAAGTGTTATATTAACATGAGTGTCTCTTGTTCTTTGTAACAAGTGTTACATTAACATGATTGTTTCTTGTTCTTTGTAACAAGTGTTACATTAACATGAGTGTCTCTTGTTCTTTGTAACAAGTGTTATATTAACATGAGTGTCTCTTGTTCTTTGTAACAAGTGTTACATTAACATGAGTGTCTTTTGTTCTTTGTAAAAGTGTTATATTAACATGATTGTCTCTTGTTCTTTGTAGCAAGTGTTACATTAACATGAGTGTCTTTTGTTCTTTGTAACAAGTGTTATATTAACATGAGTGTCTCTTGTTCTTTGTAACAAGTGTTACATTAACATGATTGTTTCTTGTTCTTTGTAACAAGTGTTACATTAACATGAGTGTCTCTTGTTCTTTGTAACAAGTGTTACATTAACATGATTGTTTCTTGTTCTTTGTAACAAGTGTTACATTAACATGAGTGTCTCTTTGTTCTTTGTAACAAGTGTTATATTAACATGAGTGTCTCTTGTTCTTTGTAACAAGTGTTATATTAACATGAGTGTCTCTTGTTCTTTGTAACAAGTGTTACATTAACATGAGTGTCTCTTGTTCTTTGTAACAAGTGTTACATTAACATGAGTGTCTTTGTTCTTTGTAACAAGTGTTATATTAACATGAGTGTTGTTCTTTGTAACATTTAACATGAGTGTCTCTTGTTCTTTGTAACAAGTGTTATATTAACATGAGTGTCTTGTTCTTTGTAACAAGTGTTATATTAACATGAGTGTTTTGTTCTTTGTAACAAGTGTTATATTAACATGAGTGTCTCTTGTTCTTTGTAACAAGTGTTATATTAACATGAGTGTCTCTTGTTCTTTGTAACAAGTGTTACATTAACATGAGTGTTTCTTGTTCTTTGTAACAAGTGTTACATTAACATGAGTGTCTCTTGTTCTTTGTAACAAGTGTTATATTAACATGAGTGTTTCTTGTTCTTTGTAACAAGTGTTACATTAACATGAGTGTTTCTTGTTCTTTGTAACAAGTGTTACATTAACATGAGTGTCTCTTGTTCTTTGTAACAAGTGTTACATTAACATGAGTGTTTCTTGTTCTTTGTAACAAGTGTTACATTAACATGAGTGTTCTCTTGTTCTTTGTAACAAGTGTTACATTAACATGAGTGTCTCTTGTTCTTTGTAACAAGTGTTATATTAACATGAGTTCTCTTGTTCTTTGTAACAAGTGTTACATTAACATGAGTGTCTCTTGTTCTTTGTAACAAGTGTTACATTAACATGAGTGTCTCTTGTTCTTTGTAACAAGTGTTATATTAACATGAGTGTCTCTTGTTCTTTGTAACAAGTGTTACATTAACATGAGTGTCTCTTGTTCTTTGTAACAAGTGTTACATTAACATGAGTGTCTCTTGTTCTTTGTAACAAGTGTTACATTAACATGAGTGTCTCTTGTTCTTTGTAACAAGTGTTATATTAACATGAGTGTCTCTTGTTCTTTGTAACAAGTGTTACATTAACATGAGTGTCTCTTGTTCTTTGTAACAAGTGTTACATTAACATGAGTTATCTCTTGTTCTTTTCTTAACAAGTGTTACATTAACATGAGTGTCTCTTGTTCTTTGTAACAAGTGTTACATTAACATGAGTGTCTCTTGTTCTTTGTAACAAGTGTTACATTAACATGAGTGTCTCTTGTTCTTTGTAACAAGTGTTATATTAACATGAGTGTCTCTTGTTCTTTGTAACAAGTGTTACATTAACATGAGTGTCTCTTGTTCTTTGTAACAAGTGTTATATTAACATGAGTGTCTCTTGTTCTTTGTAACAAGTGTTACATTAACATGAGTGTCTCTTGTTCTTTGTAACAAGTGTTATATTAACATGAGTGTCTCTTGTTCTTTGTAACAAGTGTTACATTAACATGAGTGTTTCTTGTTCTTTGTAACAAGTGTTACATTAACATGAGTGTCTCTTGTTCTTTGTAACAAGTGTTACATTAACATGAGTGTCTCTTGTTCTTTGTAACAAGTGTTACATTAACATGAGTGTCTCTTGTTCTTTGTAACAAGTGTTACATTAACATGAGTGTCTCTTGTTCTTTGTAACAAGTGTTATATTAACATGAGTGTCTCTTGTTCTTTGTAACAAGTGTTACATTAACATGAGTGTCTCTTGTTCTTTGTAACAAGTGTTACATTAACATGAGTGTCTCTTGTTCTTTGTAACAAGTGTTACATTAACATGAGTGTCTCTTGTTCTTTGTAACAAGTGTTATATTAACATGAGTGTCTCTTGTTCTTTGTAACAAGTGTTACATTAACATGAGTGTCTCTTGTTCTTTGTAACAAGTGTTACATTAACATGAGTGTCTCTTGTTCTTTGTAACAAGTGTTACATTAACATGAGTGTCTCTTGTTCTTTGTAACAAGTGTTATATTAACATGAGTGTCTCTTGTTCTTTGTAACAAGTGTTACATTAACATGAGTGTCTCTTGTTCTTTGTAACAAGTGTTACATTAACATGAGTGTCTCTTGTTCTTTGTAACAAGTGTTATATTAACATGAGTGTCTCTTGTTCTTTGTAACAAGTGTTACATTAACATGAGTGTCTCTTGTTCTTTGTAACAAGTGTTACATTAACATGATTGTTTCTTGTTCTTTGTAACAAGTGTTACATTAACATGAGTGTCTCTTGTTCTTTGTAACAAGTGTTACATTAACATGAGTGTCTCTTGTTCTTTGTAACAAGTGTTATATTAACATGAGTGTCTCTTGTTCTTTGTAACAAGTGTTACATTAACATGAGTGTCTCTTGTTCTTTGTAACAAGTGTTATATTAACATGAGTGTCTCTTGTTCTTTGTAACAAGTGTTATATTAACATGAGTGTCTCTTGTTCTTTGTAACAAGTGTTACATTAACATGAGTGTCTCTTGTTCTTTGTAACAAGTGTTATATTAACATGAGTGTCTCTTGTTCTTTGTAACAAGTGTTACATTAACATGAGTTCTTGTTCTTTGTAACAAGTGTTACATTAACATGAGTGTCTCTTGTTCTTTGTAACAAGTGTTACATTAACATGAGTGTCTCTTGTTCTTTGTAACAAGTGTTACATTAACATGAGTGTCTCTTGTTCTTTGTAACAAGTGTTACATTAACATGAGTGTTCTTGTTCTTTGTAACAAGTGTTACATTAACATGAGTGTCTCTTGTTCTTTGTAACAAGTGTTACATTAACATGAGTGTCTCTTGTTCTTTGTAACAAGTGTTACATTAACATGAGTGTCTCTTGTTCTTTGTAACAAGTGTTACATTAACATGATTGTCTCTTGTTCTTTTGTAACAAGTGTTACATTAACATGAGTGTTTCTTGTTCTTTGTAACAAGTGTTACATTAACATGAGTTGTCTCTTGTTCTTTGTAACAAGTGTTACATTAACATGAGTGTCTCTTGTTCTTTGTAACAAGTGTTACATTAACATGAGTTCTTTGTAACAAGTCATGAGTGTCTTGTTCTTTGTAACAAGTGTTACATTAACATGAGTGTCTCTTGTTCTTTGTAACAAGTGTTACATTAACATGAGTGTCTCTTGTTCTTTGTAACAAGTGTTATATTAACATTTCTCTTGTTCTTTGTAACAAGTGTTACATTAACATGATTGTCTCTTGTTCTTTGTAACAAGTGTTACATTAACATGAGTGTCTCTTGTTCTTTGTAACAAGTGTTACATTAACATGAGTGTCTCTTGTTCTTTGTAACAAGTGTTATATTAACATGATTGTCTCTTGTTCTTTGTAACAAGTGTTACATTAACATGAGTGTCTCTTGTTCTTTGTAACAAGTGTTACATTAACATGAGTTCTCTTGTTCTTTGTAACAAGTGTTACATTAACATGAGTGTCTCTTGTTCTTTGTAACAAGTGTTACATTAACATGAGTGTTTCTTGTTCTTTGTAACAAGTGTTACATTGACATGATTGTTTCTTGTTCTTTGTAACAAGTGTTACATTAACATGAGTGTCTCTTGTTCTTTGTAACAAGTGTTATATTAACATGAGTTCTCTTGTTCTTTGTAACAAGTGTTACATTAACATGATTGTCTCTTGTTCTTTGTAACAAGTGTTATATTAACATGAGTGTCTCTTGTTCTTTGTAACAAGTGTTACATTAACATGAGTGTCTCTTGTTCTTTGTAACAAGTGTTACATTAACATGAGTGTCTCTTGTTCTTTGTAACAAGTGTTACATTAACATGAGTGTCTCTTGTTCTTTGTAACAAGTGTTACATTAACATGAGTGTCTCTTGTTCTTTGTAACAAGTGTTACATTAACATGAGTGTCTCTTGTTCTTTGTAACAAGTGTTATATTAACATGAGTGTCTCTTGTTCTTTGTAACAAGTGTTACATTAACATGAGTGTCTCTTGTTCTTTGTAACAAGTGTTATATTAACATGAGTGTCTCTTGTTCTTTGTAACAAGTGTTATATTAACATGAGTGTCTCTTGTTCTTTGTAACAAGTGTTATATTAACATGAGTGTCTCTTGTTCTTTGTAACAAGTGTTACATTAACATGAGTGTCTCTTGTTCTTTGTAACAAGTGTTACATTAACATGAGTGTCTCTTGTTCTTTGTAACAAGTGTTATATTAACATGAGTGTCTCTTGTTCTTTGTAACAAGTGTTACATTAACATGAGTGTCTCTTGTTCTTTGTAACAAGTGTTACATTAACATGAGTGTCTCTTGTTCTTTGTAACAAGTGTTATATTAACATGAGTGTCTCTTGTTCTTTGTAACAAGTGTTACATTAACATGAGTGTCTCTTGTTCTTTGTAACAAGTGTTACATTAACATGAGTGTCTCTTGTTCTTTGTAACAAGTGTTACATTAACATGAGTGTCTCTTGTTCTTTGTAACAAGTGTTATATTAACATGAGTGTTTCTTGTTCTTTGTAACAAGTGTTATATTAACATGAGTGTCTCTTGTTCTTTGTAACAAGTGTTATATTAACATGAGTGTCTCTTGTTCTTTGTAACAAGTGTTACATTAACATGAGTGTCTTTTGTTCTTTGTAACAAGTGTTATATTAACATGAGTGTCTTTGTTCTTTGTAACAAGTGTTATATTAACATGAATTGTCTTGTTCTTTGTAACAAGTGTTACATTAACATGAGTGTTTCTTGTTCTTTGTAACAAGTGTTACATTACATGAGTGTTTCTTGTTCTTTGTAACAAGTGTTACATTAACATGAGTGTCTCTTGTTCTTTGTAACAAGTGTTATATTAACATGAGTGTTTCTTGTTCTTTGTAACAAGTGTTATATTAACTTGAGTGTTTCTTGTTTTTTGTAACGTGTTATATTAACATGATTGTTTCTAGTTTTTTGTAACAAGTTATATTAACACGAGTTCTCTTGTTCTTTGTAACAAGTGTTATGTTGACATTCTTTCTTGTTCTTTGTAACAAGTGTTACATTAACATGAGTGTTTTTTCTTCTTTGTAACAAGTGTTACATTAACACGAGATTCTCTTGTTCTTTGTAACAAGTGTTATATTAACAAGAGTGTCTCTTTGTAACGAGTGTTATATTAACATGAGTGTATCTTGTTCTTTGTAAGAAGTGTTATATTAACACGAGTTCTCTCGTTCTTTGTAATAAGTCTTATATTAACACGACTTCTCTCGTTCTTTGTTGTAACTGTTACATTAACATGAGTGTTTTTGTTCTTTGTAACAAGTGTTACATTAACACGAGTGTTTCTTGTTTTTTGTAACGTGTTATATTAACATGAGTGTCTCTTGTTCTTTGTAACAAGTGTTACATTAACATGAGTGTCTTTTGTTCTTTGTAACAAGTGTTATATTAACACGAATTCTCTTGTTCTTTGTAACAAGTGTTACATTAACATGATTGTTTCTTGTTCTTTGTAACAAGTGTTACATTAACATGAGTTCTCTTGTTCTTTGTAACAAGTGTTATATTAACATGAGTTTCTTGTTTTTTGTAACAAGTGTTATATTAACATGATTGTCTCTTGTTCTTTGTAACAAGTGTTATATTAACATGATTGTTTCTTGTTCTTTGTAACAAGTGTTATATTAACATGATTGTCTCTTGTTCTTTGTAACAAGTGTTATATTAACATGATTGTTTCTTGTTCTTTGTAACAAGTGTTACATTAACATGAGTGTCTTTTGTTCTTTGTAACAAGTGTTACATTAACATGAGTGTCTCTTGTTCTTTGTAACAAGTGTTACATTGACATGATTGTTTCTTGTTCTTTGTAACAAGTGTTACATTAACATGAGTGTCTCTTGTTCTTTGTAACAAGTGTTACATTAACATGAGTGTCTCTTGTTCTTTGTAACAAGTGTTATATTAACACGAGTTCTCTTGTTCTTTGTAACAAGTGTTACATTAACATGATTGTCTTTGTTCTTTGTAACAAGTGTTATATTAACATGATTGTCTCTTGTTCTTTGTAACAAGTGTTATATTAACATGATTGTTTTTTGTTCTTTGTAACAAGTGTTACATTAACATGAGTGTCTCTTGTTCTTTGTAACAAGTGTTATATTAACATGAGTTCTCTTGTTCTTTGTAACAAGTGTTACATTAACATGAGTGTCTCTTGTTCTTTGTAACAAGTGTTACATTAACATGAGTGTCTCTTGTTCTTTGTAACAAGTGTTATATTAACATGAGTTTCTTGTTTTTTGTAACAAGTGTTATATTAACATGATTGTCTCTTGTTCTTTGTAACAAGTGTTACATTGACATGATTGTTTCTTGTTCTTTGTAACAAGTGTTACATTAACATGATTGTTTCTTGTTCTTTGTAACAAGTGTTACATTAACATGAGTGTCTCTTGTTCTTTGTAACAAGTGTTATATTAACATGAGTGTCTCTTGTTCTTTGTAACAAGTGTTATATTAACATGATTGTCTCTTGTTCTTTGTAACAAGTGTTATATTAACATGATTGTTTCTTGTTCTTTGTAACAAGTGTTACATTAACATGAGTGTCTTTTGTTCTTTGTAACAAGTGTTATATTAACACGAGTTCTCTTGTTCTTTGTAACAAGTGTTACATTAACATGATTGTTTCTTGTTCTTTGTAACAAGTGTTACATTAACATGAGTTCTCTTGTTCTTTGTAACAAGTGTTACATTAACATGATTGTTTCTTGTTCTTTGTAACAAGTGTTATATTAACATGAGTGTCTCTTGTTCTTTGTAACAAGTGTTACATTAACATGAGTGTCTCTTGTTCTTTGTAACAAGTGTTATATTAACATGAGTGTTTCTTGTTCTTTGTAACAAGTGTTATATTAACATGAGTGTCTTTTGTTCTTTGTAACAAGTGTTATATTAACATGAGTGTCTTGTTCTTTGTAACAAGTGTTATATTAACATGAGTTCTCTTGTTCTTTGTAACAAGTGTTACATTAACATGAGTTTCTTGTTCTTTGTAACAAGTGTTACATTAACATGAGTGTCTCTTGTTCTTTGTAACAAGTGTTATATTAACATGAGTGTTTCTTGTTCTTTTGTAACAAGTGTTATATTAACATGAGTGTTCTTGAACAAGTGTTATCATTGTTTTTTTCTTTGTAACAAGTGTTATATTAACATGAGTGTCTCTTGTTCTTTGTAACAAGTGTTATATTAACATGATTGTTTCTTGTTCTTTGTAACAAGTGTTACATTAACATGAGTGTTTCTTGTTCTTTGTAACAAGTGTTATATTAACATGAGTGTCTCTTGTTCTTTGTAACAAGTGTTATATTAACATGATTTTCTTGTTCTTTGTAACAAGTGTTACATTAACATGATTGTTTCTTGTTCTTTGTAACAAGTGTTATATTAACATGAGTTCTCTTGTTCTTTGTAACAAGTGTTACATTAACATGATTGTCTCTTGTTCTTTGTAACAAGTGTTACATTAACATGAGTGTTTCTTGTTCTTTGTAACAAGTGTTACATTAACATGAGTGTCTCTTGTTCTTTGTAACAAGTGTTACATTAACATGAGTGTCTCTTGTTCTTTGTAACAAGTGTTATATTAACATGAGTGTCTCTTGTTCTTTGTAACAAGTGTTATATTAACAAGAGTGTCTCTTTGTAACGAGTGTTATATTAACATGAGTGTATCTTGTTCTTTGTAACAAGTGTTACATTAACACAGGTTCTCTTTTTTGTTACAAGTGTTACATTAACATGAATGTCTCTTGTTCTTTGTAACAAGTGTTATATTAACACGAGTTCTCTCGTTCTTTGTAATAAGTGTTATATTAACACGAGTTCTCTCGTTCTTTGTAATAAGTGTTATATTAACACGACTTTTTTCGTTCTTTGTTGTAACTGTTACATTAACATGAGTGTTTTTGTTCTTTGTAACAAGTGTTACATTAACACGAGTGTCTCTTGTTTTTTGTAACAAGTGTTATATTAACACGAGTTCTCTTGTTCATTGTAACAAGTGTTACATTGACATAATTGTTTCTTGTTTTTTTGTAACAAGTGTTACATTAACATGAGTGTCTCTTGTTCTTTGTAAAAAGTGTTACATTAACATGAGTGTCTCTAGTTCTTTGTAACAAGTGTTATATTAACGTGTTTCTTGTTTTTTATAACGTGTTATATTAACATGATTGTCTCTTGTTCTTTGTAACAAGTGTTACATTAACATGATTGTTTCTTGTTCTTTGTAACAAGTGTTATATTAACATGAATGTCTCTTGTTCTTTGTAACAAGTGTTACATTAACATGAGTGTCTTTAGTTCTTTGTAACAAGTGCTATATTAACGTGAGTGTTTCTTGTAACGTGTTATATTAACATGATTGTCTCTTGTTTTTGTAACAAGTGTTAAATTAACATGATTGTTTCTTGTTCTTTGTAACAAGTGTTACATTAACATGAGTGTCTCTTGTTCTTTGTAACAAGTGTTACATTGACATTATTGTTTCTAGTTTTTGTAACAAGTTATATTAACACGAGTACTTTTGTTCTTTGTAACAAGTGTTACATTGACATTCTTTCTTGTTCTTTGTAACAAGTGTTACATTAACATGAGTGTCTCTTGTTCTTTGTAACAAGTGTTATATTAACACGAGTTCTTTTGTTCTTTGTAACAAGTGTTACATTAACATGAGTGTCTCCTGTTCTTTGTAACAAGTGTTATATTAACAAGAGTGTCTCTTTCTTTGTAACGAGTGTTATATTAACATGAGTGTATCTTGTTCTTTGTAACAAGTGTTACATTAACACAGGTTCTCTTTTTTGTTACAAGTGTTATATTAACATGAGTGTCTTTTGTTCTTTGTAACAAGTGTTACATTAACATGATTGTTTCTTGTTCTTTGTAACAAGTGTTACATTAACATGAGTTCTCTTGTTCTTTGTAACAAGTGTTACATTAACATGATTGTTTCTTGTTCTTTGTAACAAGTGTTATATTAACATGAGTGTCTCTTGTTCTTTAGAACAAGTGTTACATTAACATGAGTGTCTTTGTTGTTTGTAACAAGTGCTATATTAACGTGAGTGTTTCTTGTAACGTGTTATATTAACATGATTGTCTCTTGTTCTTTGTAACAAGTGTTATATTAACATGATTGTTTCTTGTTCTTTGTAACAAGTGTTACATTAACATGAGTGTCTTTTGTTCTTTGTAACAAGTGTTACATTAACACGAGTGTCTCTTGTTCTTTGTAACAAGTGTTACATTGACATGAAATTTTTTTGTTCTTTGTAACAAGTGTTACATTAACATCGGTGTCTCTTGTTCTTTTAACAAGTGTTACATTAACATCAGTGTCTCTAGTTCTTTGTAACAAGTGTTATATTAACACGAGTTCTCTTGTTCTTTGTAACAAGTGTTACATTGACATGATTTCTTGTTCTTTGTAACAAGTGTTATATTAACATGATTGTCTCTTGTTCTTTGTAACAAGTGTTATATTAACATGATTGTTTCTTGTTCTTTGTAACAAGTGTTACATTAACATGAGTGTCTCTTGTTCTTTGTAACAAGTGTTATATTAACACGAGTTCTCTTGTTCTTTGTAACAAGTGTTACATTAACATGAGTGTGTTACATGAGTGTCTCTTGTTCTTTGTAACAAGTGTTACATTAACATGTGTCTCTTGTTCTTTGTAACAAGTGTTAATTAACATGAGTGTCTACTTTAACAAGTGTTAGTGTCTCTTGTTCTTTGTAACAAGTGTTATATTAACATGAGTGTCTCTTGTTCTTTGTAACAAGTGTTACATTAACATGAGTGTCTCTTGTTCTTTGTAACAAGTGTTATATTAACATGATTGTCTCTTAACATGATTCTTTGTAACAAGTGTTACATTGACATGATTGTTTCTTGTTCTTTGTAACAAGTGTTATATTAACATGAGTGTCTCTTGTTCTTTGTAACAAGTGTTACATTAACATGAGTTTCTTTAGTTGTTTGTAACAAGTGCTATATTAACGTGAGTGTTTCTTCTAACGTGTTATATTAACATGATTGTCTCTTGTTCTTTGTAACAAGTGTTATTTTAACATGATTGTTTCTTGTTCTTCGTAAGAAGTGTTACATTAACAAGAATGTCCTTTGTTCTTTGTAACAAGTGTTATATTAACACGATTTCTCTAGTTCTTTATAATAAGTGTTACATTAACATGAGTGTCTTTTCTTCTTTGTAACAAGTGTTACATTTACACGAGTGTCTCTTGTTCATTGTAACAAGTGTTACATTGACATGATTGTTTCTTGTTCTTTGTAACAAGTGTTACATTAACATCGGTGTCTCTTGTTCTTTTTAACAAGTGTTACATTAACATTAGTGTCTCTAGTTCTTTGTAACAAATGTTATATTAACATGATTGTCTCTTGTTCTTTGTAAAAGTGTTACATTAACATGAGTGTCTCTTGTTCTTTGTAAAAGTGTTACTTTAACATGAGTGTCTCTTGTTCTTTGTAACAAGTGTTATATTAACGTGTTTCTTGTTTTTTATAACGTGTTATATTAACATGATTGTCTCTTGTTCTTTGTAACAAGTGTTACATTGACATGATTGTTTCTTGTTCTTTGTAACAAGTGTTACATTAACATGAGTGTCTCTTGTTCTTTGTAACAAGTGTTATATTAACATGAGTGTTTCTTGTTTTTGTAACGTGTTATATTAACATGAATGTCTCTTGTTCTTTGTAACAAGTGTTATATTAACATGATTGTTTCTTGTTCTTCGTAAGAAGTGTTACATTAACATGAGTGTCTTTTGTTCTTTGTAACAAGTGTTATATTAACACAAATTCTCTTGTTCTTTGTAACAAATGTTACATTGACATAATTGTTTCTTGTTCTTTGTAACAAGTGTTACATTAACACGAGTTTTCTTGTTCTTTGTAACAAGTGTTACATTGACATGATTGTTTCTTGTTCTTTGTAACAAATGTTATATTAACATGATTGTTTCTTGTTCTTTGTAACAAATGTTATATTAACATGATTGTCTCTTGTTCTTTGTAACAAGTGTTACATTGACATGATTGTTTCTTGTTCTTTGTAACAAGTGTTATATTAACATGAGTGTCTCTTGTTCTTTGTAACAAGTGTTACATTAACATGAGTGTCTTTTGTTCTTTGTAACAAGTGCTATATTAACGTGAGTGTTTCTTGTAACGTGTTATATTAACATGAGTGTCTCTTGTTCTTTGTAACAAGTGTTATATTAACACGAATCTCTTGTTCTTTGTAACAAGTGTTATATTAACACGAGTTCTCTTGTTCTTTGTAACAAGTGTTACATTGACATTGTTTCTTGTTCTTTGTAACAAGTGTTACATTAACATGAGTGTCTCTAGTTCTTTGTAACAAGTGTTATATTAACTTGAGTGTTTCTTGTTTTTTGTAACAAGTGCTATATTAACTTGAGTGTTTCTTGTTTTTTGTAACGTGTTATATTAACATGAGTGTCTCTTGTTCTTTGTAACAAGTGTTATATTAACATGATTGTTTCTTGTTCTTCGTAACAAGTGTCACATTAACATGAATGTTCCTTGTTCTTTGTAATAAGTGTTATATTAACACGATTTCTCTTGTTCTTTGTAACAAGTGTTACATTAACACGAGTTCTCTTGTTATTTTTAAAAGTGTTATATTAACATGATTGTTTGTTTTTTGTAAGAAGTGTTACACAAATACGAGTTCTCTTGTTCTTTGTAACAAGTGTGATATTGACATCAGTGTATCTTGTTCTTTTTAACAAGTGTTACATAAACGTGAGTGTTTTGTTCTTTGTAACAAGTGTTAGATTAACATGAGTGTTTTGTTCTTCGTAACAAGTGTTACATAAACATGAGTGTCTTTTGTTCTTTCTAACTAGTGTTATATTAACATGAGTGTCTCTTGTTCTTTGTAAAAAGTGTTACATAAACATGAGTGTCTTTTGTTTTTTCTAACTAGTGTTTTTTATCACGAGTTCTCTTGTTCTTTGTAACAAGTGTTATATCAACACGAGTTCTCTTTTTCTTTTTAACAAGTGTTACATTAACATGAGTGTCTCTTGTTCTTTGTAACAAGTGTTACATAAACACGTGTTCTCTTGTTCTTTGTAACAAGTGTTATGTTAATATGAGTATCTTTTGTTCTTTGAAACAAGTGTTATATTAACATGATTGTTTCTCGTTCTTTGTAACAAGTGTTATATTAAGAGATGAAGTTTGATAATTTAATGAATGGTAATTGTTTATTGATTCCTTCGACAGTAGTCTCAAATGTGTCCTCCTTCTTAACGATAAGATATATGTATTTGTTACTATTAATCATTTTTGTCACTTGAAGGAAACACATGAAAATCTCGAACTTCTTATTTATAAAGTCAAATATAAAAAAAACGAGTTCTCTTGTTGTTTGTAATAAGTGTTACATTAACATGAGTGTTTTTGTTCTTTGTAACAATTGTTATATTATCACGAGTACTATTGTTCTTTTTGAGAAGTGTTACATTAACATGAGTGTTTTGTTCTTTGTAACAAGTGTTATATTAACACGAGTTCTCTTGTTCTTTTTGACAAGTGTTACATTAACATGAATGTCTTTTTCTTTGTAATAAGTGTTACACAAACACGTGTTCTCTTGTTCATTGTAACAAGTGTTATACTGACAAGAGTTCTCTTGTTTGTAACAAATGTTTTATTAACACGAGTTCTCTTGTTCTTTTAAAGTGGTGTTATATTAACATGAGTGTCTCTTGTTCTTTGTGACAAGTTTACATAAACGTGAGTGTTTTGTTCTTTTTAACAAGTATTACATTAACAGGAATGTCTCTTGTTCTTTTTATGAAGTGTTATATCAACACGAGTTCTCTTTTTCTTCTTAACAAGTGTTCATTGACATGAGTGTCTCTTGTTCTTTGTAACAAGTGTTACATAAACACGAGTTATCTTGTTCCTTGTAACAAGTGTTACATAAACATGTGTGTCTCTTGTTCTTTGAAACAAGTGTTTTATTTACATCAGTGTCTCTTGTTCTTTGAAAGATGTGTTAGATTAACATGATTGTTTCTTTTTCTTTGTAACAAGTATTACATGAACACAAGTTCTCTTGTTCTTTGTAACAAGTGTTAGATTAACGTGAGTGTCTCTTCTTCTTTGTGACAAGTGTTACATAAACACGAGTTCTCTTGTTCTTTGTAACAAGTGTTATAATAACGTGACTGTTTCTTGTTCTTTGTAACAAGTGTTATAATAACGTGACTGTTTCTTGTTCTTTGTAATAAGTGTTACATTAACACGAGTTCTCTTGTTCTTTGTAACAAGTGTTACATTAACACGAGTGCTCTTGTTCTTTGTAACAAGTGTTACATAAACATGATTGTTTGTCGTTTTTTGTAACAAGTGTTATATTAACACGAGTTCGCTTGTTCTTTGTAACAAGTGTTACATAAACGTGAGTGTTTTGTTCTTTGTAAGAAGTATTACATTAACAGGAGTATTTTGTTCTTTGTAAGAAGTATTACATTAACAGGAGTATTTTGTTCTTTGTAACAAGTATTACATTAACAGGTGTGTCTCTTGTTCTTTGTAACAAGTGTTACATTAACACGAGTTTTTTTCCTTTGTAACAAGTGTTAAATTAACACGATTTCTTTTGTTCTTTCTAACAAGTATTATATTAACACGAGTTCTCTTTTCTTTTTGACAAGTGTTACATTAACATGAGTTCTCTTGTTCTTTTTAACAAGTGTTACATAAACATGAGTGTCTCTTGTTCTTTTTAACAAGTTTACATTAACGTGTGTCTCTTGTTCTTTCTAACAAGTGTTATATTAACATGAGTGTCTCTTTCTGTGTAACAAGTGTTACATTAACACGAGTGTTTCATGTTCTTTGTAACAAGTGTGATATTGACATCAGTGTCTCTTGTTCTTTGAAACGTGTTAGATTAACATGATTGTTTCTTCTTCTTTGTAACATGAGTGTCTATTGTTCTTTGTAAAAAGTGGTAGAGAAACATGATAATTTCTCGTTTTTTGTAACAAGGGTTATATTAACACGAGTTCTTTCATTCTTTGTAACAAGTGTTACATAAACAGGAGTGTCTCTTGTTATTTTTAACAAGTGTTATATTAACACGAATTCTCGTGTTCATTGAAACAAGTATTGTATTAATATGGTTGTGTCTTGTTTTTTGAAACAAGTGATATATTAATATGATTGTTTTTTGTTTTTTGTAAGAAGTGTTACATAAACATGAGTGTCTCTTGCTCTTTTTAATAAGTGTTACATTAACATGAGTCTCTCTTGTTCTATGTAACAAGTGTTACATTGACATGAGTGTCTCTTGTTCTTTGTAAGAAGTGTTACATAAAAACGAGTTCTCTTGTTTGTAACAAGTTCTATATTATCACGATTTCTGTTGTTCTTTTTGACAAGTGTTACATTAAGATGAGTTCTCTTGTTCTTTTTGAGAAGTGTTACATAAACATGATTGTTTCTCGTTTTTTGTAACAAGTGTTATATTAACACGAGTTCTCTTGTTCTTTGGAATAAATGTTACATTAACACTAGTTTCTCTTCTTCTTTGTAACAAGTGTTATATTAACATGAGTGTTTCTTGTTCTTTGTTACAAGTGTTATATTAACATGAGTGTTTTGTACTTTGTAACAAGTATTACATTAATAGGAGTGTCTCTTGTTCTTTTTAACAAGTGTTACATTAACATGAGTGTCTCTTGTTTTTTGTAATAAGTGTTATGTTAACACGAGTTCTCTTGTTCTTTGTAACATGTGTTATATCAACACGAGTTCTCTTTTTCTTTGTTAACAAGTGTTACATTAACATGAGTGTCTCTTGTTCTTTGTAACAAGTGTTATGTTAACATGATTGTTTATCGTTCTTTGTAACAATTGTGATATTAACACGAGTTCTCTTGTTGTTTGTAACAAGTGTTACATTAACATTAGTGTCTCTTGCTCTTTGTAACAAGTGTTATATTAACACGATTTCTCTTGTTCCTTTTAACAAGTGTTACATAAACATGAGTGTCTCTTTCTTCTTTCAGCCGTGGGGTCGTTATAATGTGACGCTCAAACCCACTATTCTTTGGTAAAATAGTATCACAAGAGTTGGCGATGATCACTAGCTGCCTTTCCTTTAGTGTTACACTGCTAAATTAGGGTCGGTTAGCACAGATAGCCCTCGAATAGCTTTGTGCGAAATTCAAAATCAAAAACTAAGGAGGAACAGATAAATAAAGAGAAACCTCAGAGGCAGAGGATGTTAGTGTTGTGTTAGTTGATGAAGTAATAATAACATGGGACATCTCAGTTTTAAACACTGGAAATGAAGATAAGGTCCCCAGTAACAAATAATATGTCAAATACTTTCCTAATGAAATGTGAGTAGAACCTTATATCATGCAGATGCTCAAGTAGTTGCATACAAACCCAAGAATGATGTGAATGAAAGTGGGTAATATTGCCTCTAATAACATAACAAACACTGGATAATATGATACTCTATTTATGAAGTTGTAATTACGTTAAGTAGATTTGTTTCTTTGTTTTGCATTTTGCACAAAGCTATATGAAAACGATCTACGCTAGCTGTCCATAATTTAGCAGAGTAAGACAAGAGGAAAAGCAACTCCTGGGGTACTCTTTCAAACGAATAGTGGGATTGACCATAATAACGCCCTATGAATGAAAGAGCCAACACGTTTAGTTTAACGTGGATTCGCACCCGTGACTGTCAGATTACGAGTCGAGTGCCCTAACCACCTGACAATGCCGGGGCACGTAACGTGGGATAAGTCATTTTTGTATATAATTACGTAAGATTATATGTTTATCAAATAAATTATACAATTTATTTTAAGAATAAATACTTAATGATTGTTTAGCTTTATTTGTAACATGAGAGTCACAATAAATTAATTTAAAGTAAACATTATGACAAATTTATTATTATTATTATTATATTATAAACTCGATAGGGTCGTACGCATTGTTTGTAACTCATTGATGCAGAGATTTTCGAGTGTCGCGTGAAATTTTTTGATGTGTAGAATACAGAAAACAGACGATTAGGTGTAATAAAGATAAATAGTTTGGTTTGCTGTTTCATGGCGCAAAGCAACTAGTCTATCTACGCTAAAGATAAATAAATAGTGTGATTGGAATGGTAAAAGTAGAGAAACAGACAAAAATTAGCAGACGAGATGTTACGAAACGGAAATAGGCCAAAGAAAAGTAAAAAGGGAAGTTAATCGTCGTGGAGGCCTTACATTTAATATAGGCCTAATAATTGATATATTATTGTGAGTATTTTAAAAGGTAGCGAAAATAATTTATTTCGCCCCTAGAGAGTACTGAGTAAATATTTATATCTAATGTTTTAAAATAAAATTACAGCATAACCTCCGTTTGACGTATCTTAAAAAAAAAAAAAAGACAGCTAAGCCTAAAGTTACCACTAACCAACGTAATCTTTATCGAAAGAATCTGATTCTGTTATGGCGAAATAGAAAATAAGAAATTTATTTCATTACAAAAAAAAAATATGATGCGAAATTTAACGTTTACAAAACTTGCAGATTAGAAAAATTGACACCAACCTTCCTAAAATAAAAGTATACTTCCAGACCAAAAGCCCCAAGTGGCTCACGGGATGTCTGCGGAATTATAACGCTAAAACTGGGTTTCGTGATGAGCAGAGTACAGATAGCCCATTGTATAGCTTTGTCCTTAATACAAAACAAGAACCAGACCAAAATTCAAATATATCACAGAAGAACTTCAAATCAAAAGTTTAAAACAAAGTATAAGAAAATTCTCTGCAAAAATGAACTGAATCCCCGCAACAAACTTGCAAGTTTAACTTCCTCTAAAGATTACTATTATCATCATTCATACGTAAACTCACATGCTATAAAGGCTTAACAATCAACTAAAGCAGCCCTGGATTAACCATTACGCAAAATACGCACATGATTAGGGCAGCAATGGAAGGGATAACCACAGAGATTTTCCCCTTAGTTATAATGCCCTTACCTCTTTCACTACCACACTCAACTTTGGTTGATTTTTTTTGTAATTGCTCTTATCTACCGTGCTTGATTTTACTCTGCATTGTTAAAAAGGTTTTCTTTGGCTCGGTTAGTGACTAAAGTTTCGAGAATCTACTAAACTATGTATCTGAAGTAAGAAGTAATTGATTTGCGAAAGATTACTGTAAAGAGCGGTACAAAATGTTGATAAAACTTCAGGTAAAAGATGATCACATGTTATGATGTCTAACCTTGCAGATGAAATATTTTTCTCAATCATTTCTTCTGCTGTGGCTATTTATAAGAAATTATAGGCAGTGTTTTATCTGTTTTATCTTTTACTGCTTTATTCAGTAACATCTACAGAAACAAAAGAGAATAATACCACAGAAATATAAGTAAACGAAATGGTAGCAGATGTGTACAGAGACGTGGCTAGTTTAATGTTTTTTTCGGCTTTGTTTTCGTGCCTTATATTTGAGTTATTGTCTTGTTTGTTTAAGTTTTATTTGCCGTAGTATTGCTTTATTTGTGTGTTTTGTAATATTTTTATGAGTGTGTTTTTCACTGAAGTTTTCTGAGCCGTAAGTTTTTTGGCTTTAAATAGCTTGCTGTTAAAAAACCTTTGTTTGTGAGTACATGTTTTGTAATTTATCATACCAAGAAAAATTTCAGAAAGGAATGCTACTGTAGCAATGCCATCGTTCATATATTACATGTAACCTATAAGAGCATTTGGGCATATATGTACACCCTTGTAATTATGTAATAATATAAGCAGATCTGAAGCTGAGATTTACTTAGGAGATAAGTACAAGGGTGCCTTCTGGTAATATTTTTTATGAGACGAACGAACAATCCGAGACAGAAACACAAATACAACGAAGACAAACTTTCAGGTGTAAGTCAACTATTTTGTGAGTATATTTTCAAATCATAATGTGTTGTATTACATTTCTGAAAAGCTGGGAAAACAATTGAATGATCGGAGCAGTCTAAAGGCGATAATTTAACCTTTTAGGTCAAATTACGTAAGACTTCGACATGTTCGATAACAAGGTTCACATTGCAATGTTTATACCATACTACTAGTAGTAGTACAGTACTGTGGCACCGTGGTCATACGAAGGTAATGTAAAGAACTGAAAAATCAAGAAAATCAATTTAGGATTGAAAAAAGTGCAAAAACTTAACAAGTTCATGTGAGCAAGGTTAGTACTAAGTACTGGACTTAACGTTAGTGGCTTCAGTTGCAATGTACAGGGTGGCCCGTAAATCTCTACCCATCCATATATCTTATGTATCCAGTGTATCTGTGTGCTGTCCCTCATTCTCGCTGCATAATATTATGCAACGCCATGTTCTGGGAGACATTTTCAAGTATAAATGGGCTTACATCGGCCATATTTCTCTGAAAAAAAGAAACGAATATATAATACATAATTGAATATAACATAATAACATATGGATGGATAGGGACTTACGGGCCACCCTGTATTAGCATTAGGCCTAACGTTAATGTTATCTGAGAACTGAATGACAATAACGTTAGGCCTAAATACTGTAACTAGTTTAGTGTAAGTACACTGGAAACGCTACTGTAGCCTGGAATAATGAAGTGGACTATTCCCAGTGTGAGGCTGTCGTTTTGAATTTGCCTTCGCATGCAGGCATGTCAGTAAAGTTTCAGACATATGCCTATTTTGTTGATGTATGGTTTGTTGGCTCATCTAATAGTCCCAGGTCAAATCTGAGCTCAAAAGAAAAGTTGAGGTTACAATTCATTCTTCAGATATTAGGATTAAGGTACTCTAGCCTTTGACATTGCTTCTTGCAATCAGCTACCATAACAACAACCTTAATGAAACTTTTACAATGACTGAAAATTAATTTTTCTAAAATGGATTGAGGCCAGTCATGAATGGTTTTCAACATATCAGAATACAGCAAGTCAATGAAAGTATTTATGAATTCATGTTTATGTGCTGATGGACCCGGACCCTAGAATAACTTTCTGACAGTCTTTGTCTAAATGTAGACTTAGAGTTTAGTATGTTTGACTGTCTTACGAATGTTTTTTTCCATAAATTTCAGTGTTTTTCTTATCATTATAACTGTATATGATCCGTATTATTTTGTGTTTTCTGTATTTTTCAGACTGCAAGATGAAACATGTTCATTTAAGTGATGCACAAAAGAAAAAAACTGGCAAAAAAAGAACCAACAAAAGGCATTAGATAGCAGACTATTTTTTCATTGAACTTACACAACAAGATCTTCCAAATCAGAACCCATCTCTTCCATGAGAAGTCACTTGTACTGCATCTGACTCTGACATGATTAAAGTTGAACCAAGCTTCACACCTACAAGTACCACTTTGTCCACTTGAAGGTCAGAACATCATGATGACGTTGAGGTGTCACAGGCTTGCTCAACTGGAACAACTTTCACAACTGATCTCACTTTGCCTGTAAATTCTTCAGATATCTCTAGTGTTAAGGTTGCTCTATAAGACAGTTTAAAGTTGAAATAATTTCTGAAAATGAAATTTGCTGAACTATGGTAAAATGCTTCAGTCTACAAAGATGAAGAAACTAAAGCAAAAGATCCAGGGTTGTGGTTCGATTTCTCTGCTGCTGATGTGGCTTAATGGATTGCTTGTGGACCCACTGACTGTTAACACCACAATGTGTCATTTGTTAAATCTTGCTGGATTTTCAATAGTAGCAAACCAATGAGGTACTGTTTGCAAAAACTTTCCTTTGGAGTAAAAGCCAATGGTGAATAATACAAGAGAGAGTGGTTATTGTATTCACTATCGACTCTTTGTCCGTAAATTTTTCTCTGTTGAAAGAGAAGGGTTCAGTGACTGGTGAAATACTGTTGTAATTGATCATCATAAAAGAAGCACTACTTACCGAAACTCTATGTTAACATACTTATCTTACAGACAAGGTTTAGGCTTGCAACAAGAGTTGGAAAAACAAATTAAATGAAGAGTGCAATTACTGGGAACATGTCTTGGATCATGCAACAGCTGTTATTTGCACGTTAGCTGAACGTAGCCTGGCTTTTCACTGAACGGATGAAATTTGGTTCACTGCAGAATGGGAATTTTTAGAGCTACTTGAGCTCATAAGTCAGTTTGATCCATTTTAGCAGGACACATTTATAAATATGGAAATTCTGGAAAAGAAAATCCTTCATACTTGTCCAAAACCGCCTGTGAAGAACACATTGAACCAATGGTTCAGAAGGTCCACACATTCGTTGTTGATAAAGTAAATTCTTTTGGTTATTTTAGCTTGTCAGTTGATTCGACGTCAGATCTATCACATATAGATCAGTTAAGAGTTGTACTCGATACTTAAAAATGGGCAGCCTATTGAATGCTTTTAACCTTTCTGGAACTAAAAGTCATATGACTGATGAAATGGTATTGCAGTATTTACGTGAAGTTTGCAAACTTAATTTTACAAAATATAGGGGTCAGTCTTATGACAATGCTGCTAACATGTCTGGGCGTTGTAAGGATATGCAGCAAAAGATTTTCGAAGAAAATAAGTTTGCCATATATGTGCCTTGTGCAGCCCATTCATTAAATCTAGTAGACCGAAGTTCATTCTACTGCTGTCAAGTCGCAATTAACTTTTCTCTACAATGTATTTGCTCTATACATTTTTTCAGCCTTAACCAGCCAGTGGAAAAATTTTAAAGCTTCCATATTGACCTCATGTTACTCTCGTTTCGTTGATATTCTCGATAGCACTTCTGATGATATAATTTTTCCCGAATTTAGTCGAAGACAGTGCAGCTTCTGTAGTTATAGCCTTTATTGCTTGAGAAAATGTTCGCTTCAAATAATAAGCTTTAAATGTCGCAATGACACCTTAATTCATTAATTGCAGTAGGGATGTTGTACTGGGTGGAAGAAAATGAATTTTACATTTTCATTAAAGTCACAAAGTCCCGTTGGATGGCTTTAAGGTCCAAATTATTTTCTTTTGCAGTAATGTTCAACTGCAGGACAAAAATAACTTTTTTAACCAGTCTTCAAACAAAGGTTTTGTGACCCATGCTTTTTTTATTTGATCGCCAAATAACTGGAAGAGTCCTTTTGCACAGCTGATAAGTGTTTGGGGGTTTCTGCACGATACACAAGCACAGGTTTTAATTTAAAATCGCCAGATCCATTTCCGCCTAACAAGTGTCAAACGATCTTTTAACGCTTGTAACGAGGCCGAGTTTGTTTTTTTTTCATTTTCTGATAGGAAAGTTCTAGAAGGCACATTTTTCCCAAAATAAACCAGTTTCATATTTGATTATCTTTGTACCGAACTTTTAATAATTTCTATAAATTCATTAGGAAATTTTTCAGCAGCATCTTTCAACTTTCGCCTGCAATACGAACATTATGGAAGCCAGAGTGTTTGTTTAAAACAAAAGAACCAATCACGGCTTGCCGAAAATATTTCATTAGTTCCCCATCCTCCATCGTTCTCTTAGAAGGCGTTTAAAAGGCTTCTAGCTTTCGTCTGAATTTCCATTTGACTTAAAGGAATTCGCTTCTGATTGCAGTCTTCTAATCATATTGATAGCAGACGTTCCATATTCACAATTGAGAGCTCCTTTTCTTTACGATTGGTTTTGAGGCAAAACAGTTGGTAGCCATTCAATACTATTTTTCCAGGTTCTTTCATTTAACAGTCTTACAGATGATTAATTTATTCCTTTGTCTCGTGCGAGTTAGGTTTCTTTGGCTCGGTATCATCACACATTCTTTTCTCACGCATAATACAAGGATCTCTGTAAAAAGTATACACCCATCCTTAACATGAAAAAACTGAACTGCCGCTGACAGCAAGTGATGCTCAGATTTATACTCTACAGTATATAATGTGCATGCGCATTGTATAGGCTTGCAGAAAGACCTAGAATAAGCGAATGACACAAATTCAAATGTCAGCCATAATAAAAAGGGCCCAAAGACCTATGCGTATATAAATAAAGCCCCATTATAGTGAACCCCATACTGTTAAGCTGCACTGTGGACCTCCTTTAATATCCAAGAACACACTTCAAAGACGAAGAGAAATACGTAACAAGATATTTATGAAATTGAAGATTTATAGAAATATAAATCTACGTTTCAAAAACCGAAGTGTCACAGTAGCAAAAATTACATTTAACGACGGATTTCATTCATGTACTATCTTGTAATTGAATTATACGTTAGTTTTGCATGCTATTCTTCTCAGTTTTTGGTTGTTTAACTGAGAAATGAACAACTTAAAAATCTAGAAGCAAATGTATCTTAACGTCAAATTAAGAGATAGATTTGTTTGTTTTTAAATCTCGCGTAAGGCTACACCAGTCGTCCTTAATTTAGCAATATAAAACGAACGGGAAGGCAGCTATTCTTCACCACCTACTGCCAACTTTTGGGTTACTCTTTCACCAACTAATAGTACGATTGACCGTCACATTATAACGGGGATTTGAATTTATAAAATGTTTCATCGATGAAACTCTATATTCTTACTTGCAGTATTCCATACCAGTGGTTTTAGAAATGATATTCATATCACCAGAAAAGTCACTGATATTGAAATCTGATAAAGTTCAGAATGTTTCATCGATAAAACTCTATATTCTTACTTGCAGTATTCCATACCATTGGTTTCAGAAATGATATTCATATCACCAGAAAAGTGACCCATCTTGTGAAATGAAAAATTTATAAAATGTTTCATCGATGAAACTCTATATTCTTACTTGTAGTATTCCATACCAGTGGTTTCAGAAATGATATTCATATCACCCATCTGGTGACATGAAAAATGTATAAAATGTTTCATCGATAAAATTCTATATTCTTACTTGCAGTATTCCATACCAGTGGTTTCAGAAATGATATTCATATCACCCATCTGGTGAAATGAAAAATTTATAAAATGTTACATCGATAAAACTCTATATTCTTACTTGCAGTATTCCATACCAGTGGTTTCAGAAATGATATTCATATCACCAGAAAAGTCACTGATATTGAAATCTGATAGAGTAAAAATCAGAATGTTTCATCGATAAAACTCTATATTCTTACTTGCAGTATTCCATACCAGTGGTTTCAGAAATGATATTCATATCACCCATCTGGTGAAATGAAAAATTTATAAAATGTTTCATCGATAAAACTCTATATTCTTACTTGCAGTATTCCATACCAGTGGTTTCAGAAATGATATTCATATCCACCCATCTAGTGAAATGAAAAATTTATAAAATGTTTCATCGATAAAACTCTATATTCTTACTTGCAGTATTCCATACCAGTGTTTCAGAAATGATATTCATATCACCAGAAAAGTCACTGATATTGAAATCTGACAGAGTAAAGTTCAGAATGTTTCATCGATAAAACTCTATATTCTTACTTGCAGTATTCCATACCAGTGGTTTCAGAAATGATATTCATATCACCCATCTGGTGAAATGAAAAATTTATAAAATGTTTCATCGATAAAATTCTATATTTTTACTTGCAGTATTCCATACCAGTGGTTTCAGAAATGATATTCATATCACCAGAAAATTCACTGATATTGAAATCTGATAGAGTAAAGTTCAGAATGTTTCATCGATAAAATTCTATATTCTTACTTGCAGTATTCCATACCAGTGGTTTCAGAAATGATATTCATATCACCCATCTGGTGAAATGAAAAATTTATAAAATGTTACATCGATAAAACTCTATATTCTTATTTGCAGTATTCCATACCAGTGGTTTCAGAAATGATATTCATATCACCAGAAAAGTCACTGATATTGAAATCTGATAGAGTAAAAATCAGAATGTTTCATCGATAAAACTCTATATTCTTACTTGCAGTATTCCATACCAGTGGTTTCAGAAATGATATTCATATCACCCATCTGGTGAAATGAAAATTTATAAAATGTTTCATCGATAAAACTCTATATTCTTACTTGCAGTATTCCATACCAGTGGTTTCAGAAATGATATTCATATCCACCCATCTAGTGAAATGAAAAATTTATGAAATGTTTCATGGATAAAACTCTATATTCTTACTTGCAGTATTCCATACCAGTGGTTTCAGAAATGATATTCATATCACCAGAAAAGTCACTGATATTGAAATCTGACAGAGTAAAGTTCAGAATGTTTCATCGATAAAACTCTATATTCTTACTTGCAGTATTCCATACCAGTGGTTTCAGAAATGATATTCATATCACCCATCTGGTGAAATGAAAAATTTATAAAATGTTTCATCGATAAAACTCTATATTCTTACTTGCAGTATTCCATACCAGTGGTTTCAGAAATGATATTCATATCACCAGAAAAGTCACTGATATTGAAATCTGATAGAGTAAAATCAGAATGTTTCATCGATAAAACTCTATATTCTTACTTGTAGTATTCCATACCAGTGGTTTCAGAAATGATATTCATATCACCCATCTGGTGAAATGAAAAAGTTATGAAATGTTTCATCGATAAAACTCTATATTCTTACTTGCAGTATTCCATACCAGTGGTTTCAGAAATGATATTCATATCACCAGAAAAGTCACTGATATTGAAATCTGATAGAGTAAAGTTCAGAATGTTTCATCGATAAAATTCTATATTCTTACTTGCAGTATTCCATACCAGTGGTTTCAGAAATGATATTCATATCACCCATCTGGTGAAATGAAAAATTTATAAAATGTTACATCGATAAAACTCTATATTCTTACTTGCAGTATTCCATACCAGTGGTTTCAGAAATGATATTCATATCACCCATCTGGTGAAATGAAAAATTTATAAAATGTTTCATCGATAAAACTATATTCTTACTTGCAGTATTCCATACCAGTGGTTTCAGAAATGATATTCATATCACCCATCTGGTGAAATGAAAAATTTATAAAATGTTTCATCGATAAAACTCTATATTCTTACTTGCAGTATTCCATACCAGTGGTTTCAGAAATGATATTCATATCACCCATCTAGTGAAATGAAAAATTTATGAAATGTTTCATCGATAAAACTCTATATTCTTACTTGCAGTATTCCATACCAGTGGTTTCAGAAATGATATTCATATCACCCATCTAGTGAAATGAAAAAACTCTATATTCTTACTTGTTATGAAATGTTTCATCGATAAAACTCTATATTCTTACTTGCAGTATTCCATACCAGTGGTTTCAGAAATGATATTCATATCACCAGAAAAGTCACTGATATTGAAATCTGACAGAGTAAAGTTCAGAATGTTTCATCGATAAAACTCTATATTCTTACTTGCAGTATTCCATACCAGTGGTTTCAGAAATGATATT
>NW_027467782.1:2138898-2178318 GCF_004210375.1 Tachypleus tridentatus | reverse complement strand
AAAAGAAAAGTTGAGGTTACAATTCATTCTTCAGATATTAGGATTAAGGTACTCTAGCCTTTGACATTGCTTCTTGCAATCAGCTACCATAACAACAACCTTAATGAAACTTTTACAATGACTGAAAATTAATTTTTCTAAAATGGATTGAGGCCAGTCATGAATGGTTTTCAACATATCAGAATACAGCAAGTCAATGAAAGTATTTATGAATTCATGTTTATGTGCTGATGGACCCGGACCCTAGAATAACTTTCTGACAGTCTTTGTCTAAATGTAGACTTAGAGTTTAGTATGTTTGACTGTCTTACGAATGTTTTTTTTCCATAAATTTCAGTGTTTTTCTTATCATTATAACTGTATATGATCCGTATTATTTTGTGTTTTCTGTATTTTTCAGACTGCAAGATGAAACATGTTCATTTAAGTGATGCACAAAAGAAAAAAAACTGGCAAAAAAGAACCAACAAAAGGCATTAGATAGCAGACTATTTTTTCATTGAACTTACACAACAAGATCTTCCAAATCAGAACCCATCTCTTCCATGAGAAGTCACTTGTACTGCATCTGACTCTGACATGATTAAAGTTGAACCAAGCTTCACACCTACAAGTACCACTTTGTCCACTTGAAGGTCAGAACATCATGATGACGTTGAGGTGTCACAGGCTTGCTCAACTGGAACAACTTTCACAACTGATCTCACTTTGCCTGTAAATTCTTCAGATATCTCTAGTGTTAAGGTTGCTCTATAAGACAGTTTAAAGTTGAAATAATTTCTGAAAATGAAATTTGCTGAACTATGGTAAAATGCTTCAGTCTACAAAAGATGAAGAAACTAAAGCAAAAGATCCAGGGTTGTGGTTCGATTTCTCTGCTGCTGATGTGGCTTAATGGATTGCTTGTGGACCCACTGACTGTTAACACCACAATGTGTCATTTGTTAAATCTTGCTGGATTTTCAATAGTAGCAAACCAATGAGGTACTGTTTGCAAAAACTTTCCTTTGGAGTAAAAGCCAATGGTGAATAATACAAGAGAGAGTGGTTATTGTATTCACTATCGACTCTTTGTCCGTAAATTTTTCTCTGTTGAAAGAGAAGGGTTCAGTGACTGGTGAAATACTGTTGTAATTGATCATCATAAAAGAAGCACTACTTACCGAAACTCTATGTTAACATACTTATCTTACAGACAAGGTTTAGGCTTGCAACAAGAGTTGGAAAAACAAATTAAATGAAGAGTGCAATTACTGGGAACATGTCTTGGATCATGCAACAGCTGTTATTTGCACGTTAGCTGAACGTAGCCTGGCTTTTCACTGAACGGATGAAATTTGGTTCACTGCAGAATGGGAATTTTTTAGAGCTACTTGAGCTCATAAGTCAGTTTGATCCATTTTTAGCAGGACACATTTATAAATATGGAAATTCTGGAAAAGAAAATCCTTCATACTTGTCCAAAACCGCCTGTGAAGAACACATTGAACCAATGGTTCAGAAGGTCCACACATTCGTTGTTGATAAAGTAAATTCTTTTGGTTATTTTAGCTTGTCAGTTGATTCGACGTCAGATCTATCACATATAGATCAGTTAAGAGTTGTACTCGATACTTAAAAATGGGCAGCCTATTGAATGCTTTTTAACCTTTCTGGAACTAAAAAGTCATATGACTGATGAAATGGTATTGTAGTATTTACGTGAAGTTTGCAAACTTAATTTTACAAAATATAGGGGTCAGTCTTATGACAATGCTGCTAACATGTCTGGGCGTTGTAAGGATATGCAGCAAAAGATTTTCGAAGAAAATAAGTTTGCCATATATGTGCCTTGTGCAGCCCATTCATTAAATCTAGTAGACCGAAGTTCATTCTACTGCTGTCAAGTCGCAATTAACTTTTCTCTACAATATATTTGCTCTATACATTTTTTCAGCCTTAACCAGCCAGTGGAAAAATTTTAAAGCTTCCATATTGACCTCATGTTACTCTCGTTTCGTTGATATTCTCGATAGCACTTCTGATGATATAATTTTTCCCGAATTTAGTCGAAGACAGTGCAGCTTCTGTAGTTATAGCCTTTATTGCTTGAGAAAATGTTCGCTTCAAATAATAAGCTTTAAATGTCGCAATGACACCTTAATTCATTAATTGCAGTAGGGATGTTGTACTGGGTGGAAGAAAATGAATTTTTACATTTTCATTAAAGTCACAAAGTCCCGTTGGATGGCTTTAAGGTCCAAATTATTTTCTTTTGCAGTAATGTTCAACTGCAGGACAAAAATAACTTTTTTAACCAGTCTTCAAACAAAGGTTTTGTGACCCATGCTTTTTTTATTTGATCGCCAAATAACTGGAAGAGTCCTTTTTGCACAGCTGATAAGTGTTTGGGGGGTTTCTGCACGATACACAAGCACAGGTTTTAATTTAAAATCGCCAGATCCATTTCCGCCTAACAAGTGTCAAACGATCTTTTAACGCTTGTAACGAGGCCGAGTTTGTTTTTTTTTTCATTTTCTGATAGGAAAGTTCTAGAAGGCACATTTTTCCCAAAATAAACCAGTTTCATATTTGATTATCTTTGTACCGAACTTTTTAATAATTTCTATAAATTCATTAGGAAATTTTTCAGCAGCATCTTTCAACTTTCGCCTGCAATACGAACATTATGGAAGCCAGAGTGTTTGTTTAAAACAAAAGAACCAATCACGGCTTGCCGAAAATATTTCATTAGTTCCCCATCCTCCATCGTTCTCTTAGAAGGCGTTTAAAAGGCTTCTAGCTTTCGTCTGAATTTCCATTTGACTTAAAGGAATTCGCTTCTGATTGCAGTCTTCTAATCATATTGATAGCAGACGTTCCATATTCACAATTGGAGAGCTCCTTTTCTTTACGATTGGTTTTGAGGCAAAACAGTTGGTAGCCATTCAATACTATTTTTCCAGGTTCTTTCATTTAACAGTCTTACAGATGATTAATTTATTCCTTTGTCTCGTGCGTGTTAGGTTTCTTTGGCTCGGTATCATCACACATTCTTTTCTCACGCATAATACAAGGATCTCTGTAAAAGTATACACCCATCCTTAACATGAAAAAACTGAACTGCCGCTGACAGCAAGTGATGCTCAGATTTATACTCTACAGTATATAATGTGCATGCGCATTGTATAGGCTTGCAGAAAGACCTAGAATAAGCGAATGACACAAATTCAAATGTCAGCCATAATAAAAGGGCCCAAAGACCTATGCGTATATAAATAAAGCCCCATTATAGTGAACCCCATACTGTTAAGCTGCACTGTGGACCTCCTTTAATATCCAAGAACACACTTCAAAGACGAAGAGAAATACGTAACAAGATATTTATGAAATTGAAGATTTATAGAAATATAAATCTACGTTTCAAAACCGAAGTGTCACAGTAGCAAAATTACATTTAACGACGGATTTCATTCATGTACTATCTTGTAATTGAATTATACGTTAGTTTTGCATGCTATTCAATTTATAAAATGTTTCATCGATAAAACTCTATATTCTTACTTGCAGTATTCCATACCAGTGGTTTCAGAAATGATATTCATATCACCAGAAAAGTCACTGATATTGAAATCTGATAAAGTTCAGAATGTTTCATCGATAAAACTCTATATTCTTACTTGCAGTATTCCATACCAGTGGTTTCAGAAATGATATTCATATCACCAGATCTGATATTGAAATGAAAAATTTATAAAATGTTTCATCGATAAAACTCTATATTCTTACTTGCAGTATTCCATACCAGTGGTTTCAGAAATGATATTCATATCACCCATCTGGTGAAATGAAAAATTTATAAAATGTTTCATCGATAAAACTCTATATTCTTACTTGCAGTATTCCATACCAGTGGTTTCAGAAATGATATTCATATCACCCATCTGGTGAAATGAAAAATTTATAAAATGTTTCATCGATAAAACTCTATATTCTTACTTGCAGTATTCCATACCAGTGGTTTCAGAAATGATATTCATATCACCAGAAAAGTCACTGATATTGAAATCTGATAGAGTAAAGTTCAGAATGTTTCATCGATAAAACTCTATATTCTTACTTGCAGTATTCCATACCAGTGGTTTCAGAAATGATATTCATATCACCCATCTGGTGAAATGAAAAATTTATAAAATGTTTCATCGATAAAACTCTATATTCTTACTTGCAGTATTCCATACCAGTGGTTTCAGAAATGATATTCATATCCACCCATCTAGTGAAATGAAAAAATTTATGAAATGTTTCATCGATAAAACTCTATATTCTTACTTGCAGTATTCCATACCAGTGGTTTCAGAAATGATATTCATATCACCAGAAAAGTCACTGATATTGAAATCTGACAGAGTAAAGTTCAGAATGTTTCATCGATAAAACTCTATATTCTTACTTGCAGTATTCCATACCAGTGGTTTCAGAAATGATATTCATATCACCCATCTGGTGAAATGAAAAATTTATAAAATGTTTCATCGATAAAACTCTATATTCTTACTTGCAGTATTCCATACCAGTGGTTTCAGAAATGATATTCATATCACCAGAAAAGTCACTGATATTGAAATCTGATAGAGTAAAGTTCAGAATGTTTCATCGATAAAACTCTATATTCTTACTTGCAGTATTCCATACCAGTGGTTTCAGAAATGATATTCATATCACCCATCTGGTGAAATGAAAAATTTATAAAATATTTCGTCGATAAAACTCTATATTCTTACTTGCAGTATTCCATACCAGTGGTTTCAGAAATGATATTCATATCACCAGAAACCAGTCACTGATATTGAAATCTGATAATGAAAGTAAAGTTCAGAATGTTTCATCGATAAAACTCTATATTCTTACTTGCAGTATTCCATACCAGTGGTTTCAGAAATGATATTCATATCACCCATCTGGTGAAATGAAAAATTTATAAAATGTTTCATCGATAAAACTCTATATTCTTACTTGCAGTATTCCATACCAGTGGTTTCAGAAATGATATTCATATCACCCATCTAGTGAAATGAAAAATATTAGAAATGTTTCGTCGATAAAACTCTATATTCTTACTTGCAGTATTCCATACCAGTGGTTTCAGAAATGATATTCATATCACCAGAAAAGTCACTGATATTGAAATCTGACAGAGTAAAGTTCAGAATGTTTCATCGATAAAACTCTATATTCTTACTTGCAGTATTCCATACCAGTGGTTTCAGAAATGATATTCATATCACCCATCTGGTGAAATGAAAAATTTATAAAATGTTTCATCGATAAAACTCTATATTCTTACTTGCAGTATTCCATACCAGTGGTTTCAGAAATGATATTCATATCACCAGAAAAGTCACTGATATTGAAATCTGATAGAGTAAAGTTCAGAATGTTTCATCGATAAAACTCTATATTCTTACTTGCAGTATTCCATACCAGTGGTTTCAGAAATGATATTCATATCACCCATCTGGTGAAATGAAAAATTTATAAAATGTTTCATCGATAAAACTCTATATTCTTACTTGCAGTATTCCATACCAGTGGTTTCAGAAATGATATTCATATCACCAGAAAAGTCACTGATATTGAAATCTGATAGAGTAAAGTTCAGAATGTTTCATCGATAAAACTCTATATTCTTACTTGCAGTATTCCATACCAGTGGTTTCAGAAATGATATTCATATCACCCATCTGGTGAAATGAAAAATTTATAAAATGTTTCATCGATAAAACTCTATATTCTTACTTGCAGTATTCCATACCAGTGGTTTCAGAAATGATATTCATATCACCCATCTGGTGAAATGAAAAATTTATAAAATGTTTCATCGATAAAACTCTATATTCTTACTTGCAGTATTCCATACCAGTGGTTTCAGAAATGATATTCATATCACCCATCTGGTGAAATGAAAAATTTATAAAATGTTTCATCGATAAAACTCTATATTCTTACTTGCAGTATTCCATACCAGTGGTTTCAGAAATGATATTCATATCACCCATCTGGTGAAATGAAAAATTTATAAAATGTTTCATCGATAAAACTCTATATTCTTACTTGCAGTATTCCATACCAGTGGTTTCAGAAATGATATTCATATCACCCATCTAGTGAAATGAAAAATTTATGAAATGTTTCATCGATAAAACTCTATATTCTTACTTGCAGTATTCCATACCAGTGGTTTCAGAAATGATATTCATATCACCAGAAAAGTCACTGATATTGAAATCTGATAGAGTAAAGTTCAGAATGTTTCATCGATAAAACTCTATATTCTTACTTGCAGTATTCCATACCAGTGGTTTCAGAAATGATATTCATATCACCCATCTGGTGAAATGAAAAATTTATAAAATGTTTCATCGATAAAACTCTATATTCTTACTTGCAGTATTCCATACCAGTGGTTTCAGAAATGATATTCATATCACCCATCTGGTGAAATGAAAATTTATAAAATGTTTCATCGATAAAACTCTATATTCTTACTTGCAGTATTCCATACCAGTGGTTTCAGAAATGATATTCATATCACCCATCTGGTGAAATGAAAAAAATTATAAAATGTTTCATCGATAAAACTCTATATTCTTACTTGCAGTATTCCATACCAGTGGTTTCAGAAATGATATTCATATCACCAGAAAAGTCACTGATATTGAAATCTGATAGAGTAAAGTTCAGAATGTTTCATCGATAAAACTCTATATTCTTACTTGCAGTATTCCATACCAGTGGTTTCAGAAATGATATTCATATCACCCATCTGGTGAAATGAAAAATTTATAAAATGTTTCATCGATAAAACTCTATATTCTTACTTGCAGTATTCCATACCAGTGGTTTCAGAAATGATATTCATATCACCCATCTGGTGAAATGAAAAATTTATAAAATGTTTCATCGATAAAACTCTATATTCTTACTTGCAGTATTCCATACCAGTGGTTTCAGAAATGATATTCATATCACCCATCTGGTGAAATGAAAAATTTATAAAATGTTTCATCGATAAAACTCTATATTCTTACTTGCAGTATTCCATACCAGTGGTTTCAGAAATGATATTCATATCACCAGAAAAGTCACTGATATTGAAATCTGATAGAGTAAAGTTCAGAATGTTTCATCGATAAAACTCTATATTCTTACTTGCAGTATTCCATACCAGTGGTTTCAGAAATGATATTCATATCACCCATTTATAAAATGTTTCATCGATAAAACTCTATATTCTTACTTGCAGTATTCCATACCAGTGGTTTCAGAAATGATATTCATATCACCCATCTGGTGAAATGAAAAAATTTAAAATGTTTCATCGATAAAACTCTATATTCTTACTTGCAGTATTCCATACCAGTGGTTTCAGAAATGATATTCATATCACCCATCTGGTGAAATGAAAAATTTATAAAATGTTTCATCGATAAAACTCTATATTCTTACTTGCAGTATTCCATACCAGTGGTTTCAGAAATGATATTCATATCACCCATCTAGTGAAATGAAAAATTTATGAAATGTTTCATCGATAAAACTCTATATTCTTACTTGCAGTATTCCATACCAGTGGTTTCAGAAATGATATTCATATCACCAGAAAAGTCACTGATATTGAAATCTGATAAAGTTCAGAATGTTTCATCGATAAAACTCTATATTCTTACTTGCAGTATTCCATACCAGTGGTTTCAGAAATGATATTCATATCACCCATCTGGTGAAATGAAAAATTTATAAAATGTTTCATCGATAAAACTCTATATTCTTACTTGCAGTATTCCATACCAGTGGTTTCAGAAATGATATTCATATCACCAGAAAAGTCACTGATATTGAAATCTGATAGAGTAAAGTTCAGAATGTTTCATCGATAAAACTCTATATTCTTACTTGCAGTATTCCATACCAGTGGTTTCAGAAATGATATTCATATCACCCATCTGGTGAAATGAAAAATTTATAAAATGTTTCATCGATAAAACTCTATATTCTTACTTGCAGTATTCCATACCAGTGGTTTCAGAAATGATATTCATATCACCCATCTAGTGAAATGAAAAAATTTATAAAATGTTTCATCGATAAAACTCTATATTCTTACTTGCAGTATTCCATACCAGTGGTTTCAGAAATGATATTCATATCACCAGAAAAGTCACTGATATTGAAATCTGATAGAGTAAAGTTCAGAATGTTTCATCGATAAAACTCTATATTCTTACTTGCAGTATTCCATACCAGTGGTTTCAGAAATGATATTCATATCACCCATCTGGTGAAATGAAAAAATTTATAAAATGTTTCATCGATAAAACTCTATATTCTTACTTGCAGTATTCCATACCAGTGGTTTCAGAAATGATATTCATATCACCCATCTGGTGAAATGAAAAATTTATAAAATGTTTCATCGATAAAACTCTATATTCTTACTTGCAGTATTCCATACCAGTGGTTTCAGAAATGATATTCATATCACCCATCTGGTGAAATGAAAAATTTATAAAATGTTTCATCGATAAAACTCTATATTCTTACTTGCAGTATTCCATACCAGTGGTTTCAGAAATGATATTCATATCACCAGAAAAGTCACTGATATTGAAATCTGATAGAGTAAAGTTCAGAATGTTTCATCGATAAAACTCTATATTCTTACTTGCAGTATTCCATACCAGTGGTTTCAGAAATGATATTCATATCACCCATCTGGTGAAATGAAAAATTTATAAAATGTTTCATCGATAAAACTCTATATTCTTACTTGCAGTATTCCATACCAGTGGTTTCAGAAATGATATTCATATCACCCAGAAAAGTGAAATGAAAATCTTATAAAATGTTTCATCGATAAAACTCTATATTCTTACTTGCAGTATTCCATACCAGTGGTTTCAGAAATGATATTCATATCACCCATCTGGTGAAATGAAAAATTTATAAAATGTTTCATCGATAAAACTCTATATTCTTACTTGCAGTATTCCATACCAGTGGTTTCAGAAATGATATTCATATCACCCATCTGGTGAAATGAAAAATTTATAAAATGTTTCATCGATAAAACTCTATATTCTTACTTGCAGTATTCCATACCAGTGGTTTCAGAAATGATATTCATATCACCAGAAAAGTCACTGATATTGAAATCTGACTGATATTGAAATGAAAAAGTTATAAAATGTTTCATCGATAAAACTCTATATTCTTACTTGCAGTATTCCATACCAGTGGTTTCAGAAATGATATTCATATCACCCATCTAGTGAAATGAAAAATTTATAAAATGTTTCATCGATAAAACTCTATATTCTTACTTGCAGTATTCCATACCAGTGGTTTCAGAAATGATATTCATATCACCAGAAAAGTCACTGATATTGAAATCTGATAAAGTTCAGAATGTTTCATCGATAAAACTCTATATTCTTACTTGCAGTATTCCATACCAGTGGTTTCAGAAATGATATTCATATCACCCATCTGGTGAAATGAAAAATTTATAAAATGTTTCATCGATAAAACTCTATATTCTTACTTGCAGTATTCCATACCAGTGGTTTCAGAAATGATATTCATATCACCAGAAAAGTCACTGATATTGAAATCTGATAGAGTAAAGTTCAGAATGTTTCATCGATAAAACTCTATATTCTTACTTGCAGTATTCCATACCAGTGGTTTCAGAAATGATATTCATATCACCCATCTGGTGAAATGAAAAATTTATAAAATGTTTCATCGATAAAACTCTATATTCTTACTTGCAGTATTCCATACCAGTGGTTTCAGAAATGATATTCATATCACCCATCTAGTGAAATGAAAAATTTATGAAATGTTTCATCGATAAAACTCTATATTCTTACTTGCAGTATTCCATACCAGTGGTTTCAGAAATGATATTCATATCACCAGAAAAGTCACTGATATTGAAATCTGATAGAGTAAAGTTCAGAATGTTTCATCGATAAAACTCTATATTCTTACTTGCAGTATTCCATACCAGTGGTTTCAGAAATGATATTCATATCACCCATCTGGTGAAATGAAAAATTTATAAAATGTTTCATCGATAAAACTCTATATTCTTACTTGCAGTATTCCATACCAGTGGTTTCAGAAATGATATTCATATCACCCATCTGGTGAAATGAAAAATTTATAAAATGTTTCATCGATAAAACTCTATATTCTTACTTGCAGTATTCCATACCAGTGGTTTCAGAAATGATATTCATATCACCCATCTGGTGAAATGAAAAATTTATAAAATGTTTCATCGATAAAACTCTATATTCTTACTTGCAGTATTCCATACCAGTGGTTTCAGAAATGATATTCATATCACCAGAAAAGTCACTGATATTGAAATCTGATAGAGTAAAGTTCAGAATGTTTCATCGATAAAACTCTATATTCTTACTTGCAGTATTCCATACCAGTGGTTTCAGAAATGATATTCATATCACCCATCTGGTGAAATGAAAAATTTATAAAATGTTTCATCGATAAAACTCTATATTCTTACTTGCAGTATTCCATACCAGTGGTTTCAGAAATGATATTCATATCACCCATCTGGTGAAATGAAAAAGTTATAAAATGTTTCATCGATAAAACTCTATATTCTTACTTGCAGTATTCCATACCAGTGGTTTCAGAAATGATATTCATATCACCCATCTGGTGAAATGAAAAATTTATAAAATGTTTCATCGATAAAACTCTATATTCTTACTTGCAGTATTCCATACCAGTGGTTTCAGAAATGATATTCATATCACCCATCTAGTGAAATGAAAAAATTTATAAAATGTTTCATCGATAAAACTCTATATTCTTACTTGCAGTATTCCATACCAGTGGTTTCAGAAATGATATTCATATCACCAGAAAAGTCACTGATATTGAAATCTGATAGAGTAAAGTTCAGAATGTTTCATCGATAAAACTCTATATTCTTACTTGCAGTATTCCATACCAGTGGTTTCAGAAATGATATTCATATCACCCATCTGGTGAAATGAAAAATTTATAAAATGTTTCATCGATAAAACTCTATATTCTTACTTGCAGTATTCCATACCAGTGGTTTCAGAAATGATATTCATATCACCAGAAAAGTCACTGATATTGAAATCTGAAAAAAGTTCAGAATGTTTCATCGATAAAACTCTATATTCTTACTTGCAGTATTCCATACCAGTGGTTTCAGAAATGATATTCATCTCACCCATCTGGTGAAATGAAAAATTTATAAAAAAATTTATAAAATGTTTCATCGATAAAACTCTATATTCTTACTTGCAGTATTCCATACCAGTGGTTTCAGAAATGATATTCATATCACCCATCTAGTGAAATGAAAAATTTATAAAATGTTTCATCGATAAAACTCTATATTCTTACTTGCAGTATTCCATACCAGTGGTTTCAGAAATGATATTCATATCACCCATCTGGTGAAATGAAAAATTTATAAAATGTTTCATCGATAAAACTCTATATTCTTACTTGCAGTATTCCATACCAGTGGTTTCAGAAATGATATTCATATCACCCATCTGGTGAAATGAAAAATTTATAAAATGTTTCATCGATAAAACTCTATATTCTTACTTGCAGTATTCCATACCAGTGGTTTCAGAAATGATATTCATATCACCCATCTGGTGAAATGAAAAAAATTTATAAAATGTTTCATCGATAAAACTCTATATTCTTACTTGCAGTATTCCATACCAGTGGTTTCAGAAATGATATTCATATCACCCATCTGGTGAAATGAAAAATTTATAAAATGTTTCATCGATAAAACTCTATATTCTTACTTGCAGTATTCCATACCAGTGGTTTCAGAAATGATATTCATATCACCCATCTGGTGAAATGAAAAATTTATAAAATGTTTCATCGATAAAACTCTATATTCTTACTTGCAGTATTCCATACCAGTGGTTTCAGAAATGATATTCATATCACCAGAAAAGTCACTGATATTGAAATGAAAAAAGTTCAAAATGTTTCATCGATAAAACTCTATATTCTTACTTGCAGTATTCCATACCAGTGGTTTCAGAAATGATATTCATATCACCCATCTGGTGAAATGAAAAATTTATAAAATGTTTCATCGATAAAACTCTATATTCTTACTTGCAGTATTCCATACCAGTGGTTTCAGAAATGATATTCATATCACCCATCTGGTGAAATGAAAAATTTATAAAATGTTTCATCGATAAAACTCTATATTCTTACTTGCAGTATTCCATACCAGTGGTTTCAGAAATGATATTCATATCACCCATCTGGTGAAATGAAAAAATTTATAAAATGTTTCATCGATAAAACTCTATATTCTTACTTGCAGTATTCCATACCAGTGGTTTCAGAAATGATATTCATATCACCCATCTGGTGAAATGAAAAATTTATAAAATGTTTCATCGATAAAACTCTATATTCTTACTTGCAGTATTCCATACCAGTGGTTTCAGAAATGATATTCATATCACCCATCTGGTGAAATGAAAAATTTATAAAATGTTTCGTCGATAAAACTCTATATTCTTACTTGCAGTATTCCATACCAGTGGTTTCAGAAATGATATTCATATCACCAGAAAAGTCACTGATATTGAAATCTGATAGATAAAAGTTCAGAATGTTTCATCGATAAAACTCTATATTCTTACTTGCAGTATTCCATACCAGTGGTTTCAGAAATGATATTCATATCACCCATCTGGTGAAATGAAAAATTTATAAAATGTTTCATCGATAAAACTCTATATTCTTACTTGCAGTATTCCATACCAGTGGTTTCAGAAATGATATTCATATCACCAGAAAAGTCACTGATATTGAAATCTGATAGAGTAAAGTTCAGAATGTTTCATCGATAAAACTCTATATTCTTACTTGCAGTATTCCATACCAGTGGTTTCAGAAATGATATTCATATCACCCATCTGGTGAAATGAAAAATTTATAAAATGTTTCATCGATAAAACTCTATATTCTTACTTGCAGTATTCCATACCAGTGGTTTCAGAAATGATATTCATATCACCCATCTAGTGAAATGAAAAATTTATGAAATGTTTCATCGATAAAACTCTATATTCTTACTTGCAGTATTCCATACCAGTGGTTTCAGAAATGATATTCATATCACCAGAAAAGTCACTGATATTGAAATCTGATAGAGTAAAGTTCAGAATGTTTCATCGATAAAACTCTATATTCTTACTTGCAGTATTCCATACCAGTGGTTTCAGAAATGATATTCATATCACCCATCTGGTGAAATGAAAAATTTATAAAATGTTTCATCGATAAAACTCTATATTCTTACTTGCAGTATTCCATACCAGTGGTTTCAGAAATGATATTCATATCACCCATCTGGTGAAATGAAAAATTTATAAAATGTTTCATCGATAAAACTCTATATTCTTACTTGCAGTATTCCATACCAGTGGTTTCAGAAATGATATTCATATCACCCATCTGGTGAAATGAAAAATTTATAAAATGTTTCATCGATAAAACTCTATATTCTTACTTGCAGTATTCCATACCAGTGGTTTCAGAAATGATATTCATATCACCAGAAAAGTCACTGATATTGAAATCTGAGAAAAGTTCAGAAATGTTTCATCGATAAAACTCTATATTCTTACTTGCAGTATTCCATACCAGTGGTTTCAGAAATGATATTCATATCACCCATCTGGTGAAATGAAAAATTTATAAAATGTTTCATCGATAAAACTCTATATTCTTACTTGCAGTATTCCATACCAGTGGTTTCAGAAATGATATTCATATCACCCATCTGGTGAAATGAAAAATTTATAAAATGTTTCATCGATAAAACTCTATATTCTTACTTGCAGTATTCCATACCAGTGGTTTCAGAAATGATATTCATATCACCCATCTGGTGAAATGAAAAATTTATAAAATGTTTCATCGATAAAACTCTATATTCTTACTTGCAGTATTCCATACCAGTGGTTTCAGAAATGATATTCATATCACCCATCTAGTGAAATGAAAAATTTATGAAATGTTTCATCGATAAAACTCTATATTCTTACTTGCAGTATTCCATACCAGTGGTTTCAGAAATGATATTCATATCACCAGAAAAGTCACTGATATTGAAATCTGAATCTGAAAAGTTCAGAATGTTTCATCGATAAAACTCTATATTCTTACTTGCAGTATTCCATACCAGTGGTTTCAGAAATGATATTCATATCACCCATCTGGTGAAATGAAAAATTTATAAAATGTTTCATCGATAAAACTCTATATTCTTACTTGCAGTATTCCATACCAGTGGTTTCAGAAATGATATTCATATCACCAGAAAAGTCACTGATATTGAAATCTGATAGAGTAAAGTTCAGAATGTTTCATCGATAAAACTCTATATTCTTACTTGCAGTATTCCATACCAGTGGTTTCAGAAATGATATTCATATCACCCATCTGGTGAAATGAAAAATTTATAAAATGTTTCATCGATAAAACTCTATATTCTTACTTGCAGTATTCCATACCAGTGGTTTCAGAAATGATATTCATATCACCCATCTAGTGAAATGAAAAAATTTATAAAATGTTTCATCGATAAAACTCTATATTCTTACTTGCAGTATTCCATACCAGTGGTTTCAGAAATGATATTCATATCACCAGAAAAGTGAAACTGAAAATAAAATGTTTCATCGATAAAAAATTCTTACTTGCAGTATTCCATACCAGTGGTTTCAGAAATGATATTCATATTCATAAAATGTTTCATCGATAAAACTCTATATTCTTACTTGCAGTATTCCATACCAGTGGTTTCAGAAATGATATTCATATCACCCATCTGGTGAAATGAAAAATTTATAAAATGTTTCATCGATAAAACTCTATATTCTTACTTGCAGTATTCCATACCAGTGGTTTCAGAAATGATATTCATATCACCCATCTGGTGAAATGAAAAATTTATAAAATGTTTCATCGATAAAACTCTATATTCTTACTTGCAGTATTCCATACCAGTGGTTTCAGAAATGATATTCATATCACCCATCTGGTGAAATGAAAAATTTATAAAATATTTCGTCGATAAAAATCTATATTCTTACTTGCAGTATTCCATACCAGTGGTTTCAGAAATGATATTCATATCACCAGAAAAGTCACTGATATTGAAAGTAAAGTTCAGAATGTTTCATCGATAAAACTCTATATTCTTACTTGCAGTATTCCATACCAGTGGTTTCAGAAATGATATTCATATCACCCATCTGGTGAAATGAAAAATTTATAAAATGTTTCATCGATAAAACTCTATATTCTTACTTGCAGTATTCCATACCAGTGGTTTCAGAAATGATATTCATATCACCCATCTGGTGAAATGAAAAATTTATAAAATGTTTCATCGATAAAATTCTATATTCTTACTTGCAGTATTCCATACAAGTGGTTTCAGAAATGATATTCATATCACCCATCTGGTGAAATGAAAAATTTATAAAATGTTTCATCGATAAACTATATTCTTACTTGCAGTATTCCATACCAGTGGTTTCAGAAATGATATTCATATCACCCATCTAGTGAAATGAAAAAATTTATGAAATGTTTCATTGATAAAACTATATTCTTACTTGCAGTATTCCATACCAGTGGTTTCAGAAATGATATTCATATCACCAGAAAAGTCACTGATATTGAAATCTGAAAAAGTTCAGAATGTTTCATCGATAAAACTCTATATTCTTACTTGCAGTATTCCATACCAGTGGTTTCAGAAATGATATTCATATCACCCATCTGGTGAAATGAAAAATTTATAAAATGTTTCATCGATAAAACTCTATATTCTTACTTGCAGTATTCCATACCAGTGGTTTCAGAAATGATATTCATATCACCAGAAAAGTCACTGATATTGAAATCTGATAGAGTAAAGTTCAGAATGTTTCATCGATAAAACTCTATATTCTTACTTGCAGTATTCCATACCAGTGGTTTCAGAAATGATATTCATATCACCCATCTGGTGAAATGAAAAATTTATAAAATGTTTCATCGATAAAACTCTATATTCTTACTTGCAGTATTCCATACCAGTGGTTTCAGAAATGATATTCATATCACCCATCTAGTGAAATGAAAAATTTATAAAATGTTTCATCGATAAAACTCTATATTCTTACTTGCAGTATTCCATACCAGTGGTTTCAGAAATGATATTCATATCACCCAGAAAAGTCACTGATATTGAAATCTGATAAAGTAAAGTTCAAAATGTTTCATCGATAAAACTCTATATTCTTACTTGCAGTATTCCATACCAGTGGTTTCAGAAATGATATTCATATCACCCATCTGGTGAAATGAAAAATTTATAAAATGTTTCATCGATAAAACTCTATATTCTTACTTGCAGTATTCCATACCAGTGGTTTCAGAAATGATATTCATATCACCCATCTGGTGAAATGAAAATTTATAAAATGTTTCATCGATAAAACTCTATATTCTTACTTGCAGTATTCCATACCAGTGGTTTCAGAAATGATATTCATATCACCCATCTCTTGAAATGAAAAATTTATCAAAATGTTTCATCGATAAAACTCTATATTCTTACTTGCAGTATTCCATACCAGTGGTTTCAGAAATGATATTCATATCACCCATCTGGTGAAATGAAAAATTTATAAAATGTTTCATCGATAAAACTCTATATTCTTACTTGCAGTATTCCATACCAGTGGTTTCAGAAATGATATTCATATCACCCATCTGGTGAAATGAAAAATTTATAAAATGTTTCATCGATAAAACTCTATATTCTTACTTGCAGTATTCCATACCAGTGGTTTCAGAAATGATATTCATATCACCAGAAAAGTCACTGATATTGAAATCTGATAGAGTAAAGTTCAGAATGTTTCATCGATAAAACTCTATATTCTTACTTGCAGTATTCCATACCAGTGGTTTCAGAAATGATATTCATATCACCCATCTGGTGAAATGAAAAATTTATAAAATGTTTCATCGATAAAACTCTATATTCTTACTTGCAGTATTCCATACCAGTGGTTTCAGAAATGATATTCATATCACCCATCTAGTGAAATGAAAAATTTATAAAATGTTTCATCGATAAAACTCTATATTCTTACTTGCAGTATTCCATACCAGTGGTTTCAGAAATGATATTCATATCACCCATCTGGTGAAATGAAAAAATTTATAAAATGTTTCATCGATAAAACTCTATATTCTTACTTGCAGTATTCCATACCAGTGGTTTCAGAAATGATATTCATATCACCCATCTGGTGAAATGAAAAAATTTATAAAATGTTTCATCGATAAAACTCTATATTCTTACTTGCAGTATTCCATACCAGTGGTTTCAGAAATGATATTCATATCACCCATCTGGTGAAATGAAAAAAATTTATAAAATGTTTCATCGATAAAACTCTATATTCTTACTTGCAGTATTCCATACCAGTGGTTTCAGAAATGATATTCATATCACCAGAAAAGTCACTGATATTGAAATCTGAAAATTTTCAAAATGTTTCATCGATAAAACTCTATATTCTTACTTGCAGTATTCCATACCAGTGGTTTCAGAAATGATATTCATATCACCCATCTGGTGAAATGAAAATTTATAAAATGTTTCATCGATAAAACTCTATATTCTTACTTGCAGTATTCCATACCAGTGGTTTCAGAAATGATATTCATATCACCCATCTGGTGAAATGAAAAATTTATAAAATGTTTCATCGATAAAACTCTATATTCTTACTTGCAGTATTCCATACCAGTGGTTTCAGAAATGATATTCATATCACCCATCTAGTGAAATGAAAAATTTATAAAATGTTTCATCGATAAAACTCTATATTCTTACTTGCAGTATTCCATACCAGTGGTTTCAGAAATGATATTCATATCACCCATCTGGTGAAATGAAAAATTTATAAAATGTTTCATCGATAAAACTCTATATTCTTACTTGCAGTATTCCATACCAGTGGTTTCAGAAATGATATTCATATCACCCATCTGGTGAAATGAAAAATTTATAAAATGTTTCATCGATAAAACTCTATATTCTTACTTGCAGTATTCCATACCAGTGGTTTCAGAAATGATATTCATATCACCCATCTGGTGAAATGAAAAATTTATAAAATGTTTCATCGATAAAACTCTATATTCTTACTTGCAGTATTCCATACCAGTGGTTTCAGAAATGATATTCATATCACCCATCTGGTGAAATGAAAAATTTATAAAATGTTTCATCGATAAAACTCTATATTCTTACTTGCAGTATTCCATACCAGTGGTTTCAGAAATGATATTCATATCACCCATCTGGTGAAATGAAAAATTTATAAAATGTTTCATCGATAAAACTCTATATTCTTACTTGCAGTATTCCATACCAGTGGTTTCAGAAATGATATTCATATCACCAGAAAAGTCACTGATATTGAAATCTGATAGAGTAAAGTTCAGAATGTTTCATCGATAAAACTCTATATTCTTACTTGCAGTATTCCATACCAGTGGTTTCAGAAATGATATTCATATCACCCATCTGGTGAAATGAAAAATTTATAAAATGTTTCATCGATAAAACTCTATATTCTTACTTGCAGTATTCCATACCAGTGGTTTCAGAAATGATATTCATATCACCCATCTGGTGAAATGAAAAATTTATAAAATGTTTCATCGATAAAACTCTATATTCTTACTTGCAGTATTCCATACCAGTGGTTTCAGAAATGATATTCATATCACCCATCTGGTGAAATGAAAAATTTATAAAATGTTTCATCGATAAAACTCTATATTCTTACTTGCAGTATTCCATACCAGTGGTTTCAGAAATGATATTCATATCACCCATCTAGTGAAATGAAAAATTTATAAAATGTTTCATCGATAAAACTCTATATTCTTACTTGCAGTATTCCATACCAGTGGTTTCAGAAATGATATTCATATCACCAGAAAAGTCACTGATATTGAAATCTGATAGAGTAAAGTTCAGAATGTTTCATCGATAAAACTCTATATTCTTACTTGCAGTATTCCATACCAGTGGTTTCAGAAATGATATTCATATCACCCATCTGGTGAAATGAAAAATTTATAAAATGTTTCATCGATAAAACTCTATATTCTTACTTGCAGTATTCCATACCAGTGGTTTCAGAAATGATATTCATATCACCCATCTGGTGAAATGAAAAATTTATAAAATGTTTCATCGATAAAACTCTATATTCTTACTTGCAGTATTCCATACCAGTGGTTTCAGAAATGATATTCATATCACCAGAAAAGTCACTGATATTGAAATCTGATAGAGTAAAGTTCAGAATGTTTCATCGATAAAACTCTATATTCTTACTTGCAGTATTCCATACCAGTGGTTTCAGAAATGATATTCATATCACCCATCTGGTGAAATGAAAAATTTATAAAATGTTTCATCGATAAAACTCTATATTCTTACTTGCAGTATTCCATACCAGTGGTTTCAGAAATGATATTCATATCACCCATCTGGTGAAATGAAAAATTTATAAAATGTTTCATCGATAAAACTCTATATTCTTACTTGCAGTATTCCATACCAGTGGTTTCAGAAATGATATTCATATCACCCATCTGGTGAAATGAAAAATTTATAAAATGTTTCATCGATAAAACTCTATATTCTTACTTGCAGTATTCCATACCAGTGGTTTCAGAAATGATATTCATATCACCCATCTAGTGAAATGAAAAATTTATGAAATGTTTCATCGATAAAACTCTATATTCTTACTTGCAGTATTCCATACCAGTGGTTTCAGAAATGATATTCATATCACCAGAAAAGTCACTGATATTGAAATCTGATAGAGTAAAGTTCAGAATGTTTCATCGATAAAACTCTATATTCTTACTTGCAGTATTCCATACCAGTGGTTTCAGAAATGATATTCATATCACCCATCTGGTGAAATGAAAAATTTATAAAATGTTTCATCGATAAAACTCTATATTCTTACTTGCAGTATTCCATACCAGTGGTTTCAGAAATGATATTCATATCACCCATCTGGTGAAATGAAAAATTTATAAAATGTTTCATCGATAAAACTCTATATTCTTACTTGCAGTATTCCATACCAGTGGTTTCAGAAATGATATTCATATCACCCATCTGGTGAAATGAAAAATTTATAAAATGTTTCATCGATAAAACTCTATATTCTTACTTGCAGTATTCCATACCAGTGGTTTCAGAAATGATATTCATATCACCCATCTGGTGAAATGAAAAATTTATAAAATGTTTCATCGATAAAACTCTATATTCTTACTTGCAGTATTCCATACCAGTGGTTTCAGAAATGATATTCATATATCACCCATCTGGTGAAATGATAAAAATTTATAAAATGTTTCATCGATAAAACTCTATATTCTTACTTGCAGTATTCCATACCAGTGGTTTCAGAAATGATATTCATATCACCCATCTGGTGAAATGAAAAATTTATAAAATGTTTCATCGATAAAACTCTATATTCTTACTTGCAGTATTCCATACCAGTGGTTTCAGAAATGATATTCATATCACCCATCTGGTGAAATGAAAAATTTATAAAATGTTTCATCGATAAAACTCTATATTCTTACTTGCAGTATTCCATACCAGTGGTTTCAGAAATGATATTCATATCACCAGAAAAGTCACTGATATTGAAATCTGATAGAGTAAAGTTCAGAATGTTTCATCGATAAAACTCTATATTCTTACTTGCAGTATTCCATACCAGTGGTTTCAGAAATGATATTCATATCACCCATCTGGTGAAATGAAAAATTTATAAAATGTTTCATCGATAAAACTCTATATTCTTACTTGCAGTATTCCATACCAGTGGTTTCAGAAATGATATTCATATCACCAGAAAAGTCACTGATATTGAAATCTGATAGAGTAAAGTTCAGAATGTTTCATCGATAAAACTCTATATTCTTACTTGCAGTATTCCATACCAGTGGTTTCAGAAATGATATTCATATCACCCATCTGGTGAAATGAAAAATTTATAAAATGTTTCATCGATAAAACTCTATATTCTTACTTGCAGTATTCCATACCAGTGGTTTCAGAAATGATATTCATATCACCCATCTGGTGAAATGAAAAATTTATAAAATGTTTCATCGATAAAACTCTATATTCTTACTTGCAGTATTCCATACCAGTGGTTTCAGAAATGATATTCATATCACCCATCTGGTGAAATGAAAAATTTATAAAATGTTTCATCGATAAAACTCTATATTCTTACTTGCAGTATTCCATACCAGTGGTTTCAGAAATGATATTCATATCACCAGAAAAGTCACTGATATTGAAATCTGATAGAGTAAAGTTCAGAATGTTTCATCGATAAAACTCTATATTCTTACTTGCAGTATTCCATACCAGTGGTTTCAGAAATGATATTCATATCACCCATCTGGTGAAATGAAAAATTTATAAAATGTTTCATCGATAAAACTCTATATTCTTACTTGCAGTATTCCATACCAGTGGTTTCAGAAATGATATTCATATCACCCATCTGGTGAAATGAAAAAAATTTAAAAATGTTTCATCGATAAAACTCTATATTCTTACTTGCAGTATTCCATACCAGTGGTTTCAGAAATGATATTCATATCACCCATCTGGTGAAATGAAAAATTTATAAAATGTTTCATCGATAAAACTCTATATTCTTACTTGCAGTATTCCATACCAGTGGTTTCAGAAATGATATTCATATCACCCATCTAGTGAAATGAAAAAATTTATGAAATGTTTCATCGATAAAACTCTATATTCTTACTTGCAGTATTCCATACCAGTGGTTTCAGAAATGATATTCATATCACCAGAAAAGTCACTGATATTGAAATCTGATAAAGTTCAGAATGTTTCATCGATAAAACTCTATATTCTTACTTGCAGTATTCCATACCAGTGGTTTCAGAAATGATATTCATATCACCCATCTGGTGAAATGAAAAATTTATAAAATGTTTCATCGATAAAACTCTATATTCTTACTTGCAGTATTCCATACCAGTGGTTTCAGAAATGATATTCATATCACCAGAAAAGTCACTGATATTGAAATCTGATAGAGTAAAGTTCAGAATGTTTCATCGATAAAACTCTATATTCTTACTTGCAGTATTCCATACCAGTGGTTTCAGAAATGATATTCATATCACCCATCTGGTGAAATGAAAAATTTATAAAATGTTTCATCGATAAAACTCTATATTCTTACTTGCAGTATTCCATACCAGTGGTTTCAGAAATGATATTCATATCACCCATCTGGTGAAATGAAAAATTTATAAAATGTTTCATCGATAAAACTCTATATTCTTACTTGCAGTATTCCATACCAGTGGTTTCAGAAATGATATTCATATCACCCATCTGGTGAAATGAAAAATTTATCAAATGTTTCATCGATAAAACTCTATATTCTTACTTGCAGTATTCCATACCAGTGGTTTCAGAAATGATATTCATATCACCCATCTGGTGAAATGAAAAATTTATAAAATGTTTCATCGATAAAACTCTATATTCTTACTTGCAGTATTCCATACCAGTGGTTTCAGAAATGATATTCATATCACCAGAAAAGTCACTGATATTGAAATCTGATAGAGTAAAGTTCAGAATGTTTCATCGATAAAACTCTATATTCTTACTTGCAGTATTCCATACCAGTGGTTTCAGAAATGATATTCATATCACCCATCTGGTGAAATGAAAAATTTATAAAATGTTTCATCGATAAAACTCTATATTCTTACTTGCAGTATTCCATACCAGTGGTTTCAGAAATGATATTCATATCACCCATCTGGTGAAATGAAAAATTTATAAAATGTTTCATCGATAAAACTCTATATTCTTACTTGCAGTATTCCATACCAGTGGTTTCAGAAATGATATTCATATCACCCATCTGGTGAAATGAAAAATTTATAAAATGTTTCATCGATAAAACTCTATATTCTTACTTGCAGTATTCCATACCAGTGGTTTCAGAAATGATATTCATATCACCATCTGGTGAAATGAAAAATTTATAAAATGTTTCATCGATAAAACTCTATATTCTTACTTGCAGTATTCCATACCAGTGGTTTCAGAAATGATATTCATATCACTGATATTGAAATCTGATAGAGTAAAGTTCAGAATGTTTCATCGATAAAACTCTATATTCTTACTTGCAGTATTCCATACCAGTGGTTTCAGAAATGATATTCATATCACCCATCTGGTGAAATGAAAAATTTATAAAATGTTTCATCGATAAAACTCTATATTCTTACTTGCAGTATTCCATACCAGTGGTTTCAGAAATGATATTCATATCACCCATCTAGTGAAATGAAAAATTTATAAAATGTTTCATCGATAAAACTCTATATTCTTACTTGCAGTATTCCATACCAGTGGTTTCAGAAATGATATTCATATCACCCATCTGGTGAAATGAAAATTTATAAAATGTTTCATCGATAAAACTCTATATTCTTACTTGCAGTATTCCATACCAGTGGTTTCAGAAATGATATTCATATCACCCATCTGGTGAAATGAAAAATTTATAAAATGTTTCATCGATAAAACTCTATATTCTTACTTGCAGTATTCCATACCAGTGGTTTCAGAAATGATATTCATATCACCCATCTGGTGAAATGAAAAATTTATAAAATGTTTCATCGATAAAACTCTATATTCTTACTTGCAGTATTCCATACCAGTGGTTTCAGAAATGATATTCATATCACCAGAAAAGTCACTGATATTGAAATCTGATAGATAAAAGTTCAGAATGTTTCATCGATAAAACTCTATATTCTTACTTGCAGTATTCCATACCAGTGGTTTCAGAAATGATATTCATATCACCCATCTGGTGAAATGAAAAATTTATAAAATGTTTCATCGATAAAACTCTATATTCTTACTTGCAGTATTCCATACCAGTGGTTTCAGAAATGATATTCATATCACCCATCTGGTGAAATGAAAAATTTATAAAATGTTTCATCGATAAAACTCTATATTCTTACTTGCAGTATTCCATACCAGTGGTTTCAGAAATGATATTCATATCACCAGAAAAGTCACTGATATTGAAATCTGATAGAGTAAAGTTCAGAATGTTTCATCGATAAAACTCTATATTCTTACTTGCAGTATTCCATACCAGTGGTTTCAGAAATGATATTCATATCACCCATCTGGTGAAATGAAAAATTTATAAAATGTTTCATCGATAAAACTCTATATTCTTACTTGCAGTATTCCATACCAGTGGTTTCAGAAATGATATTCATATCACCCATCTGGTGAAATGAAAAAGTTATAAAATGTTTCATCGATAAAACTCTATATTCTTACTTGCAGTATTCCATACCAGTGGTTTCAGAAATGATATTCATATCACCCATCTGGTGAAATACCAGTGGTTTCAGAAAAAAATTTATAAAATGTTTCATCGATAAAACTCTATATTCTTACTTGCAGTATTCCATACCAGTGGTTTCAGAAATGATATTCATATCACCCATCTAGTGAAATGAAAAATTTATGAAATGTTTCATCGATAAAACTCTATATTCTTACTTGCAGTATTCCATACCAGTGGTTTCAGAAATGATATTCATATCACCAGAAAAGTCACTGATATTGAAATCTGATAGATAAAAGTTCAGAATGTTTCATCGATAAAACTCTATATTCTTACTTGCAGTATTCCATACCAGTGGTTTCAGAAATGATATTCATATCACCCATCTGGTGAAATGAAAAATTTATAAAATGTTTCATCGATAAAACTCTATATTCTTACTTGCAGTATTCCATACCAGTGGTTTCAGAAATGATATTCATATCACCAGAAAAGTCACTGATATTGAAATCTGATAGAGTAAAGTTCAGAATGTTTCATCGATAAAACTCTATATTCTTACTTGTAGTATTCCATACCAGTGGTTTCAGAAATGATATTCATATCACCCATCTGGTGAAATGAAAATTTATAAAATGTTTCATCGATAAAACTCTATATTCTTACTTGCAGTATTCCATACCAGTGGTTTCAGAAATGATATTCATATCACCCATCTAGTGAAATGAAAAATTTATAAAATGTTTCATCGATAAAACTCTATATTCTTACTTGCAGTATTCCATACCAGTGGTTTCAGAAATGATATTCATATCACCCATCTGGTGAAATGAAAAATTTATAAAATGTTTCATCGATAAAACTCTATATTCTTACTTGCAGTATTCCATACCAGTGGTTTCAGAAATGATATTCATATCACCCATCTGGTGAAATGAAAAAAAATTTATAAAATGTTTCATCGATAAAACTCTATATTCTTACTTGCAGTATTCCATACCAGTGGTTTCAGAAATGATATTCATATCACCCATCTGGTGAAATGAAAAATTTATAAAATGTTTCATCGATAAAACTCTATATTCTTACTTGCAGTATTCCATACCAGTGGTTTCAGAAATGATATTCATATCACCCATCTGGTGAAATGAAAAAAATTTTAAAATGTTTCATCGATAAAACTCTATATTCTTACTTGCAGTATTCCATACCAGTGGTTTCAGAAATGATATTCATATCACCAGAAAAGTCACTGATATTGAAATCTGATAAAGTTCAGAATGTTTCATCGATAAAACTCTATATTCTTACTTGCAGTATTCCATACCAGTGGTTTCAGAAATGATATTCATATCACCCATCTGGTGAAATGAAAAATTTATAAAATGTTTCATCGATAAAACTCTATATTCTTACTTGCAGTATTCCATACCAGTGGTTTCAGAAATGATATTCATATCACCAGAAAAGTCACTGATATTGAAATCTGATAGAGTAAAGTTCAGAATGTTTCATCGATAAAACTCTATATTCTTACTTGCAGTATTCCATACCAGTGGTTTCAGAAATGATATTCATATCACCCATCTGGTGAAATGAAAATTTATAAAATGTTTCATCGATAAAACTCTATATTCTTACTTGCAGTATTCCATACCAGTGGTTTCAGAAATGATATTCATATCACCCATCTGGTGAAATGAAAAAGTTATAAAATGTTTCATCGATAAAACTCTATATTCTTACTTGCAGTATTCCATACCAGTGGTTTCAGAAATGATATTCATATCACCCATCTGGTGAAATGAAAAATTTATAAAATGTTTCATCGATAAAACTCTATATTCTTACTTGCAGTATTCCATACCAGTGGTTTCAGAAATGATATTCATATCACCCATCTGGTGAAATGAAAAATTTATAAAATGTTTCATCGATAAAACTCTATATTCTTACTTGCAGTATTCCATACCAGTGGTTTCAGAAATGATATTCATATCACCCATCTGGTGAAATGAAAAATTTATAAAATGTTTCATCGATAAAACTCTATATTCTTACTTGCAGTATTCCATACCAGTGGTTTCAGAAATGATATTCATATCACCAGAAAAGTCACTGATATTGAAATCTGATAGAGAAAAGTTCAGAATGTTTCATCGATAAAACTCTATATTCTTACTTGCAGTATTCCATACCAGTGGTTTCAGAAATGATATTCATATCACCCATCTGGTGAAATGAAAAATTTATAAAATGTTTCATCGATAAAACTCTATATTCTTACTTGCAGTATTCCATACCAGTGGTTTCAGAAATGATATTCATATCACCCATCTGGTGAAATGAAAAATTTATAAAATGTTTCATCGATAAAACTCTATATTCTTACTTGCAGTATTCCATACCAGTGGTTTCAGAAATGATATTCATATCACCAGAAAAGTCACTGATATTGAAATCTGATGAGTAAAGTTCAGAATGTTTCATCGATAAAACTCTATATTCTTACTTGCAGTATTCCATACCAGTGGTTTCAGAAATGATATTCATATCACCCATCTGGTGAAATGAAAAATTTATAAAATGTTTCATCGATAAAACTCTATATTCTTACTTGCAGTATTCCATACCAGTGGTTTCAGAAATGATATTCATATCACCCATCTGGTGAAATGAAAAATTTATAAAATGTTTCATCGATAAAACTCTATATTCTTACTTGCAGTATTCCATACCAGTGGTTTCAGAAATGATATTCATATCACCCATCTGGTGAAATGAAAAATTTCAAAATGTTTCATCGATAAAACTCTATATTCTTACTTGCAGTATTCCATACCAGTGGTTTCAGAAATGATATTCATATCACCCATCTGGTGAAATGAAAAATTTATAAAATGTTTCATCGATAAAACTCTATATTCTTACTTGCAGTATTCCATACCAGTGGTTTCAGAAATGATATTCATATCACCAGAAAAGTCACTGATATTGAAATCTGATAGAGTAAAGTTCAGAATGTTTCATCGATAAAACTCTATATTCTTACTTGCAGTATTCCATACCAGTGGTTTCAGAAATGATATTCATATCACCCATCTGGTGAAATGAAAAATTTATAAAATGTTTCATCGATAAAACTCTATATTCTTACTTGCAGTATTCCATACCAGTGGTTTCAGAAATGATATTCATATCACCCATCTGGTGAAATGAAAAAATTTATAAAATGTTTCATCGATAAAACTCTATATTCTTACTTGCAGTATTCCATACCAGTGGTTTCAGAAATGATATTCATATCACCCATCTGGTGAAATGAAAAATTTATAAAATGTTTCATCGATAAAACTCTATATTCTTACTTGCAGTATTCCATACCAGTGGTTTCAGAAATGATATTCATATCACCCATCTGGTGAAATGAAAAATTTATAAAATGTTTCATCGATAAAACTCTATATTCTTACTTGCAGTATTCCATACCAGTGGTTTCAGAAATGATATTCATATCACCCATCTGGTGAAATGAAAAATTTATAAAATGTTTCATCGATAAAACTCTATATTCTTACTTGCAGTATTCCATACCAGTGGTTTCAGAAATGATATTCATATCACCCATCTAGTGAAATGAAAAAATTTATAAAATGTTTCATCGATAAAACTCTATATTCTTACTTGCAGTATTCCATACCAGTGGTTTCAGAAATGATATTCATATCACCAGAAAAGTCACTGATATTGAAATCTGATAGAGTAAAGTTCAGAATGTTTCATCGATAAAACTCTATATTCTTACTTGCAGTATTCCATACCAGTGGTTTCAGAAATGATATTCATATCACCCATCTGGTGAAATGAAAAATTTATAAAATGTTTCATCGATAAAACTCTATATTCTTACTTGCAGTATTCCATACCAGTGGTTTCAGAAATGATATTCATATCACCCATCACTGGTGAAATGAAAAAAGTTCAAAATGTTTCATCGATAAAACTCTATATTCTTACTTGCAGTATTCCATACCAGTGGTTTCAGAAATGATATTCATATCACCCATCTGGTGAAATGAAAAATTTATAAAATGTTTCATCGATAAAACTCTATATTCTTACTTGCAGTATTCCATACCAGTGGTTTCAGAAATGATATTCATATCACCCATCTGGTGAAATGAAAAATTTATAAAATGTTTCATCGATAAAACTCTATATTCTTACTTGCAGTATTCCATACCAGTGGTTTCAGAAATGATATTCATATCACCAGAAAATCACTGATATTGAAAATGAAAAAGTTATAAAATGTTTCATCGATAAAACTCTATATTCTTACTTGCAGTATTCCATACCAGTGGTTTCAGAAATGATATTCATATCACCCATCTGGTGAAATGAAAATTTATAAAATGTTTCATCGATAAAACTCTATATTCTTACTTGCAGTATTCCATACCAGTGGTTTCAGAAATGATATTCATATCACCAGAAAATCTGGTGAAATGAGTAAAGTTATAAAATGTTTCATCGATAAAACTCTATATTCTTACTTGCAGTATTCCATACCAGTGGTTTCAGAAATGATATTCATATCACCCATCTGGTGAAATGAAAAATTTATAAAATGTTTCATCGATAAAACTCTATATTCTTACTTGCAGTATTCCATACCAGTGGTTTCAGAAATGATATTCATATCACCCATCTGGTGAAATGAAAAATTTATAAAATGTTTCATCGATAAAACTCTATATTCTTACTTGCAGTATTCCATACCAGTGGTTTCAGAAATGATATTCATATCACCCATCTGGTGAAATGAAAAATTTATAAAATGTTTCATCGATAAAACTCTATATTCTTACTTGCAGTATTCCATACCAGTGGTTTCAGAAATGATATTCATATCACCCATCTGGTGAAATGAAAAATTTATAAAATGTTTCATCGATAAAACTCTATATTCTTACTTGCAGTATTCCATACCAGTGGTTTCAGAAATGATATTCATATCACCCATCTGGTGAAATGAAAAATTTATAAAATGTTTCATCGATAAAACTCTATATTCTTACTTGCAGTATTCCATACCAGTGGTTTCAGAAATGATATTCATATCACCAGAAAAGTCATGATATTGAAATCTGAAAAATTTCAAAATGTTTCATCGATAAAACTCTATATTCTTACTTGCAGTATTCCATACCAGTGGTTTCAGAAATGATATTCATATCACCCATCTGGTGAAATGAAAAATTTATAAAATGTTTCATCGATAAAACTCTATATTCTTACTTGCAGTATTCCATACCAGTGGTTTCAGAAATGATATTCATATCACCCATCTAGTGAAATGAAAAATTTATAAAATGTTTCATCGATAAAACTCTATATTCTTACTTGCAGTATTCCATACCAGTGGTTTCAGAAATGATATTCATATCACCCATCTGGTGAAATGAAAAATTAAAGTTAAAATGTTTCATCGATAAAACTCTATATTCTTACTTGCAGTATTCCATACCAGTGGTTTCAGAAATGATATTCATATCACCCATTTATAAAATGTTTCATCGATAAAACTCTATATTCTTACTTGCAGTATTCCATACCAGTGGTTTCAGAAATGATATTCATATCACCCATCTGGTGAAATGAAAAATTTATAAAATGTTTCATCGATAAAACTCTATATTCTTACTTGCAGTATTCCATACCAGTGGTTTCAGAAATGATATTCATATCACCAGAAAAGTCACTGATATTGAAATGATAGAAAATTTCAAAATGTTTCATCGATAAAACTCTATATTCTTACTTGCAGTATTCCATACCAGTGGTTTCAGAAATGATATTCATATCACCCATCTGGTGAAATGAAAAATTTATAAAATGTTTCATCGATAAAACTCTATATTCTTACTTGCAGTATTCCATACCAGTGGTTTCAGAAATGATATTCATATCACCCATCTGGTGAAATGAAAAATTTATAAAATGTTTCATCGATAAAACTCTATATTCTTACTTGCAGTATTCCATACCAGTGGTTTCAGAAATGATATTCATATCACCCATCTGGTGAAATGAAAAATTTATAAAATGTTTCATCGATAAAACTCTATATTCTTACTTGCAGTATTCCATACCAGTGGTTTCAGAAATGATATTCATATCATATCACCCATCTGGTGAAATGAAAAATTTATAAAATGTTTCATCGATAAAACTCTATATTCTTACTTGCAGTATTCCATACCAGTGGTTTCAGAAATGAAATTCATCTCACTCATCTTGTGAAATGAAAAATTTATAAAATGTTTCATCGATAAAACTCTATATTCTTACTTGCAGTATTCCATACCAGTGGTTTCAGAAATGATATTCATATCACCCATCTGGTGAAATGAAAAAAGTTCAAAATGTTTCATCGATAAAACTCTATATTCTTACTTGCAGTATTCCATACCAGTGGTTTCAGAAATGATATTCATATCACCCATCTGGTGAAATGAAAAATTTATAAAATGTTTCATCGATAAAACTCTATATTCTTACTTGCAGTATTCCATACCAGTGGTTTCAGAAATGATATTCATATCACCCATCTGGTGAAATGAAAAATTTATAAAATGTTTCATCGATAAAACTCTATATTCTTACTTGCAGTATTCCATACCAGTGGTTTCAGAAATGATATTCATATCACCCATCTGGTGAAATGAAAAATTTATAAAATGTTTCATCGATAAAACTCTATATTCTTACTTGCAGTATTCCATACCAGTGGTTTCAGAAATGATATTCATATCACCCATCTGGTGAAATGAAAAATTTATAAAATGTTTCATCGATAAAACTCTATATTCTTACTTGCAGTATTCCATACCAGTGGTTTCAGAAATGATATTCATATCACCCATCTGGTGAAATGAAAAATTTATAAAATGTTTCATCGATAAAACTCTATATTCTTACTTGCAGTATTCCATACCAGTGGTTTCAGAAATGATATTCATATCACCCATCTGGTGAAATGAAAAATTTATAAAATGTTTCATCGATAAAACTCTATATTCTTACTTGCAGTATTCCATACCAGTGGTTTCAGAAATGATATTCATATCACCCATCTGGTGAAATGAAAAATTTATAAAATGTTTCATCGATAAAACTCTATATTCTTACTTGCAGTATTCCATACCAGTGGTTTCAGAAATGATATTCATATCACCCATCTGGTGAAATGAAAAATTTATAAAATGTTTCATCGATAAAACTCTATATTCTTACTTGCAGTATTCCATACCAGTGGTTTCAGAAATGATATTCATATCACCCATTTAGTGAAATCAAAAAATTTATAAAATGTTTCATCGATAAAACTCTATATTCTTACTTGCAGTATTCCATACCAGTGGTTTCAGAAATGATATTCATATCACCCATCTAGTGAAATGAAAAATTTATAAAATGTTTCATCGATAAAACTCTATATTCTTACTTGCAGTATTCCATACCAGTGGTTTCAGAAATGATATTCATATCACCCATCTGGTGAAATGAAAAATTTATAAAATGTTTCATCGATAAAACTCTATATTCTTACTTGCAGTATTCCATACCAGTGGTTTCAGAAATGATATTCATATCACCCATCTGGTGAAATGAAAAATTTATAAAATGTTTCATCGATAAAACTCTATATTCTTACTTGCAGTATTCCATACCAGTGGTTTCAGAAATGATATTCATATCACCCATCTGGTGAAATGAAAAATTTATAAAATGTTTCATCGATAAAACTCTATATTCTTACTTGCAGTATTCCATACCAGTGGTTTCAGAAATGATATTCATATCACCCATCTGGTGAAATGAAAAAAATTTATAAAATGTTTCATCGATAAAACTCTATATTCTTACTTGCAGTATTCCATACCAGTGGTTTCAGAAATGATATTCATATCACCCATCTGGTGAAATGAAAATTTATAAAATGTTTCATCGATAAAACTCTATATTCTTACTTGCAGTATTCCATACCAGTGGTTTCAGAAATGATATTCATATCACCCATCTGGTGAAATGAAAAATTTATAAAATGTTTCATCGATAAAACTCTATATTCTTACTTGCAGTATTCCATACCAGTGGTTTCAGAAATGATATTCATATCACCCATCTGGTGAAATGAAAAATTTATAAAATGTTTCATCGATAAAACTCTATATTCTTACTTGCAGTATTCCATACCAGTGGTTTCAGAAATGATATTCATATCACCCATCTGGTGAAATGAAAAATTTATAAAATGTTTCATCGATAAAACTCTATATTCTTACTTGCAGTATTCCATACCAGTGGTTTCAGAAATGATATTCATATCACCCATCTGGTGAAATGAAAAATTTATAAAATGTTTCATCGATAAAACTCTATATTCTTACTTGCAGTATTCCATACCAGTGGTTTCAGAAATGATATTCATATCACCCATCTGGTGAAATGAAAAATTTATAAAATGTTTCATCGATAAAACTCTATATTCTTACTTGCAGTATTCCATACCAGTGGTTTCAGAAATGATATTCATATCACCCATCTGGTGAAATGAAAAATTTATAAAATGTTTCATCGATAAAACTCTATATTCTTACTTGCAGTATTCCATACCAGTGGTTTCAGAAATGATATTCATATCACCCATCTGGTGAAATGAAAAATTTATAAAATGTTTCATCGATAAAACTCTATATTCTTACTTGCAGTATTCCATACCAGTGGTTTCAGAAATGATATTCATATCACCCATCTGGTGAAATGAAAAATTTATAAAATGTTTCATCGATAAAACTCTATATTCTTACTTGCAGTATTCCATACCAGTGGTTTCAGAAATGATATTCATATCACCCATCTGGTGAAATGAAAAATTTATAAAATGTTTCATCGATAAAACTCTATATTCTTACTTGCAGTATTCCATACCAGTGGTTTCAGAAATGATATTCATATCACCCATCTCTTGAAATGAAAAAATTATAAAATGTTTCATCGATAAAACTCTATATTCTTACTTGCAGTATTCCATACCAGTGGTTTCAGAAATGATATTCATATCACCCATCTGGTGAAATGAAAAATTTATAAAATGTTTCATCGATAAAACTCTATATTCTTACTTGCAGTATTCCATACCAGTGGTTTCAGAAATGATATTCATATCACCCATCTGGTGAAATAAAAAATTTATAAAATGTTTCATCGATAAAACTCTATATTCTTACTTGCAGTATTCCATACCAGTGGTTTCAGAAATGATATTCATATCACCCATCTGGTGAAATGAAAAATTTATAAAATGTTTCATCGATAAAACTCTATATTCTTACTTGCAGTATTCCATACCAGTGGTTTCAGAAATGATATTCATATCACCCATCTGGTGAAATGAAAAAATTTATAAAATGTTTCATCGATAAAACTCTATATTCTTACTTGCAGTATTCCATACCAGTGGTTTCAGAAATGATATTCATATCACCCATCTGGTGAAATGAAAAATTTATAAAATGTTTCATCGATAAAACTCTATATTCTTACTTGCAGTATTCCATACCAGTGGTTTCAGAAATGATATTCATATCACCCATCTGGTGAAATGAAAAATTTATAAAATGTTTCATCGATAAAACTCTATATTCTTACTTGCAGTATTCCATACCAGTGGTTTCAGAAATGATATTCATATCACCCATCTGGTGAAATGAAAAATTTATAAAATGTTTCATCGATAAAACTCTATATTCTTACTTGCAGTATTCCATACCAGTGGTTTCAGAAATGATATTCATATCACCCATCTGGTGAAATGAAAAATTTATAAAATGTTTCATCGATAAAACTCTATATTCTTACTTGCAGTATTCCATACCAGTGGTTTCAGAAATGATATTCATATCACCCATCTGGTGAAATGAAAAATTTATAAAATGTTTCATCGATAAAACTCTATATTCTTACTTGCAGTATTCCATACCAGTGGTTTCAGAAATGATATTCATATCACCCATCTGGTGAAATGAAAAATTTATAAAATGTTTCATCGATAAAACTCTATATTCTTACTTGCAGTATTCCATACCAGTGGTTTCAGAAATGATATTCATATCACCCATCTGGTGAAATGAAAAATTTATAAAATGTTTCATCGATAAAACTCTATATTCTTACTTGCAGTATTCCATACCAGTGGTTTCAGAAATGATATTCATATCACCCATCTGGTGAAATGAAAAAATTATAAAATGTTTCATCGATAAAACTCTATATTCTTACTTGCAGTATTCCATACCAGTGGTTTCAGAAATGATATTCATATCACCCATCTGGTGAAATGAAAAATTTATAAAATGTTTCATCGATAAAACTCTATATTCTTACTTGCAGTATTCCATACCAGTGGTTTCAGAAATGATATTCATATCACCCATCTGGTGAAATGAAAAAATTTATAAAATGTTTCATCGATAAAACTCTATATTCTTACTTGCAGTATTCCATACCAGTGGTTTCAGAAATGATATTCATATCACCCATCTGGTGAAATGAAAAAATTTATAAAATGTTTCATCGATAAAACTCTATATTCTTACTTGCAGTATTCCATACCAGTGGTTTCAGAAATGATATTCATATCACCCATCTGGTGAAATGAAAAATTTATAAAATGTTTCATCGATAAAACTCTATATTCTTACTTGCAGTATTCCATACCAGTGGTTTCAGAAATGATATTCATATCACCCATCTGGTGAAATGAAAAATTTATAAAATGTTTCATCGATAAAACTCTATATTCTTACTTGCAGTATTCCATACCAGTGGTTTCAGAAATGATATTCATATCACCCATCTGGTGAAATGAAAAATTTATAAAATGTTTCATCGATAAAACTCTATATTCTTACTTGCAGTATTCCATACCAGTGGTTTCAGAAATGATATTCATATCACCCATCTGGTGAAATGAAAAATTTATAAAATGTTTCATCGATAAAACTCTATATTCTTACTTGCAGTATTCCATACCAGTGGTTTCAGAAATGATATTCATATCACCCATCTGGTGAAATGAAAAATTTATAAAATGTTTCATCGATAAAACTCTATATTCTTACTTGCAGTATTCCATACCAGTGGTTTCAGAAATGATATTCATATCACCCATCTGGTGAAATGAAAAAATTTATAAAATGTTTCATCGATAAAACTCTATATTCTTACTTGCAGTATTCCATACCAGTGGTTTCAGAAATGATATTCATATCACCCATCTGGTGAAATGAAAAAATTTATAAAATGTTTCATCGATAAAACTCTATATTCTTACTTGCAGTATTCCATACCAGTGGTTTCAGAAATGATATTCATATCACCCATCTGGTGAAATGAAAAATTTATAAAATGTTTCATCGATAAAACTCTATATTCTTACTTGCAGTATTCCATACCAGTGGTTTCAGAAATGATATTCATATCACCCATCTGGTGAAATGAAAAAAATTTATAAAATGTTTCATCGATAAAACTCTATATTCTTACTTGCAGTATTCCATACCAGTGGTTTCAGAAATGATATTCATATCACCCATCTGGTGAAATGAAAAATTTATAAAATGTTTCATCGATAAAACTCTATATTCTTACTTGCAGTATTCCATACCAGTGGTTTCAGAAATGATATTCATATCACCCATCTGGTGAAATGAAAAATTTATAAAATGTTTCATCGATAAAACTCTATATTCTTACTTGCAGTATTCCATACCAGTGGTTTCAGAAATGATATTCATATCACCCATCTGGTGAAATGAAAAATTTATAAAATGTTTCATCGATAAAACTCTATATTCTTACTTGCAGTATTCCATACCAGTGGTTTCAGAAATGATATTCATATCACCCATCTGGTGAAATGAAAAATTTATAAAATGTTTCATCGATAAAACTCTATATTCTTACTTGCAGTATTCCATACCAGTGGTTTCAGAAATGATATTCATATCACCCATCTGGTGAAATGAAAAATTTATAAAATGTTTCATCGATAAAACTCTATATTCTTACTTGCAGTATTCCATACCAGTGGTTTCAGAAATGATATTCATATCACCCATCTGGTGAAATGAAAAATTTATAAAATGTTTCATCGATAAAACTCTATATTCTTACTTGCAGTATTCCATACCAGTGGTTTCAGAAATGATATTCATATCACCCATCTGGTGAAATGAAAAAATTTATAAAATGTTTCATCGATAAAACTCTATATTCTTACTTGCAGTATTCCATACCAGTGGTTTCAGAAATGATATTCATATCACCCATCTGGTGAAATGAAAAATTTATAAAATGTTTCATCGATAAAACTCTATATTCTTACTTGCAGTATTCCATACCAGTGGTTTCAGAAATGATATTCATATCACCCATCTGGTGAAATGAAAAATTTATAAAATGTTTCATCGATAAAACTCTATATTCTTACTTGCAGTATTCCATACCAGTGGTTTCAGAAATGATATTCATATCACCCATCTGGTGAAATGAAAAATTTATAAAATGTTTCATCGATAAAACTCTATATTCTTACTTGCAGTATTCCATACCAGTGGTTTCAGAAATGATATTCATATCACCCATCTGGTGAAATGAAAAATTTATAAAATGTTTCATCGATAAAACTCTATATTCTTACTTGCAGTATTCCATACCAGTGGTTTCAGAAATGATATTCATATCACCCATCTGGTGAAATGAAAAATTTATAAAATGTTTCATCGATAAAACTCTATATTCTTACTTGCAGTATTCCATACCAGTGGTTTCAGAAATGATATTCATATCACCCATCTGGTGAAATGAAAAATTTATAAAATGTTTCATCGATAAAACTCTATATTCTTACTTGCAGTATTCCATACCAGTGGTTTCAGAAATGATATTCATATCACCCATCTGGTGAAATGAAAAATTTATAAAATGTTTCATCGATAAAACTCTATATTCTTACTTGCAGTATTCCATACCAGTGGTTTCAGAAATGATATTCATATCACCCATCTGGTGAAATGAAAAATTTATAAAATGTTTCATCGATAAAACTCTATATTCTTACTTGCAGTATTCCATACCAGTGGTTTCAGAAATGATATTCATATCACCATCTGGTGAAATGAAAAATTTATAAAATGTTTCATCGATAAAACTCTATATTCTTACTTGCAGTATTCCATACCAGTGGTTTCAGAAATGATATTCATATCACCCATCTGGTGAAATGAAAAAATTTATAAAATGTTTCATCGATAAAACTCTATATTCTTACTTGCAGTATTCCATACCAGTGGTTTCAGAAATGATATTCATATCACCCATCTGGTGAAATGAAAAATTTATAAAATGTTTCATCGATAAAACTCTATATTCTTACTTGCAGTATTCCATACCAGTGGTTTCAGAAATGATATTCATATCACCCATCTGGTGAAATGAAAAATTTATAAAATGTTTCATCGATAAAACTCTATATTCTTACTTGCAGTATTCCATACCAGTGGTTTCAGAAATGATATTCATATCACCCATCTGGTGAAATGAAAAATTTATAAAATGTTTCATCGATAAAACTCTATATTCTTACTTGCAGTATTCCATACCAGTGGTTTCAGAAATGATATTCATATCACCCATCTGGTGAAATGAAAAATTTATAAAATGTTTCATCGATAAACTATATTCTTACTTGCAGTATTCCATACCAGTGGTTTCAGAAATGATATTCATATTACCCATCTGGTGAAATGAAAAATTTATAAAATGTTTCATCGATAAAACTCTATATTCTTACTTGCAGTATTCCATACCAGTGGTTTCAGAAATGATATTCATATCACCCATCTGGTGAAATGAAAAATTTATAATGTTTCATCGATAAAACTCTATATTCTTACTTGCAGTATTCCATACCAGTGGTTTCAGAAATGATATTCATATCACCCATCTGGTGAAATGAAAAAATTTATAAAATGTTTCATCGATAAAACTCTATATTCTTACTTGCAGTATTCCATACCAGTGGTTTCAGAAATGATATTCATATCACCCATCTGGTGAAATGAAAAAATTTATAAAATGTTTCATCGATAAAACTCTATATTCTTACTTGCAGTATTCCATACCAGTGGTTTCAGAAATGATATTCATATCACCCATCTGGTGAAATGAAAATTTATAAAATGTTTCATCGATAAAACTCTATATTCTTACTTGCAGTATTCCATACCAGTGGTTTCAGAAATGATATTCATATCACCCATCTGGTGAAATGAAAAATTTATAAAATGTTTCATCGATAAAACTCTATATTCTTACTTGCAGTATTCCATACCAGTGGTTTCAGAAATGATATTCATATCACCCATCTGGTGAAATGAAAAATTTATAAAATGTTTCATCGATAAAACTCTATATTCTTACTTGCAGTATTCCATACCAGTGGTTTCAGAAATGATATTCATATCACCCATCTGGTGAAATGAAAAATTTATAAAATGTTTCATCGATAAAACTCTATATTCTTACTTGCAGTATTCCATACCAGTGGTTTCAGAAATGATATTCATATCACCCATCTGGTGAAATGATAAAAAAATCTGATAAGTTAAAATGTTTCATCGATAAAACTCTATATTCTTACTTGCAGTATTCCATACCAGTGGTTTCA
>NW_027467782.1:2078254-2138398 GCF_004210375.1 Tachypleus tridentatus | reverse complement strand
TTTATCTGGTGATAGCATTTGTGAGACCATCATTTGTGAGAGAGAGCAAAGCAGTTGCATGCTGACCTCCTGAAAAACACCGCTGGAACGAGTGCTGATACAAGCGATGCCTTTAGTGCCAGTAGGGGTGGTTTGAAAAAGTTAGGAAGAGAGTGGCATACACAGTGTGATGAGACATGGGGAGGTGCCAGGCAGAAACAAACCTTATTAGACAAGTTTTAGTGAGAAATAGGTCTAGTGAGTCTCAAGCAGGTTGTTGCGGTGCAAAGCGACAGAAAGAGAAAGAACTCCAGAGTAGAGTTACCTCACGTTTTATGGAAGGTGACACCCCTTCAAACAATAATAACCCTCTTACTCACCACCTTTCACTTATGCCATCAGCTCAAAACTAACTGCTCAAGTTTCGAGTCATTGCTGAAACGTTTGCTTCCGGGAAATTTTTACTGAAAGAGAACGTATTTTTTTAAAAAACACGTGGAGCTTTGGTTCCAAGCACAATAATAGATTTATCCATGGATGGTGGATCCGGAGGGACAGGTGCCCTTTTTCTTTCCAAAGTAGTAAAGTTTTCTTTTCAAAGGCAAAACTATAGCATAAAAGTATAGTGAAGTTTGTGACAACAGTGTGTAGAGTCTTAAAATACAAGTTGGGTTGAATTTAATAAGGTTTTTACCGGCTCGATTATTTTGTATTGGGATAATTGATAAATTGGACATCAGTTTGTATTTATTGAAAATGGTGAAGCTGGTGGGTTTTAAATTATCGAAATATAGAATTGTTTGTTTATAAGTTTTCTTATGTCGAAAGACTTGGGGTGACTATTTTCCCACAAGTAGCTGAAGAGAGTAAAAGGCATTTGAAACTGAGATACTGTGTGTTCAAGAACTCAACTCCTGCCCCTTAGCTGATTCTCCATAGTTGCTGACTAGTTTGATATCTGCGTTTGGATCATGTCTGATAGATAGAATATCCTCAATGTTTTTGGGAGCTGTTACAACTTGATGGTAATGCAAAATCTGGTAATGAGTAACATTTTTAGTTTTTTAAGTTTGATTTTAAGGTTTTGGTTTTAATTTGTGTATGTATGTGTATATATATATATATATATAGTCACTGTCAAGCTTTTAAGAGTTTCATCTATTTCAAGGGCTTAACATGTCCTTGTGATTAGGATGCTCCTCTCGCAATCTGGGGGAGGGGTCACAGGTCGGAATTCCATCACAGAAAATGCTGTCCTTTTCTGCCGTAGGCTATCGTTTATAATTCGGGACAACTAACGCAGGTATCTTAGGTATAGTTTTGTTTATAATTTAAGAAAAAAAAAATTTGATAAAAAAAATTTTGTAATTATATTATTCAAAACTTCGCCTCTGTTTGGTTTGCCGACTTGATCACAAAGATGAACACTGATAATTAGTTAAGTGAGGATATCACTAGGGGTTCAGATGGGTGTGACTGTTTTTACACGCAATTATCCGTTTTTCGAAACGCGCGAAGGACAAACAATCTAGATGTGAACTAAACATTCTACCTCAGGGTATTCAAACATACACGGTACACGACGACTTCTTATATACCTGATGCTAATGTAATAGGCGGTTTTTATTGTTTCAGACTGAACATACACTAGACAGGAGTAGCCTGAGTTCAGTCTGTTACCACACTTACAGAGTCTAATGGGTTATTGTTGTGTTAGAAGAAGTAGGCTAATAAATAACGAAACAAACGGCATTCTTGGCCTTAATGTAACCAAATTTGATAAGTGTAACCTGTAAGAAAACTATGTTTTCCTTTGTAAATGTGAACAGGGGCTTTGAAGCAATAGAATTGATATGTGTAATAGACGTTGCCATGGTGGCTATTCGTTACACATTGTATTTTCATATTATCGTATAAACACGTGATTATAGATGTGATAACTGTTTTGGAATTACACGTAACAGTGGCTTACCTTTTCTTCTCAACTTCTCATATCTTGAAGAATCTACATTATCTATATCAAGGTCTCTTCGTGTGGTTGGATGGTAACAGTAACATCGTCTTGAAGTTAACGACTCCATTAAAGCTACGTGTGGTTAATTGGGCTTTAATTTCAAATTATGTTTTTAATTGGTTACTTCATATCTTGCGGTAATGTTGGAAATATTTATATTTTAAATAACTCGAAACAGCTTTCTCTTTTGGACCAGTTTAATAATGTGATGTTCCCTCATTACAGATGCTATTTCGAAAGCAACATCACGTTTCGACAGTTCGAAACTTGGACATCTGTGTCATCAGCGTACAATTATCGTTTCTCATCCCTGAGTTCAAGATCAGTGAAAGTGGTTGAATAAATGCAAACATTTTACTGTTTCGTAACACAGAAACAATCGATATCCAGAAACTTTTTGAAATATTGGATGCATCCCTCAATGATCTTTAAATCTCCCCTGCGAAAGATTTAAGCACTTAACTCAGTTGGTGAGACACTCGCTTTGCTCGAAAGAACTCAAATATATATTTTTAAAACTTTATTACCATGTAAAAAAAATGTTTCCCAGGTAGTTATTTCATGCCCTTGAGACAAGGGCTTGAGGACTAGTACCTTTGTAAGAGGGAGAAAGAATGTAGTAACTTGATTTGTTAAGATGTGTATTAACAGCAGCAATTAATGGGTCACTAGATAACTAGAGAAGACAAATCTAATAAATAATGTGTTAATCTTATGAATGGGACAGTGACTTGTTATAAAACATAATGGTTCCTTGAGAAACACGTGTTGAGTCATTTTGAAAGATGTCCTAATTATGTGATTCAGAATCATACTAATTGAAAACATACTTTGTTTCTTTTACATGAAGGCCCTTGTGGACTGTACAATACTAGAAAACGGATTTCAATTCAAATGGTGGGTAGAACACAAAGAGACCTTTGTGTAGCTTTGTGTTTAATTGCAAACAAACAAATCTTACTTGAGGACGGATGTTATTTTCATGAATTAAGGTATTTCTTTCTGTTATTTTTATGCAATATTTCCATCTCCGCTGTCTTCAAAGCAGGTCATCTCAGACATTGTTTAAAATTAATGACTTTGATTCTTGTTCTATGGTAATCTAATAAAAGCAAACACGAACAACAGTAATTTATTACAATATTTTCTCTACAAAAAGAAAATAACAATCGAGTAACCAAACGATCAGGAAAATTTCTAAATATGAAGAGAGGAGTATTCATAATAATCAAAAGTCAGAGAAATTTCCAAACATGGAGGTGTATGGTAACAACCAAAGAGATTTCCAGAAATGGAGGGAGGAATTATTCAATAATAACTGGAGAAGCGCAGACATTTCCAAACATAGAGGTACGGGGTATTCAGTAATGACAAAACAGCCAGGCGTATTTTCAAGTATAGAAAGAAGAATTATTCAGTTATAACATAACAGACAAGGACATTTCAAACACGGAGGAAGAGATTATTTAAGAAATAATTTCCTTGATTTACTAAAAATAAAGCAAATGTGAATTAATTCTGAAAACATAAAGATTCATTATGAATGAGACGATAACTCACAATAAAAAAATATGTTGTCTTGCTATGAAAGAAAAGAAGACTTTTCGGAAGACTCACTAAGAGAGACAATGCCTTATTATAAAACTCATGTTAAAGTATATAAGAGATGTGTTAATTGTTATCGTCCAATAGCGATATCATGCTCAAGAATTTTTGACGAACAAAACAATTTACTGAAATTTGACAAAAATGCAAAGAAAATTTGAAAACAAGCATGTGTTTGTTTGGAATTAAGCACAAAATTATACAACGAACTATCTGTGTTTTGCCCACCACGGGTGTCGGAACCTCATGCTAGTGGTGTGAGTCCACAGGCATACCATTGTACCGTTGGGGGGGTCGTAACAAGCAAGTAAACAAAATTATTAATTCAAAATAGGCTTCTTCTTAAATTTCTGGTCCTTTGCATTGATATGATTAACTATTGTCAGATGTAAAAGATTACGGACTCTTGTTGATTCTGTTGTTGTTATTGTTTTAAATTAAGCATAAAGCTACACAATGAGCTATCTGTGCTCTGCCCACCACTGGTATCGAAACTCGGTTTTTAGCGTTTTTAGTCGGCATACATATAGCTGAGCCACTGATGGGGGGTGTTGATTCTACAATCTTCATGAATACCTTGTATTCTGCGTTTAGTTGTGGGAATGCTTTGACGCTTTGAGTCAATCTGATGTTGAAATTACCCAAAGACATTATCCTTCCATCTGAATGGCCTTCTTACAGGTTCCATCCTCTTATAAGACTGTAAATACTAAATGTTCTCACGACCCCGTCCCCTTAGAAATGTTACGTTTCTGAGTGCAATTTCGACAAATCTCATTTTTATGCAAAGCATTAATTACCTATGTTTCTTTTTCCCCACAATTTCAGTTACGTAAACAGAAACAAGTGTTGTTTATTTCAAACTAATGTTTAAACATTTGTTTTTATATTTGTTAGTGAATTTAGCAAAAAATACTTGAATGATATTTGCGCTCGCTGTCCCTAATTTTGAACTCATAGATTAGGGGAAGGCTTTTAGTCAGCCACGACTACTCTTTTACCAACCAAGAGTTGATTTGGCCATAACATTATAATTTTCCCATGGCTGAAAGGCCAAGGTTGTTTGATGACGGGATTCAAATCTTTAGGCCGCAGATTGCGAGTCAAGTGCCCAAACCTTCACACTATTCCAGACTTTGTATAAAGGAAATAAATAATTTTCTCCACCCAGTCCATACCCATTAGTCCCTAATGGTGAAATGGAATTACGTCACGATAACAGCCATAAAGTTAGTAACTGTTTTGTTGCAAGTATAAAACAAAGACATCCATCAAGAGAGACTCTGTTTAATTTTATGTTAACACTAAAACTCTACCGAACTTAAAAGCTCAGCAAAGCTGCGAATAAAAAAGAATGTACAGATGCAACTTAGACATCTTCGAACTAACTTCTATCCTAATACGAGAAGTAACACAATACACTTGCGCAATTACTCCAGATCCATCTGTCGGTAAGTATACGGACTTACAATGCTAAAATCCGAGGTTCAATTCCTCTTAGTGGAAAGAGTGCACATAACTCATTATGTTCCTCTGCACGACAACAACTCCACTATCTTCGTGACTCACGGTAATAATAATACTTCTTCCTACTTAATTATTTTCATTTCGACTCCCACAAAGAGTCGATTGATTAATTCCATCCACGTAGATTTTGTATGTGAATACGGGTTTTGAAAGATTCAACCCATTACAAATAGTTATAAACACAATTTTAAAACATAATCATCACACTCACCACTGGAACCATTTGTCATGCTTGACAAATAGTATTTTGATCAACCAATACACCTCTTTACAAATATATCATATATATCCACAAAGCTATAAACCGTGACTATCTTTACTCATGTAACGTTGATCGTTTCAATATATTTGGTCAATTATCCAACATAATGCAGAGGAATATTAGTGTTTAGCAGTTAAAAACACTAAGAACATCACACCAGATGTGAAGTAACAACACGCCAGCTTACTCTATGTTTCAGTCAAAGTAGTTTACCACATCTTCTTGTTCTCTGTTTCAGTTACAGCTGTTTAAAAGGTCAGCTTGCTCTGTGTCACAGTTATAGATGTTTACTACGTCAGCTTACTCTAGGTCTTCGTCATAGCTGTCTACCACGTCAACATATTCTCTGTTTCAGTTACAGCTGTTTATCACATCAACTTATTCTCTGTTTCAGTTATAGCTGTTTCCCCGTCACCTAACTCTGTGTTTCAGTTTTTGCTGTTTACTACGTCAGTTTGTTTCAGTCATAGCTCTCTACCACATCAACTTATTGTATGTTTCAGTTATAGCTGTTTAAACGTCTGCTAACTCTGTATTTCAGTCATACCTCTTTAGTATATCAGCTTACTGAACGTTTCAGTTATAGCTGTTTCTTACGTCAACTTACTCTATATTTCACTAACAGCTGTTTACCACATCAGCTTACTCTCTGTGTCAGTTACAGCTGTTTACTACGTTAGCTTACTCTATGTTTCAGTTATAGCTGTTTCTTACGTCAACTTACTATAAGTTTCAGTTATAGCTGTTTCAGTCACAACTGTCTACTTCGTCAGCTTACTTTGTGTTTCAGTCATAAATGTCTACCACGTCAGCTTACTCTATGTGTCAGTTACAGCTGTTTACTACGTTAGCTTCCTCTATGTTTCAGTTACAGCTGTTTCTCACGTCAACTTACTCTAGGTTTCAGTTTCAGATGTTTCTCACGTCAGCTTACTCTATGTTTCAGTTATAGCTGTTTCTCACGTCAACTTACTCTATGTTTCAGTTACAGCTGTTTCTCACGTCAACTTACTCTATGTTTCAGTTCAAGGTGTACATAATGACAACAAAACATTCTAAGACACTTGAACTTCCTCCTGATGGCATCAAGACAAACATCCAGTGGCATGTTCTAAGTATTACTTGGTAACATTAATATGCATCCAATGGCATGTTCTGACCGTCTCCATACTATAGTCACATTACTCACCTATCTGAAGACACTAACATGTACTTTCGACCAAAAGTAATATGGTCATAGCAAGAATGTTATGGTAAAATTATATTCCTTAAGTTATATTCATGTCTTATGGCTAAAACTGTATTTTTTTTTTCAGATGTAGTTGTGTTATTTGAGCAAAGACAATAACTTTGTCTTCCAGTGTCAAAACTTTGAGGCTTCCCTAAGCCTATGAAAGGTGACGAAAGTTCTGTTTAAGTGCAACGTTTTAATCACATACCTCATAATTGATTTATTTTGGAATTCATCACAGAAGATGTAAACAACAAAAACTGATTTTAAATGTAATTTTCACTCTTATTTTAATCTTATTAAAGTTCTGATTTGAAGGAATGCGAAAAAATGCACAAATACGATTTTTAAAGGTCGTTGTGGATTAAATATTTTAGTGCACACTAAATAACACGCAGTGCTCGTAACTACCTGGCAATGGAATATTTCTCTAGCTGCTTCAGAAAAAGAATTTCAAGATTAAACTGAGGCTAAATTACAAAGACACTAAATCTAAACGGAAAAACAAGCCAAGCTGAAAGTATAAAAATAACGAAGCCTCAGGGAATGGCCAAGCGCGTTAAGGCGTGTGCTTCGTAATCCGAGGGTCGCGGGTTCGCGCATGAGTCGCGCCAAACATGCTCGCCCTCCCAGCCGTGTGGGCGTTATAAGGTGACGGTCAATCCCACTTTTCGTTGGTAAAAGAGCAGCCCAAGAGTTGGCGGTGGGTGGTGATGACTAATCTTACACTGCTAAATTAGGGACGGCTAGCACAGATAGCCCTCGAGTAGCTTTGTGCGAAATTCCAAACAAACTAAGTGATGACGATAAGCCCACTTGTTGAGAAATTTATATGCAAAAACGGCTCGTTTGGGTTGAGAAAATATTTTACATAGAAGAGGGAACAACGTTTCGACCTTCTTTGTAAAATATTTTCTCAACCCAAACGAGCCGTTTTTGCATATAAAAAACAAACTAAGCCTAAAATACGAAAACCAGTCAAGCTGGAAGTACAAAAGCAAGAGAAGCTCAATCACTAGGTATAAAAAGATTAAAAATAGCAAAGTAATATATTTTCTAAAATGTAATTTATAGAAAACTTACAATCTTTATTATCTTTACTGCTAGATTATTCAACGTTATCTGAACTGCTACACCTTCACACACCGGATACAGCGACCTTATCTACCACTAAAGAAATTGATCTACTGCACGGGTTAGTTATGTATTAGTTTTTATTCTCAGTTTTGGAAACAACGGATAACACACAATTTGGCAACTAATTAAAAATTCTATTTTTTGTTTCGTTTGAAAAGTATTTAAACATTTGACTGAATACAAAAGATCTGTTGATTTTTCTGATTTTTTGTTTCTGTTTGTTTTGTATAGATGTGGATGGTCTGACAAATGAAGTTGGAACCCCACGTCCCTCAGAGGACATCTTTTTTTTCTTTCCATCGCAGTGACCTCTGGTGGGTCTTCAATTATTATCTCATTCTTTCTCTTCCGCTGACTCTTCAACCTCAGGGACATCTGGTCTCTCATTTGGACTCTGTGATCTAACAATGTTGTTGTTGATATTGTTGTATTTATTCTTCTGTTAAATTATTGTAAAAACTAACAAAACATTCCTTAAGAAAATTCAGTGGCTTGTTCGCACCTTTTTCTCCAGTAAAAATTAATCACACACTGCCAGAATGTCATGTTTAATATGGTAAGCTTCATGGGATATCAAGCTATTGTTGAGACGATTAGCTTAATCTAAAGACACAGCGACCCGAAATATTTCAAAACACTGGTCGTAAATAAAATACAAATCTCCAAAAGAAGTTACTATTTTCAACACAGAATAAACCATATTTCGTCTGTTAGTAAAAATGGCGCTTTATTTTTGATATTTCTTATTGTACTTAGTGTAACAGACCAGGATTCACTGACCGAATCGAATGCAGACATTTTTTAACTGAGTGATTAGGTTAATATGAAAATTTAGGTTTCAGTTTTCTTTAAGATACAGACTCGTTTCCTGAAGCCCCCGCCAGAACAGCGATAAGTCTACGGCTTTATAACGTTAATATCAAGGGTTCTATTACTCTTTGTGAGCTCAGTAAATAACCCAATTTAACTGTGCTGTAAGAAAACTACACACACTTCCTGAATGAATTTGTAATTGTTTTCCAAATTACACTTAAAATGCAACCTCTTTACGATCGATAGAACTATATACAATTTACCAAAGACACACAGTTAAGCCTAGTATAATTGTAATGCATGTACGATATTTATGAGGGATTTTTAACTCGTTTTGTAGCTCACTATATAATAACCTAAATTAATTTAGGTGTGAATAATACTGAGGAATTTTGAATAGATGAAAATGAGGTCCACAGTGACTACGTCACAGATTATGTTTTCAATTTTATTTTTGGTAAAATACACGAAATCAGAAAAAAATTGATATAATACAGTTAATTTCACCAACACAAATAAGCAATCATAAAAACATTTATTCTGTCACAGAAATAAAAAAATGGCATAAAGAAACATTTGTTATCGAAAATACAAAACAAAATTAGGATCGCCATCTGCCGATAAGTAATATACACTTCTGTAATTTCACAGGTAATTTCAAATGGGAACATTTAACACTTAAAAATAGCTCTCTTTACTTGGAGAAAATTTATAAATTTTCAAATAATTTGAATTTTAAAACTTATGTTTCTTGGTTCTAATTTTGAAATACTTATTTTATACAAATCATTCTCAGTTTGGAACAAAACGACGAATAAATACTTACCATAACCAATGGGCTACTCTTTTACTGAAGAATAGTAGGATTAATCGTTACATTATAATGCCCCCACCTCTGAAAGGGCGAACATGTTTTGTGTGACGGAGATTAGAACCCACGACCCTCAAATTACGAGTCGAATACCTAAACTACCGTATACATTTATACACGTGATATTATTACAAAAATATCAACAGCTCTAACTTTATTCACTGTCTGAAGTATTTTTCTTTGCGAAGTATTTAGATTTAAATTTATTTTGGCAATTAGTCTTTCCGTGTCAGAATTGTTTGGTTATAATTACGTTTAACTTCTTTGGTTCATCAAAAACACTAAACATTTGTCATGCTCCACATTTTGGGGTGAAGTACGATAAGTATCATGTGTTTTCTACTGAGCAGATCTGAGCTTGTTTTTAATACCAATATGTTCTCAAGTATAAAGTCAAGTTTGTCCTTGTAAAATAAAAGAAAGAATTTATTAGAATTAGGGACTTTTCATAATTGTTTAGTTTCTTACATTTCCTAAAGTTGTAAGTTAATCTAAGCCTTCAGCCACAGTAGTATTTAACTTAACGTGATTTTCACTTAACTTTGGTCGAACCATTATTATTTTCTAGGGAAGTAACGTTCACCTTTAAAAAAGGTTTTATTAAAGAATTTTGGAAGAGTTGACTTGTGCTTTAATTATAAATTACTTAACATTGCTTTGCTGAAGTTAATAGTGCTGCATTTGTGATTTATAATGGTTTTACTAATCTTCATTGAATAACATTTATGTTTTAACTTTTAAGAAGATGGGCATTTGTTTGTTTTCATTTTTAGTGACAGTACAATTTACAGAGTAGAGGAAACACGTAACTAATGAGAATTCAATCAAAGTTTAACAACAATCGTGCATGTTCGACGCACCCAGTTGCCCTTGTTTTTTATGTTTTTTATTTTGTGATTGTATTATTGTTTGTTTCTGTGAATATACATTTGTATCTTGGTAGTTCTTTAGACTTCATGTGGAGACCTAAGAGATGCTCAGTCACACTATGTAACCAAGTATATCACATATATCTAGTCAGTAGGCCTAACTGACTACTCAGTAGAATAAAACACTCTACGGAAAAAGCCTTAGGGGTCATAAGAGTGACTGTCAAATTTCATTATACGATTAGTCTATGATTCGGCGGAGGGTGAATACGGTATAATTGATGCCTTCTTTCTAATCTTCCTGGCCTGGAATCACCGGGTGATTAAGGCACTCAACTCGTAATCCGAGGGTCACAGGTTCGAATTCCCGTCACACCAAAACATGCTCGCCCTTTCAGCCGTGGACTCGTTATAATGTGACCGTCAATCTCTCAATGTTTTGTTAAAAGAGTAGTCCAAGAGTTCGCGATGGGTGGTAATATCAGACGAGCTGCTCTTCCTCTAGGATTTCCGATGACTCTAGATAAAGATTTCAAAGTTTTCATAAAGATCAAATATTTATAATGTTTTATATACTTAAAAAATCATAAATGAATATTAAAGGTTTTTGAATGTTCTAAATATTCATTCAAATTTTCTCTCAATAGCCACCCTTTCTGTGCAAACAGTGAAAGAATGTAAAGATGCAACTGTTCCTTTTCTCTTTTATACTACACATATGAGGTTGAACTAGGTAGTGGATGTTCCCTCCCCCTCAAACACAATTTGTGTTTTACTTCTGCTAGTACTTAAAAAACAATAAACGCCCCAGCATTTTACATTAATGAACCACCACATTCGTGTCCTAGTACTGGGTATTTGTTTTGAGGCTAAAATTCTTTCATTTATGTACTTATCTTATAAACAAAATGTACAATCAGACATTGTTCACAACAAAGCAATTTTACCCACTGTGATACAGTGAAACAAGACATACAATCAGTCATTTTTTATGACAAAGTAGTTGTCCCCATTGTAGTTCAGTGAAACAATACATACAATCAGATGTTGTTGACAACAAAGCAATTGTCCCCATTGTAGTACAGTGAAACAATACATACAATCAGATATTGTTGACAACACAGCAGTTGTCCCCATTGCAGTTCAGTGAAACAATACATACAATCAGTCATTGTTGATAACAAAGCACTTGCATTCATTTTTATATAGAAAACAATATATACAATCAGACATTGTTCCCATTGTAAGTACAATAAAACAATACGTACAAGTAGACATTGTTGACAGCAAAGCAATTGTACGTACAATAAAACAACGCATACAATCAGACCCTATTGACAGCAAATGATTTACCTCCATTGCTTGCTTTAGTCTCCACTGCAATTCTTCATTTTCCATCGATAATCGAGAGTTTGACTTAACTTCTTTCTCAAACTCTTCCTTCAGCTGTATACTTTCACTTCTTAACTGTCTGCAAGTTGAAATATGAAAATCAAACTTAGTCAGACCACAGTTACTATCTAACGATTTTCTGGAACAAAGCAAAACAGATCTAGTTTGTTCTTTGTACAAGTTAATCTTATTTTATTATTATTTTCATGACATATATTGTCAGAAATAATATCTGACAACTGATGGATTATAAACCAGGTACAAATTATTTTAGTATAGAACTATTTATGGTATGTCAGACAGCTGAAAATTCCCAGTTTTGAGCTAATGCTTAAACTAAGGAATTTTCAGTGATGGGACAAATATCATATCTTAATGTATAATGTATAGTTTCAGAGCAAAACCTGTTTTATATTGGTGGCTGTGTTAAAATCGTTTCATGTTTCTGCAGATATAGTTTTATTAAAAACAAATAACCTCCACATGCATGCATTACAAAATTTGATCCTTAAAGATGTGGTGTTTACATACTCTGTAACAACATAACAAGTCTAGATAGTTGTTTGATTCTAATAATGAGCTGTCATGTTTACATAGTTCATAGTAACATGTTTATAATCAAAGTCATTGGTGGAATAAGTGTTCTATTTCTATACACACTTTTACAAAACACGTTTTGAACTGTGTTATACTCGATTAAATTATGATTAGTTCTTTTATCAGATTAGACAGTCTTTGACAAGATGAGATGAAATATAGTAATTTGAGTCTGTACTATTAACAACTAATAAGTCAAGTTTACGATCTTATGTTTACTCATGAACAACTTAAGTGATTAAGTCATAAATATAGTTAACAGTAATTTTACAGAAGTCACGAGAGTAATCATTGAAATGGCACTCTCTGTTGTAATCATTAATTTTACACTGTCTGTTGTAATCATTAAAATGTCACTATCTGCTGAGCTGTCGTAATAATTGATCTTAGAACCTGTCTACAGTAAAAGTTGCTGTTGTTTTATTTTAGAATTAATTTGTGATTTTATGTTTAATAAATATTTTACTTTTAAGATTTCTATATTTTACTTTCAGTATTGTCAAATTATAGAAGAACATGGTTAAACTATAGTCTAAGAGAGATACTGAAAAAAAGTAAATTAAAATTATCGAATTATTTCATTGAAACGAAAAGTAATTCAAAGATTACTTAAGACAATTAGCTAATTAGAAACACTCATTGTTCTAAAAAAACAAAAGTTAAACCCATAATAGACTAAATCAATGACACTCTCATGGGATATCTTAAGCCTCATTATGACATTATGTTGGATGAAATGAGGATAAAATAAATCATATCACAGACGTTAACACTGCTGTTTCCCCTCATTATGTTAAACAATTAGATACAAAAAGTAACTTAATCTAAACTGGATATATTCTTAATGGATTATAATTGAAACAAATACACATAGTTATGATTAATTCACTTGTGTCAAGGAAAATGTAGTTCACTACAGAGTTACAGTAAATGAATAACAACAGTTGGCACCAGCTTTTTGTGTCAAGGAGAAAGCAATAAAACGTAATATCAAATTAAAATCTCAAAAGGTTCTTACAAATAATTGTTGTTTTAATTTAATTTTTAACAATAACTGTACAAGCAATAACGATATCAATGCAAATGAACTTGGAATTAAATCAGGAGAATGAGAAGACACTCCTTAATTATGATTGTGGTGTTTGCTGTTTGGTCATACGTTTACAGTTAACCTGTAAACTGGTAATCGTATTTGATCACAACTTCAAATGATTTAGTTCACTTTGGACTTAGCAGTAGTCTAGTTGCTGGAACTCCTTTTACCTCTCAGTTCGAACTTTCTCGTCCAACATCGCTTGTAAATCTTCGTTTCTGGCCTTTAACTTCTGAATTTCTTTTCTTGCTGATGGTAACTCATTCAACTAGTGATTTAATAAAAAAAACAAACTTTAATTTGAAATATATACAAATAAATTTGTTACATATTCTATAATAATGTAACAATTCTAAAAGATGGCTCTTTGATCCAAACAATGTAATAGTGTGTTTAACAACATATATATAGTCTCGAATAATATAACAAGTCTATACGGCTCACTGATGCTAACAATATGTTGTTTTTATTTGACTATACTTAAATAGGTAATAAATCTACATAGCCATTTGATTGTAATGAATAACTATCTTGCTTAGCTATGTTTATAATATTATTATAATAAGTCTAGATCACTATTTGATCCTGACCATGTGAAACTGTGTCACTTAAAACAATACAATAATGTAGTATAGCTGTCTATATTTCTTTTTTTTTTTTTTGAGATACTTAAACCCTAAATAAATATTGCAACAAAAAACAATAAAAAAGTAAAAATAACCTCTTCCTGCATTTCCAGGTTTTCTTTACGAAGGCGATGCACGTCTCCAACCTTGAATTCAAGCACAGTTTTAAAACTTTCGACTTCTTGTTCAAGATACCAATTCTGATCAAGAATCCTCTGCAAAGAAAATGTATTCCTTTTATTTCAACACGTATAACTAATGGCATGTTTGATGATGTAGTTTTACTCACACAGATGTGTTTTTATTTTGGACGAGCAATTAGCCCTTTTGTAGCTTTGTGCAAATATTCATAAAAAACAGACAAACAAACAAACAAACATTGTAGCTTCTTCTCTCATATCTTTATATGTAAGTAATAATATAATACAATATTATAATATAATATAATAAATACAATATTAAAAATTTAAGTGTATTCTATAGATAAATCCACTGACTTTATTTGAGTGTTTTTTGTTTGTGTTTTTTAGTAAAGGTATAAAATCATTAATATACACAGGTATTAAAATTATTCCATTATTTAGTGTGGACAAAAATGAATATTTTAGCAAACATTAGCTTGTCACATCAGAAAATTTCTAGAATTGTATCTCTTTCATAAACTTACTCCACTAGAGGGCATTAAAATAATGAAGTAAAAAAATAATATCATTACTGGGTAGCTGCTTGACCAAGTTAAGCAACAATGAGTCTCATCTATCAGGCTTTGTTGTTAAAACTCAATACCGATGAAGTTTACCTATTTCTAAAGTCCTGGATTTGGTTATAAACAATTTCAGTTTATAATGACAAATGCAACATATTGGAGAATGAAATGGTAATCATTCTTAAAAAACAAAACAAAACACACTTACCAGTAATATACAAGTTGATTTTCGAAAATTATATATTTTATTTATGCCATGTTGCTTATAAGACTTTCTTAAGAAAACAAGTTTAAAATAGAAAAGTTAATAATATGGAATATCTTTTATTTAAAGAAAACAGAAAATTAAGCCATAGAAATATTTTTGACAAACTTACTTCAAAATAGGAAAGTTGAAATAATTTTAGTATTGTTTCCACAAAATTGGTAAGCAGTTGAAAAAAAAAACATCCAGACAAAATTTTGTAAATGAATTTTCTAATTTTATGAAATAAAGTTGTATATTATCATTATTATTATTGGTTTAATACTGTAGTTGTTTAAATATGTTCTTCTAAGTGCCTATCTCATGTATCAACCTATATTTGCTATTCTACACAATGAGCTAGTTGCGATCTGCCCACCACAGGTGATGAATTTTAGTGTTATAAGCCTGCAAAATTATCACTGAGCCACTGAAGGCCCTATTCTAGTAGTCAGATACCAGTCAGTGATCATACCTGTAGTTTGGTGTCGGTGTCTCTCCGCAGATTGCTTTCCATCTGCTTCTGTAGGTCTTGTAGCTGCTGCTTTAAGATGTCTAGAGCTTTCTTGTGGCTCTCTGAAGCCTGTTGCATCTGTTTTGCAAAGCCGTTCTTTAATTCTGTTGAAAAGAAAAACAAAGATATTGCAGAACCACTCAACAAATACAGCCATGACAAAAGCCATCTCAATATCAATTTTTGTCTTTTTGCATTTGCCTTTAAACCTCGAACCTAAGCATTAACATCATTTGATGATAGTTAATTTTTAATAAATGTTTCAAAAATCTAACCAAGCTGTAACAGGCAAACAAAAAACCTTTTCCTCTCCAGTGATATAATAAAGATTCTAACCTATACAAATGTAAAACTCAGTACTACTAAGACTTTCATACAAAATTATGTATTTTAGCTGACACACCTAACAGAAATTAATCATTGTTCAGGCCTAACTTCAGGTTTTCTGTGGATCTGGAAAGAATGAGTTACGATGTTACTGGTGCTACCTTAATGAACAGTTACTGACAATAAATATGACTAATGTAAACTGAAGGAATGGTTACTGACAACAAGTATGACTGATGTCAACTGAAAGAATGATTGCTTACAACAACTATGACCAATGTTAACTGAAAGAATGGTTACTGACAACAGATATGAATAATTTCAATTGAAGAAATTGTTACTGACAACAAATATGACTGATTTTAACTGAAAGAATGGCCACTCACAGCACATATGACTGATGTTAACTGAAGGTATAGTTACTGACAACAAATATGATTGATATCAGCTGAAAGAATGGTTAGTAACAACTGGTAGCTCACCCTTCTAAAATACTTCTCATAATTTTGAAATTTAAAAATAGACTTTCAACATTTTTACCAACAGTCGAAAGTGTCATTAACAATACAAATAATTAATCCTAATATCCAACTTGTCATTATAAGTCATAACTAAAAATGTCAGTGAGTTGCGACTGAAAGATTAGGAAGAGAAAGCAAGAAGAAAGTGAAAACCCTAAGACGTCCGCTGAGAAAAACTTGTAATTATATCTGTGTTAATGAGGTACAATGAATGTACAAATAAAGACAAAAAATACAAAACTGTGAAACAGATGCCAAAATAAATAACAATAAGTTATGTAAATAATATAAATAATAATAAATAATGGCAAATAACGTAAATACTGATCCTTTGAAAAACCATTAGAAAATTTTCCACACACCATAAAAATTAACCAAGAAAAACAAGAAATAAAAACTAAAACTGGAGTAATATCAGAAAACAATATTTAATAATTGGTTTGTTTAGAATTATGTGCAAAGATACATGAGGGCACTCTGTGCTAATTATCCCTTATGTCGCAGCGTAAAGAGAAGGTAGCTATTCATCACCACCCACTGCCAATTCTTTTTTATCAACGAGAAGTGAGATTGACTGTGATATTATAATGTCCCCATGGATGAAGGGCAAGCATGTTTGGTGTGAGGGGAATTTGAACCTATGAATTTCACATAACGAGTTAAGTGCCTTAGCCATGCCAGGCCTAATAATTCATCAAACAAAATATGAGAAATATTGGAAACCAATGAATGAATAAAGATTCCACATATAAACATCAAAAACCAATGAATGAAAATAAAGTCAACATAAACACATCAGGAACCTGTGAATGTCAGCAACAGATGAATAAAAGAAACCCTAAATGGAGACGAAAATAAGAATGAAATAATAGGATCCCATGAATAATAATAAGTACTTATTTATCACAGACATTAAATAAAATTTACTATTCTTGTGAAGTAATTTTAAAATAAAAATAACAGTCAACAACAACAATTAGGCGTTACTGAATAAGAAAGCAAATCTGCCCCCCCAAAATAACCATTTCGGTTCATTTAATAACCACTAGGTGATATTCAGTGAACTTATTACTCTTTATTATGCTGCCGAACTCGCTAATTAATGTTTTATTTCCAAATACTTTTAGAAATCTGAAATGTGTTTCGTTATTTGGATCCATGAAATATTCTTTATGTCTTTTAACTTTTGATCTGAAAAGTCTCCATCATGAACATAAATATGTACCAATAAATTAACACAATGACGCATAAAAGTTTCCTACCTGTACTGATATTTCTATTTTTAAAGCGGTGCTTTAGATATGTTAACCTAATATATTCTTCCTTTTCTATTTATAAAGAGAGTAGAATTTCAAAGGAAAAACAACATTATGAGATGTAGATCTATAGTATTTCATCCTTTAATTCACAATAACAATGCTTTATGAGTTTAACTACACATAAGTTTTTTATGTTTGAACATCAACAAAGGTTACCTTCAATTTCACGATTGTGTAGTTCTTTCAAAGATGCAACTTTTTGAATGTTTTCGTTCTGGGCATCTTTAGTGGACTGTGCATGGATATTTTTCAAGTCTTCAATCTTCATGAAAATATGAAATGCAATTTATTTAAACTGCTATCAAGTGTTTTTAAGCATAAATAATATATTTTGTTGTTTGTTATTTTAAAACAAGAGATGACGCCACTAAAGTGTTATGGTAACAACCTTTTCTTTTCTAATTTCGCACAAAGCTACACGAGAGTTATCTGCGCTGCTTGTCTCTACTTTAGCAATTTAAGACTGGAGGGAAGACAGCTAGTCTTCACCATCCACCGCCAACTCTTTGGCTACTCTTTTACCAACGAATAATGGGAATGGCATTCACATTATAACGCTCCCACGGCTGACAGGACGAGCGTGTTTGGTGTGACGAGAATTCGAATTCACGACCCTCGGATTACAAGTCGAGAGCCTTAACCACCTGGCCACGCCAGACCTAACCAATCTTTGAGACTAAGTTTACAACTTTAGACCGCGGTTCTTTCATTAAGTCAACTTGCTTGGAACTAAAACGATAAAACTAAATAAACTCTCAAATATAAATTAAAATCGAGTCATAATTCATAAGTTCTCTTCTTATTTTGTATCATTATTAGAATATGGTCTAAGAAACAGCTCTTATACCAGGCTAATACTTTAACTGGGACAAAGTTCCTTCTATATAAATCTAAGTGTTTGAAAGTAAAGACGAAATTGCGGTATCCAAAGTAAACACTTTTTTTTTTGTTCGAACGATTAAATCATATTACGAAAAAAATCAAACCAAATTTCACAAATATGAATTCAATGCAATTAATTAATAATGATTTGGTTTGTTTTGAATTTTGCGCAAAGCTACACGAGAGCTATCTGTACTAATCATCCCTAATTTAGCAGTGTAAGACAAGAGGGAAGGCAGCAAGTCACCACCGTCCACCGCCAACTCTTGAGCTACTCTTTTACCAACGAATAGTGACATTGACCGAAACATAATAACGCCCACATGGTTGAAAGAGCGAGCATGTTTGGTGTGACGGGAATTAAAAACGAAGCACATACAGAAGTTACATCTATCAAACCTACTTCATTAACTTAAGCCTAAATAATCAAGCTCACTTCATTCAATTAAGCCTAAATACTTAAACTTGTGTTCTACAAATGTTTTTTAGATTAACATCTGTTGTACTCGACCAGTGAAGTATCAGATGAAAATTTAAGAAAACGAATAAGTTTAAGAATTTCATTATGATTGGTAACGAGAAATCAGTAACTCTGAAAGTGTTATTAAACTCACCTCTTTGTCATACTCAGCTCGTAATTTTCTAAATTCTTCCTGGTGGTTAAAGGCCACTAAAATAAATAATAGTTGTTGCTGTTTACACACATTTTACTTCAACCGAAATAAAGTGCCTTAAATAACCTGTAATTCCATTTACTGTAAGATATTAAGCTTACAAGATTTATAGTAACGAAAACAGAAGAAGCAAATAGATCTATACTAACCACAACTAATTCTTGGATAACTCTTTCACCAACAGATAGTGCAATTGATTGTCTCTTTATATCGAACACACAGTGGAAAGCACAAGCATGTTCGATGATTGAGATTTAAACCATGAGTCAGTGGGCAGAATAGAGACAATCCATTGTATGATCTTTTGTTTCATTTTGTTAGCTCTAACTCTCCTAAAATATGCTATAAACTCAAAATTAACGGTTAGGTCTGTTATCCATCTAAATGTTCGTAACAGACAATAGGTTTATCTTATACTGAGAATGACTTTAATGTGACAATTTGGAAGAAAACTTACACGTTTCGGTCTCTTCTTTGTGCGTTGCTGTCAGCTTCGAATTCAGTTCTTGTATTTCCTCCGTACGGTTTCGCCTCAGTTGTTCTAATTGCTTTCCGTAATCTCCTAGATAAAAGAACAGTGTCTTTAATAGCTCTATATTTTCAAATTCTTATCGTTTTACGATTTTTATAATCTGGTCCAGCATTTCGCACAGTGTAGGGGCGGTTAGGGTAGTGTCAATAGCGTAAGAATGCAAAATGAAGATTTTTAATTATTTATTAATTAATAGAAATAATAAGAAAGAACTACAACAGACAAATTTAATGTACGTGCCTCGTCTCTTAATTCAATCACAAGGGTGTAAGGAAGCACAAGAAACTATATTTATTAAAGCAGATTTGTTTGATTTTGAATTTCGCGCAACGCTACACGAGGGCTTTCTGCGCTAGCAATGTAAGACGAGAGAGAAGGCAACTAGTCATCATTACCCACAGCTAAGTCTTGGGTTACTCTTTTACCAACGAATAATGGGATTGACCGTCACATTATAACGCCCCTATGGCTGAAAGGACAAGCATATTTGATATGACGGGGATTTGAACCCGCGACCCTCATATTACGAGTCGAGCGCCCTAACCACCTGTTCATATTACTAGATATACACACACGTCAAACTCTTATCCTATACATTCCGGAAACTAAATTCAGAATCTGTACACTGTGGCGACTAAAATCAAGGTCTCTGTACTTCGGAATGTAAAATCAGAGTACATTAACTCAGACAATTAAAAGATCTGAATTTTTAATGTCCGGAAAGGTAGAGTATAATCGTATTTGGAACACGTGAATAACATAAATCATGATATAATGGGCGTGAGGTAAGGCATGTCATTGGCGTCTGCAATGGAGGGGTCAAGAAGGGCATTTCCTCCCTGGAACATTAGAAACACAATTCTTTCTTTCTTCATTCAGCATATTTACGTGAGTTTCTATTCAGTTCACAATATCACTATACTGATATTTAGAGTGATAAATTTCTGCGGGCATCTTTGAAGCGGGTGCTTTACTTTCTTAATAATAACTTCATGCAACGAAAATATTTAACCAACATACTTTGCTGAGCTCTCCATTCCAATAAAGTGCTTGAGTGGGACAACGCATCCAACTGGAAATAAACAACGATTAACAATTAACAAGCATGTAAATTATAAATAATTAAGAAATTATTACAAAATAATTACACATGTTAAATAATGTCCCACGAATTCAAAAGTGTAGAATTCACGGTATCTAATCTTTTCCTTTTATGGGGAAAGGTAATTTCTCGAATAGAACAGGTGAGAAATTTTATTATGCTTTAAGCTAAGTTTTCTAAAATAAAAACGAATAAACACTTAAATAATGGAAATTATTATTGTTGAATTATATTGCTACTTTTGTTGCAACTCTTATCTACATCAAATAAAAAATGTTACTGCTGGCTACATTCAACGAAACACGGTTAAGTAACCAGTGTAGAGTTAACAAATAACTTTGACAGTGCTGTTGTTCGTTAGGTGTCAAGATTTACACCACATTATATATACCATATATCATATTCACATGATGCGATATACTGTTTCAGGTGTGTATAAGTGCATAGTTTTGCTACTTAATTTAAAAGTATTCCCTTTAATATTCCTCTTCCAACAGGTGAAGGGTTTATCTACATGCTTTCTTACATACCTCAATCAGTTTATTTGTCGTTTAATTCACAAAATAATTTATGTAGATGTGTATTGGTATAATATTTGTAATATATTATCTTTCTATAAGCCTTATCGTGATACTTTTAAGTTATGAGCAAAAAACTATTCGGGACGCAAGGGATACGAACACTTTCTGTCGTAACTGGAGTTATGTTGAAAGAGAATAAAATTTATATAATACGTTCAAAAATCTTTACAGTAAAGGTAATCAATTTCTAAATGCTGGTAACTTTACACGTGGTTTGGGGTTCACCACGTTAATATTTGGTAACACACACATGCGGGTGAGACGGCATTACGAGAAGTTACTGAAAATCTTTCCCACCACTGAGAGTCTATTTTAACACCGTATTCACTATATGGGAGGAGAGTTGTATATTATCTTGTTGGAAATTGTATAGTCCCCCCATCCCCCTGGAATAACAGTAGTTATAATCCTTGACTTATTAAATTTGATCACGTTGTTCAACAAGATACGGAAAATGGAAAGCCAACTTCAAAGAAAATTTAAAATTTTATCCTCGCCATAATGGCTCATAAAATGTCTTTAAGTTGGTTGTTGTTGTTTTGGAACAGCCATTTTTTCTTTCTTATTTTTGTCTTTATTTCTAGGATCATTAAATAAAATATGTCAAATGATTGACGTAAGATTATCAGAATCTCAATAACAATATTCTGCAAAGACAAAAATTCATATAATAGTTTTAATTCTCAGTGTAAAAAATTTGAAGCTCTTACTTATTTCACCAACCAGTTAAACATGCAAATCTCTTGTGCTGAGATACAAACGTTAACACTTTTACACTTAAAATGTATTTTTTGATAGGTATCTATCTCCTATCACACAAAGCTATCTCAATTACTCTTTGCACTCTAAGCTTTGCTGAAAAATAATTTTGTAATTAGTGCATCAGTCTTTATACCCTATCAACTTTATGCTTTTTCTAAACATGTGCATATCATGTGACTGTTCTCCACCAGTAGTGGCACATCTGTCTCCCTCTACTATTCCTTCTTACTCCTCACTTTCAAGAATTGACCTGTTCTAAGTGAAGAACACCAGCCATGAGGAGGGTGGATGTGAATTACCAATGGGAAATTATATTTTGATGTCAAAAAATAACTTCTGATGTGGTATTATCTTCACTCTATAAAGGTAAAAGGGTCAGTTAAGAAGCACAGCAGAATAACTAACTACCCAGAATGAACAGATGTACTCTAAGATGAATAAAGCCCATAAATGGGGTACTTCTGGAACAGGTATGCTCTTTACACAGGAAGGTGGGAATGAAAGTAGAATGTGTGAAAAATGGAACAACAGGTTCAAGCATTAGTCATGTATAAATAAATGTAAGTGCAATGAACTATATACTTTCTCACCCTCAACAGTACAGATTCTATAACTCATTTGTAACCACAAGATTGTGGATAAGGCATGTAGACCAATACACACACACACACACACCAACAATCAACTGTAAGTAGAATACCATCATTGTTTGTTCTCTTGTCTTCCTGAGAGACAATCAGTCACACTATGATGGTGTTACAGAACAGTTGCCATCTCTATTTTTTCATTTTGGGGATTTTAACAGACACTCCCTGTGGAGTAGTACTAATATATACATGAGGGATTGTTCCATTGAAAATATGTTCTCAGATCACAACCTATCTCTCTTCAGTAGTGGTTCTTTTCCCTATTTCCATGCACCTAGTCAGTTTTTACTGCTGTGGATCTACGTATCTATCTGTTCCCCTTCACTTTTCTTGAGAGATGACAATGGTAAGTGGTACAGTGAAACTACCCATTGTTTTAAGAGAGAATGGCTGTGGTCAGTGCCCTCTTACTTAAGTGCCATGGTGGAAGTTGGACCAGATTGACTGACTTTTTTTACCACTCTTTTGGAACTTGGTCCTGCATTCCTCAGTCTTCCATCTGTTAACAACTGCATGGAGGCAGTAAGTAATTGCATAATTCAAGCAGCTGCCAGTATGCCAACTGTATAACATTTCAAAAAAGTTATTTTCTCATTCTTTAGTAAGAAGAGATATCATCCAATTTTCACAACATCAGTAATTGTAAAAAACATTACAATGTATCTAAGAATGGTTTTGTAATAGTACTGACATCATTGTTGTTTAATGAAAGGAGAGATCAAAAGAAATCTGTATGTATGTCATATCGAAAGAAATAATAGTGTCTGTAACTATTTGTTAACAACAGCTTAGCATTCTTATGTTAGTTCCTGTTAAACTATGTTGAAGCATACTAAATAACCCTATCCATCTGTTAACAGGATTAAGAATTATATATTTCTATATCAGTTCCTGTTGAACAAGTCAGAAATTGTGTTATCATCAAGATTAAAAGTGATGTAACATTAACAGTTGCCTGTTGAAAAGTCTAGGAATATGTTAAACAGTTTCTTTCAAGGTTAAACATTGGTTCATGTTATACAATCTTGGAGTTAAACAGCTGATACCAAAACTAAACGTTAGTTATTTTCAACAAAGTTCAGACATAGTAAACAGCTGGTTCAAAACCTAAACAAACATGAGACACACAGTTGCCACCACTTCTAAGCATTACTTCCTGTTGAACACAAGTAACACATATTAAAAGCTGTTACCAAGATTTGTTAATTTCTTCAGTACTCTTTGTGTTGAATTTCTTTAAACAGAGAGTGAGATTGTCATTGAATGATTTGTAAAAGATGATCTCATTTTGTTTTTTCTCAGTCTCTTAAATATACAGATCTTTTTTAGACATCATTACTGGCATTTCCAGATCTACATTTGCTGCTGACGTACATTACAAATGCACTGAGAGCTCTTTCTATTTACATTTTAATTATTTCTATCCTTCTTGGTACAAACACTACCTTTAAGGGTCAGTTCCTACATTTGAGATGTCTATACTCTGACATTACAAACGACATTACTCGTTATTTCTAGACATCAGAATTATCTCAACAACACCAATAAAAAGGCTAAACTTGCCACATTCTTCATTGCAAGTTTATTTAAATTTATAAGATTTAAATTGGAAAACGGTCAGCAAAGTATAGTGATGTGTTTTTAAACTATTTTGATACACCAATTGCTTCCACAAATTCCAAATAAACTTTATCATAAACCTAATTTTGTTGGTGAACAATGAAATATTAGATACAACTGCATGTGTGTGAAAGTCAGCACCTGTGTGTGTAATCTTATAGAAGAAAGTACATTTGTTTTTATTCATGACATTTACTTTTCTCATAACGTTTTCAAATGCATTTGGGAACGCAAACTCATCCACATAAGAAAAAGCCTCGAATTAAGACAAATAATATTTACGTTTTGAAATTTCTCAGATAATCTTTTCAGGTGAAATTAAGAGCATGGTCATTTCTACACATAACCAGAAAAAAGTTGTTTCCTTAAAACTAAAATGCAGAGATTATACAATTAATCTGAGAGTTACCAATGGGGTCATCAAATCCGTTAGTTGCAAAAAGTTGGGTACACTGTAAACCAAACATCTGAGTAAACTGAGGGTTCAGTACATTATAAACAAAAATTTAGAGTCTAAAGAGGGTTGAGTACACTTTACTAAGATAATTCTCAACTGACGACAAGAATCTCACTAACAAACAACAATACTCAACTGACAACAAGAATATCACTAACAAACAATTCCATACCAGTGGTTTCAGAAATGATATTCATATCACCCATCTGGTGAAATGAAAAATTTATAAAATGTTTCATCGATAAAACTCTATATTCTTACTTGCAGTATTCCATACCAGTGGTTTCAGAAATGATATTCATATCACCCATTTATAAAATGTTTCATCGATAAAACTCTATATTCTTACTTGCAGTATTCCATACCAGTGGTTTCAGAAATGATATTCATATCACCAGAAAAGTCACTGATATTGAAATCTGATAAAGTTCAGAATGTTTCATCGATAAAACTCTATATTCTTACTTGCAGTATTCCATACCAGTGGTTTCAGAAATGATATTCATATCACCCATCTGGTGAAATGAAAAATTTATAAAATGTTTCATCGATAAAACTCTATATTCTTACTTGCAGTATTCCATACCAGTGGTTTCAGAAATGATATTCATATCACCCATCTGGTGAAATGAAAAATTTATAAAATGTTTCATCGATAAAACTCTATATTCTTACTTGCAGTATTCCATACCAGTGGTTTCAGAAATGATATTCATATCACCCATCTGGTGAAATGAAAAATTATAAAATGTTTCATCGATAAAACTCTATATTCTTACTTGCAGTATTCCATACCAGTGGTTTCAGAAATGATATTCATATCACCCATCTGGTGAAATGAAAAATTTATAAAATGTTTCATCGATAAAACTCTATATTCTTACTTGCAGTATTCCATACCAGTGGTTTCAGAAATGATATTCATATCACCAGAAAAGTCACTGATATTGAAATCTGATAGAGTAAAGTTCAGAATGTTTCATCGATAAAACTCTATATTCTTACTTGCAGTATTCCATACCAGTGGTTTCAGAAATGATATTCATATCACCCATCTGGTGAAATGAAAAATTTATAAAATGTTTCATCGATAAAACTCTATATTCTTACTTGCAGTATTCCATACCAGTCAGAAATGTTTCAGAAATGATATTCATATCACCCATCTGGTGAAATGATAAAAATCTTGAAATGAAAAATTTATAAAATGTTTCATCGATAAAACTCTATATTCTTACTTGCAGTATTCCATACCAGTGGTTTCAGAAATGATATTCATATCACCCATCTGGTGAAATGAAAAATTTATAAAATGTTTCATCGATAAAACTCTATATTCTTACTTGCAGTATTCCATACCAGTGGTTTCAGAAATGATATTCATATCACCCATCTCTTGAAATGAAAAATTTAGTTAAAATGTTTCATCGATAAAACTCTATATTCTTACTTGCAGTATTCCATACCAGTGGTTTCAGAAATGATATTCATATCACCAGAAAAGTCACTGATATTGAAATCTGAAAGAGTAAAGTTCAGAATGTTTCATCGATAAAACTCTATATTCTTACTTGCAGTATTCCATACCAGTGGTTTCAGAAATGATATTCATATCACCCATCTGGTGAAATGAAAAATTTATAAAATGTTTCATCGATAAAACTCTATATTCTTACTTGTAGTATTCCATACCAGTGGTTTCAGAAATGATATTCATATCACCAGAAAAGTCACTGATATTGAAATCTGATCAGAAAGTAAAGTTCAAAATGTTTCATCGATAAAACTCTATATTCTTACTTGCAGTATTCCATACCAGTGGTTTCAGAAATGATATTCATATCACCCATCTGGTGAAATGAAAAATTTATAAAATGTTTCATCGATAAAACTCTATATTCTTACTTGCAGTATTCCATACCAGTGGTTTCAGAAATGATATTCATATCACCAGAAAAGTCACTGATATTGAAATCTGATAGAGTAAAGTTCAGAATGTTTCATCGATAAAACTCTATATTCTTACTTGCAGTATTCCATACCAGTGGTTTCAGAAATGATATTCATATCACCCATCTGGTGAAATGAAAAATTTATAAAATGTTTCATCGATAAAACTCTATATTCTTACTTGCAGTATTCCATACCAGTGGTTTCAGAAATGATATTCATATCACCAGAAAAGTCACTGATATTGAAATCTGATAGAGTAAAGTTCAGAATGTTTCATCGATAAAACTCTATATTCTTACTTGCAGTATTCCATACCAGTGGTTTCAGAAATGATATTCATATCACCCATCTGGTGAAATGAAAAATTTATAAAATGTTTCATCGATAAAACTCTATATTCTTACTTGCAGTATTCCATACCAGTGGTTTCAGAAATGATATTCATATCACCCATCTGGTGAAATGAAAAATTTATAAAATGTTTCATCGATAAAACTCTATATTCTTACTTGCAGTATTCCATACCAGTGGTTTCAGAAATGATATTCATATCACCCATCTGGTGAAATGAAAAAATTTATAAAATGTTTCATCGATAAAACTCTATATTCTTACTTGCAGTATTCCATACCAGTGGTTTCAGAAATGATATTCATATCACCAGAAAAGTCACTGATATTGAAATCTGATAAAGTTCAGAATGTTTCATCGATAAAACTCTATATTCTTACTTGCAGTATTCCATACCAGTGGTTTCAGAAATGATATTCATATCACCAGAAAAGTGGTGCATCTTATGAAATGAAAAATTTATAAAATGTTTCATCGATAAAACTCTATATTATTACTTGCAGTATTTGCATACCAGTGGTTTCAGAAATGATATTCATATCACCCATCTGGTGAAATCGATAAAACTCTATATTCTTACTTGCAAATTCCATACCATAAAATGTTTCATCGATAAAACTCTATATTTTTCGATAAAACTTGCAGTATTCCATACCAGTGGTTTCAGAAATGATATTCATATCACCAGAAAAGTCACTGATATTGAAAAATTTATCAAATGTTTCATCGATAAAACTCTATATTCTTACTTGCAGTATTCCATACCAGTGGTTTCAGAAATGATATTCATATCACCAGAAAATCACTGATATTGAAATGAAGATAAATAAAATGTTTCATCGATAAAACTCTATATTCTTACTTGCAGTATTCCATACCAGTGGTTTCAGAAATGATATTCATATCACCCATCTGGTGAAATGAAAAATTTATAAAATGTTTCATCGATAAAACTCTATATTCTTACTTGCAGTATTCCATACCAGTGGTTTCAGAAATGATATTCATATCACCCATCTGGTGAAATGAAAAATTTATAAAATGTTTCATCGATAAAACTCTATATTCTTACTTGCAGTATTCCATACCAGTGGTTTCAGAAATGATATTCATATCACCCATCTGGTGAAATGAAAAATTTATGAAAATGTTTCGATCGATAAAACTCTATATTCTTACTTGCAGTATTCCATACCAGTGGTTTCAGAAATGATATTCATATCACCCATCTGGTGAAATGAAAAATTTATAAAATGTTTCATCGATAAAACTCTATATTCTTACTTGCAGTATTCCATACCAGTGGTTTCAGAAATGATATTCATATCATATCACCCATCTGGTGAAATGAAAAATTTAAAAAATTTCATCGATAAAACTCTATATTCTTACTTGCAGTATTCCATACCAGTGGTTTCAGAAATGATATTCATATCACCAGAAAAGTCACTGATATTGAAAATGATAGAGTAAAGTTCAGAATGTTTCATCGATAAAACTCTATATTCTTACTTGCAGTATTCCATACCAGTGGTTTCAGAAATGATATTCATATCACCCATCTGGTGAAATGAAAAATTTATAAAATGTTTCATCGATAAAACTCTATATTCTTACTTGCAGTATTCCATACCAGTGGTTTCAGAAATGATATTCATATCACCCATCTGGTGAAATGAAAAATTTATAAAATGTTTCATCGATAAAACTCTATATTCTTACTTGCAGTATTCCATACCAGTGGTTTCAGAAATGATATTCATATCACCCATCTGGTGAAATGAAAAATTTATAAAATGTTTCATCGATAAAACTCTATATTCTTACTTGCAGTATTCCATACCAGTGGTTTCAGAAATGATATTCATATCACCCATCTGGTGAAATGAAAAATTTATAAAATGTTTCATCGATAAAACTCTATATTCTTACTTGCAGTATTCCATACCAGTGGTTTCAGAAATGATATTCATATCACCAGAAAAGTCACTGATATTGAAATGATAGAGTAAAGTTCAGAATGTTTCATCGATAAAACTCTATATTCTTACTTGCAGTATTCCATACCAGTGGTTTCAGAAATGATATTCATATCACCCATCTGGTGAAATGAAAAATTTATAAAATGTTTCATCGATAAAACCTATATTCTTACTTGCAGTATTCCATACCAGTGGTTTCAGAAATGATATTCATATCACCAGAAAAGTCACTGATATTGAAATCTGATAGAGTAAAGTTCAGAATGTTTCATCGATAAAACTCTATATTCTTACTTGCAGTATTCCATACCAGTGGTTTCAGAAATGATATTCATATCACCCATCTGGTGAAATGAAAAATTTATAAAATGTTTCATCGATAAAACTCTATATTCTTACTTGCAGTATTCCATACCAGTGGTTTCAGAAATGATATTCATATCACCCATCTGGTGAAATGAAAAATTTATAAAATGTTTCATCGATAAAACTCTATATTCTTACTTGCAGTATTCCATACCAGTGGTTTCAGAAATGATATTCATATCACCCATCTGGTGAAAATGAAAAATTTAAAATGTTTCATCGATAAAACTCTATATTCTTACTTGCAGTATTCCATACCAGTGGTTTCAGAAATGATATTCATATCACCCATCTGGTGAAATGAAAAATTTATAAAATGTTTCATCGATAAAACTCTATATTCTTACTTGCAGTATTCCATACCAGTGGTTTCAGAAATGATATTCATATCACCCATCTGGTGAAATCAGAAAAAAATTTATAAAATGTTTCATCGATAAAACTCTATATTCTTACTTGCAGTATTCCATACCAGTGGTTTCAGAAATGATATTCATATCACCAGAAAAGTCACTGATATTGAAATCTGATAGAATAAAGTTCAGAATGTTTCATCGATAAAACTCTATATTCTTACTTGCAGTATTCCATACCAGTGGTTTCAGAAATGATATTCATATCACCCATCTGGTGAAATGAAAAATTTATAAAATGTTTCATCGATAAAACTCTATATTCTTACTTGCAGTATTCCATACCAGTGGTTTCAGAAATGATATTCATATCACCCATCTGGTGAAATGAAAAATTTATAAAATGTTTCATCGATAAAACTCTATATTCTTACTTGCAGTATTCCATACCAGTGGTTTCAGAAATGATATTCATATCACCCATCTGGTGAAATGAAAAATTTATAAAATGTTTCATCGATAAAACTCTATATTCTTACTTGCAGTATTCCATACCAGTGGTTTCAGAAATGATATTCATATCACCCATCTGGTGAAATGAAAAATTTATAAAATGTTTCGTCGATAAAAATCTATATTCTTACTTGCAGTATTCCATACCAGTGGTTTCAGAAATGATATTCATATCACCCATCTGGTGATGAAAATGAAAAAATTTATAAAATGTTTCGTCGATAAAACTCTATATTCTTACTTGCAGTATACCATACCAGTGGTTTAAGAAATGATATTCATATCACCCATTTATAAAATGTTTCATCGATAAAACTCTATATTCTTACTTGCAGTATTCCATACCAGTGGTTTCAGAAATGATATTCATATCACCCATCTGGTGAAATGAAAAATTTATAAAATGTTTCATCGATAAAACTCTATATTCTTACTTGCAGTATTCCATACCAGTGGTTTCAGAAATGATATTCATATCACCCATCTGGTGAAATGAAAAATTTATAAAATGTTTCATCGATAAAACTCTATATTCTTACTTGCAGTATTCCATACCAGTGGTTTCAGAAATGATATTCATATCACCAGAAAAGTCACTGATATTGAAATCTGATAGAGTAAAGTTCAGAATGTTTCATCGATAAAACTCTATATTCTTACTTGCAGTATTCCATACCAGTGGTTTCAGAAATGATATTCATATCACCCATCTGGTGAAATGAAAAATTTATAAAATGTTTCATCGATAAAACTCTATATTCTTACTTGCAGTATTCCATACCAGTGGTTTCAGAAATGATATTCATATCACCCATCTGGTGAAATGAAAAATTTATAAAATGTTTCATCGATAAAACTCTATATTCTTACTTGCAGTATTCCATACCAGTGGTTTCAGAAATGATATTGATATATCATCACCCATCTGGTGAAATGAAAAATTTATAAAATGTTTCATCGATAAAACTCTATATTCTTACTTGCAGTATTCCATACCAGTGGTTTCAGAAATGATATTCATATCACCCATCTCACTGAAATGAAATCTGATTAGTTAAAATGTTTCATCGATAAAACTCTATATTCTTACTTGCAGTATTCCATACCAGTGGTTTCAGAAATGATATTCATATCACCAGAAAAGTCACTGATATTGAAATCTGATAGAGTAAAGTTCAGAATGTTTCATCGATAAAACTCTATATTCTTACTTGCAGTATTCCATACCAGTGGTTTCAGAAATGATATTCATATCACCCATCTGGTGAAATGAAAATTTATAAAATGTTTCATCGATAAAACTCTATATTCTTACTTGCAGTATTCCATACCAGTGGTTTCAGAAATGATATTCATATCACCCATCTGGTGAAATGAAAAATTTATAAAATGTTTCATCGATAAAACTCTATATTCTTACTTGCAGTATTCCATACCAGTGGTTTCAGAAATGATATTCATATCACCCATCTGGTGAAATGAAAAATTTATAAAATGTTTCATCGATAAAACTCTATATTCTTACTTGCAGTATTCCATACCAGTGGTTTCAGAAATGATATTCATATCACCCATCTGGTGAAATGAAAAATTTATAAAATGTTTCATCGATAAAACTCTATATTCTTACTTGCAGTATTCCATACCAGTGGTTTCAGAAATGATATTCATATCACCAGAAAAGTCACTGATATTGAAATCTGATAGAGTAAAGTTCAGAATGTTTCATCGATAAAACTCTATATTCTTACTTGCAGTATTCCATACCAGTGGTTTCAGAAATGATATTCATATCACCCATCTGGTGAAATGAAAAATTTATAAAATGTTTCATCGATAAAACTCTATATTCTTTACTTGCAGTATTCCATACCAGTGGTTTCAGAAATGATATTCATATCACCCATCTGGTGAAATGAAAAATTTATAAAATGTTTCATCGATAAAACTCTATATTCTTACTTGCAGTATTCCATACCAGTGGTTTCAGAAATGATATTCATATCACCAGAAAAGTCACTGATATTGAAATCTGATAGAGTAAAGTTCAGAATGTTTCATCGATAAAACTCTATATTCTTACTTGCAGTATTCCATACCAGTGGTTTCAGAAATGATATTCATATCACCCATCTGGTGAAATGAAAAATTTATAAAATGTTTCATCGATAAAACTCTATATTCTTACTTGCAGTATTCCATACCAGTGGTTTCAGAAATGATATTCATATCACCCATCTGGTGAAATGAAAAAATTTATAAAATGTTTCATCGATAAAACTCTATATTCTTACTTGCAGTATTCCATACCAGTGGTTTCAGAAATGATATTCATATCACCCATCTGGTGAAATGAAAAATTTATAAAATGTTTCATCGATAAAACTCTATATTCTTACTTGCAGTATTCCATACCAGTGGTTTCAGAAATGATATTCATATCACCCATCTGGTGAAATGAAAAATTTATAAAATGTTTCATCGATAAAACTCTATATTCTTACTTGCAGTATTCCATACCAGTGGTTTCAGAAATGATATTCATATCACCCATCTGGTGAAATGAAAAATTTATAAAATGTTTCATCGATAAAACTCTATATTCTTACTTGCAGTATTCCATACCAGTGGTTTCAGAAATGATATTCATATCACCCATCTGGTGAAATGAAAAATTTATAAAATGTTTCATCGATAAAACTCTATATTCTTACTTGCAGTATTCCATACCAGTGGTTTCAGAAATGATATTCATATCACCAGAAAAGTCACTGATATTGAAATCTGATAGAGTAAAGTTCAGAATGTTTCATCGATAAAACTCTATATTCTTACTTGCAGTATTCCATACCAGTGGTTTCAGAAATGATATTCATATCACCCATCTGGTGAAATGAAAAATTTATAAAATGTTTCATCGATAAAACTCTATATTCTTACTTGCAGTATTCCATACCAGTGGTTTCAGAAATGATATTCATATCACTGGTGAAATGAAAAATTTATAAAATCTGGTGAAATGAAAAATTTATAAAATGTTTCATCGATAAAACTCTATATTCTTACTTGCAGTATTCCATACCAGTGGTTTCAGAAATGATATTCATATCACCCATCTGGTGAAATGAAAAATTTATAAAATGTTTCATCGATAAAACTCTATATTCTTACTTGCAGTATTCCATACCAGTGGTTTCAGAAATGATATTCATATCACCAGAAAAGTCACTGATATTGAAAAATGTTTCAGAAATTAGTTCAGAATGTTTCATCGATAAAACTCTATATTCTTACTTGCAGTATTCCATACCAGTGGTTTCAGAAATGATATTCATATCACCAGAAAAGTCACTGATATTGAAATCTGATAAAGTAAAGTTCAGAATGTTTCATCGATAAAACTCTATATTCTTACTTGCAGTATTCCATACCAGTGGTTTCAGAAATGATATTCATATCACCCATCTGGTGAAATGAAAAATTTATAAAATGTTTCATCGATAAAACTCTATATTCTTACTTGCAGTATTCCATACCAGTGGTTTCAGAAATGATATTCATATCACCCATCTGGTGAAATGAAAAATTTATAAAATGTTTCATCGATAAAACTCTATATTCTTACTTGCAGTATTCCATACCAGTGGTTTCAGAAATGATATTCATATCACCAGAAAAGTCACTGATATTGAAATCTGATAGAGTAAAGTTCAGAATGTTTCATCGATAAAACTCTATATTCTTACTTGCAGTATTCCATACCAGTGGTTTCAGAAATGATATTCATATCACCCATCTGGTGAAATGAAAAATTTATAAAACATCATCTGGTGAAATGAAAAACTTACAAAATGTTTCATCGATAAAACTCTATATTCTTACTTGCAGTATTCCATACCAGTGGTTTCAGAAATGATATTCATATCACCCATCTGGTGAAATGAAAAATTTATAAAATGTTTCATCGATAAAACTCTATATTCTTACTTGCAGTATTCCATATTCCATACCAGTGGTTTCAGAAATGATATTCATATCACCCATCTGGTGAAATGAAAAATTTATAAAATGTTTCATCGATAAAACTCTATATTCTTACTTGCAGTATTCCATACCAGTGGTTTCAGAAATGATATTCATATCACCAGAAAAGTCACTGATATTGAAATCAGTGGTTTGAAATGAGATATAAAGTTCAAAATGTTTCATCGATAAAACTCTATATTCTTACTTGCAGTATTCCATACCAGTGGTTTCAGAAATGATATTCATATCACCCATCTGGTGAAATGAAAAATTTATAAAATGTTTCATCGATAAAACTCTATATTCTTACTTGCAGTATTCCATACCAGTGGTTTCAGAAATGATATTCATATCACCCATCTGGTGAAATGAAAAATTTATAAAATGTTTCATCGATAAAACTCTATATTCTTACTTGCAGTATTCCATACCAGTGGTTTCAGAAATGATATTCATATCACCAGAAAAGTCACTGATATTGAAATGATAGAGTAAAGTTGAATGTTTCATCGATAAAACTCTATATTCTTACTTGCAGTATTCCATAAAGTTCAGAATGTTTCATCGATAAAACTCTATATTCTTACTTGCAGTATTCCATACCAGTGGTTTCAGAAATGATATTCATATCACCCATCTGGTGAAATGAAAAATTTATAAAATGTTTCATCGATAAAACTCTATATTCTTACTTGCAGTATTCCATACCAGTGGTTTCAGAAATGATATTCATATCACCCATCTGGTGAAATGAAAAATTTATAAAATGTTTCATCGATAAAACTCTATATTCTTACTTGCAGTATTCCATACCAGTGGTTTCAGAAATGATATTCATATCACCAGAAAAGTCACTGATATTGAAATCTGATAGAGTAAAGTTCAGAATGTTTCATCGATAAAACTCTATATTCTTACTTGCAGTATTCCATACCAGTGGTTTCAGAAATGATATTCATATCACCCATCTGGTGAAATGAAAAATTTATAAAATGTTTCATCGATAAAACTCTATATTCTTACTTGCAGTATTCCATACCAGTGGTTTCAGAAATGATATTCATATCCACCCATCTAGTGAAATAAAAAAAATTTATGAAATGTTTCATCGATAAACTCTATATTCTTACTTGCAGTATTCCATACCAGTGGTTTCAGAAATGATATTCATATCACCCATCTGGTGAAATGAAAAATTTATAAAATGTTTCATCGATAAAACTCTATATTCTTACTTGCAGTATTCCATACCAGTGGTTTCAGAAATGATATTCATATCACCCATCTTGCAGTCCATACCAGTGGTTTGAAATGAAAAATTTATAAAATGTTTCATCGATAAAACTCTATATTCTTACTTGCAGTATTCCATACCAGTGGTTTCAGAAATGATATTCATATCACCCATCTGGTGAAATGAAAAATTTATAAAATGTTTCATCGATAAAACTCTATATTCTTACTTGCAGTATTCCATACCAGTGGTTTCAGAAATGATATTCATATCACCCATCTGGTGAAATGAAAAATTTATAAAATGTTTCATCGATAAAACTCTATATTCTTACTTGCAGTATTCCATACCAGTGGTTTCAGAAATGATATTCATATCACCAGAAAAGTCACTGATATTGAAAAAGAGTAAAGTTCAAATGTTTCATCGATAAAACTCTATATTCTTACTTGCAGTATTCCATACCAGTGGTTTCAGAAATGATATTCATATCACCCATCTGGTGAAATGAAAAATTTATAAAATGTTTCATCGATAAAACTCTATATTCTTACTTGCAGTATTCCATACCAGTGGTTTCAGAAATGATATTCATATCACCCATCTGGTGACATGAAAAATGTATAAAATGTTTCATCGATAAAACTCTATATTCTTACTTGTATTCCATACCAGTATTCCATACCAGTGGTTTCAGAAATGATATTCATATCACCCATCTGGTGAAATGAAAAATTTATAAAATGTTTCATCGATAAAACTCTATATTCTTACTTGCAGTATTCCATACCAGTGGTTTCAGAAATGATATTCATATCACCCATCTGGTGAAATGAAAAATTTATAAATGTTTCATCGATAAAACTCTATATTCTTACTTGCAGTATTCCATACCAGTGGTTTCAGAAATGATATTCATATCACCAGAAAAGTCACTGATATTGAAATCTGATAGAGTAAAGTTCAGAATGTTTCATCGATAAAACTCTATATTCTTACTTGCAGTATTCCATACCAGTGGTTTCAGAAATGATATTCATATCACCCATCTGGTGAAATGAAAAATTTATAAAATGTTTCATCGATAAAACTCTATATTCTTACTTGCAGTATTCCATACCAGTGGTTTCAGAAATGATATTCATATCACCCATCTGGTGAAATGAAAAATTTATAAAATGTTTCATCGATAAAACTCTATATTCTTACTTGCAGTATTCCATACCAGTGGTTTCAGAAATGATATTCATATCACCTGGTGAAATGAAAAATTTATAAAATCAGAAATGTTTCATCGATAAAACTCTATATTCACTTGTATTCCATACCAGTGGTTTGAATATCTGATACTGATATTGTAAAGTTCAGAATGTTTCATCGATAAAACTCTATATTCTTACTTGCAGTATTCCATACCAGTGGTTTCAGAAATGATATTCATATCACCCATCTGGTGAAATGAAAAATTTATAAAATGTTTCATCGATAAAACTCTATATTCTTACTTGCAGTATTCCATACCAGTGGTTTCAGAAATGATATTCATATCACCCATCTGGTGAAATGAAAAATTTATAAAATGTTTCATCGATAAAACTCTATATTCTTACTTGCAGTATTCCATACCAGTGATTTCAGAAATGATATTCATATCACCAGAAAAGTCACTGATATTGAAATCTGATGAGAGTAAAGTTCAGAATGTTTCATCGATAAAACTCTATATTCTTACTTGCAGTATTCCATACCAGTGGTTTCAGAAATGATATTCATATCACCCATCTGGTGAAATGAAAAATTTATAAAATGTTTCATCGATAAAACTCTATATTCTTACTTGCAGTATTCCATACCAGTGGTTTCAGAAATGATATTCATATCACCCATCTGGTGAAATGAAAAAATTTATAAAATGTTTCATCGATAAAACTCTATATTCTTACTTGCAGTATTCCATACCAGTGGTTTCAGAAATGATATTCATATCACAGAAAGATATTCATATCACTGAAAGGTCTCTGGTGAAATGAAAAATTTATAAAATGTTTCATCGATAAAACTCTATATTCTTACTTGCAGTATTCCATACCAGTGGTTTCAGAAATGATATTCATATCACCCATCTGGTGAAATGAAAAATTTATAAAATGTTTCATCGATAAAACTCTATATTCTTACTTGCAGTATTCCATACCAGTGGTTTCAGAAATGATATTCATATCACCCATCTGGTGAAATGAAAAATTTATAAAATGTTTCATCGATAAAACTCTATATTCTTACTTGCAGTATTCCATACCAGTGGTTTCAGAAATGATATTCATATCACCAGAAAAGTCACTGATATTGAAATCTGATAGAGTAAAGTTCAGAATGTTTCATCGATAAAACTCTATATTCTTACTTGCAGTATTCCATACCAGTGGTTTCAGAAATGATATTCATATCACCCATCTGGTGAAATGAAAAAATTTATAAAATGTTTCATCGATAAAACTCTATATTCTTACTTGCAGTATTCCATACCAGTGGTTTCAGAAATGATATTCATATCACCCATCTGGTGAAATGAAAAAAATTATAAAATGTTTCATCGATAAAACTCTATATTCTTACTTGCAGTATTCCATACCAGTGGTTTCAGAAATGATATTCATATCACCCATCTGGTGAAATGAAAAATTTATAAAATGTTTCATCGATAAAACTCTATATTCTTACTTGCAGTATTCCATACCAGTGGTTTCAGAAATGATATTCATATCACCAGAAAAGGTGATATTGAAATCTTTATAAAATGTTTCATCGATAAAACTCTATATTCTTACTTGCAGTATTCCATACCAGTGGTTTCAGAAATGATATTCATATCACCAGAAAAGTCACTGATATTGAAATCTGATAAAGTAAAGTTCAGAATGTTTCATCGATAAAACTCTATATTCTTACTTGCAGTATTCCATACCAGTGGTTTCAGAAATGATATTCATATCACCCATCTGGTGAAATGAAAAATATAAAATGTTTCATCGATAAAACTCTATATTCTTACTTGCAGTATTCCATACCAGTGGTTTCAGAAATGATATTCATATCACCCATCTGGTGAAATGAAAAATTTATAAAATGTTTCATCGATAAAACTCTATATTCTTACTTGCAGTATTCCATACCAGTGGTTTCAGAAATGATATTCATATCACCAGAAAAGTCACTGATATTGAAATGAAGATAAAGTTCAGAATATTTCATCGATAAAACTCTATATTCTTACTTGCAGTATTCCATACCAGTGGTTTCAGAAATGATATTCATATCACCCATCTGGTGAAATGAAAAATTTATAAAATGTTTCATCGATAAAACTCTATATTCTTACTTGCAGTATTCCATACCAGTGGTTTCAGAAATGATATTCATATCACCCATCTGGTGAAATGAAAAATTTATAAAATGTTTCATCGATAAAACTCTATATTCTTACTTGCAGTATTCCATACCAGTGGTTTCAGAAATGATATTCATATCACCCATCTGGTGAAATTACTTGCAGTAAAAATTTATAAAATGTTTCATCGATAAAACTCTATATTCTTACTTGCAGTATTCCATACCAGTGGTTTCAGAAATGATATTCATATCACCAGAAAAGTCACTGATATTGAAATGATAAAGTAAAGTTCAGAATGTTTCATCGATAAAACTCTATATTCTTACTTGCAGTATTCCATACCAGTGGTTTCAGAAATGATATTCATATCACCCATCTGGTGAAATGAAAAATTTATAAAATGTTTCATCGATAAAACTCTATATTCTTACTTGCAGTATTCCATACCAGTGGTTTCAGAAATGATATTCATATCACCCATCTGGTGAAATGAAAAATTTATAAAATGTTTCATCGATAAAACTCTATATTCTTACTTGCAGTATTCCATACCAGTGGTTTCAGAAATGATATTCATATCACCAGAAAAGTCACTGATATTGAAATCTGATAGAGTAAAGTTCAGAATGTTTCATCGATAAAACTCTATATTCTTACTTGCAGTATTCCATACCAGTGGTTTCAGAAATGATATTCATATCACCCATCTGGTGAAATGAAAAATTTATAAAATGTTTCATCGATAAAACTCTATATTCTTACTTGCAGTATTCCATACCAGTGGTTTCAGAAATGATATTCATATCACCCATCTAGTGAAATGAAAAATTTATAAAATGTTTCATCGATAAAACTCTATATTCTTACTTGCAGTATTCCATACCAGTGGTTTCAGAAATGATATTCATATCACCAGAAAAGTCACTGATATTGAAATCTGATAAAGTTCAGAATGTTTCATCGATAAAACTCTATATTCTTACTTGCAGTATTCCATACCAGTGGTTTCAGAAATGATATTCATATCACCCATCTGGTGAAATGAAAAATTTATAAAATGTTTCATCGATAAAACTCTATATTCTTACTTGCAGTATTCCATACCAGTGGTTTCAGAAATGATATTCATATCACCCATCTGGTGAAATGAAAAATTTATAAAATGTTTCATCGATAAAACTCTATATTCTTACTTGCAGTATTCCATACCAGTGGTTTCAGAAATGATATTCATATCACCCATCTGGTGAAATGAAAAATTTATAAAATGTTTCATCGATAAAACTCTATATTCTTACTTGCAGTATTCCATACCAGTGGTTTCAGAAATGATATTCATATCACCCATCTGGTGAAATGAAAAATTTATAAAATGTTTCATCGATAAAACTCTATATTCTTACTTGCAGTATTCCATACCAGTGGTTTCAGAAATGATATTCATATCACCAGAAAAGTCACTGATATTGAAATCTGATAGAGTAAAGTTCAGAATGTTTCATCGATAAAACTCTATATTCTTACTTGCAGTATTCCATACCAGTGGTTTCAGAAATGATATTCATATCACCCATTTATAAAATGTTTCATCGATAAAACTCTATATTCTTACTTGCAGTATTCCATACCAGTGGTTTCAGAAATGATATTCATATCATCTGGTGAAATGAAAAATTTATAAAATGTTTCATCTGGTGAAATGAAAAATTTATAAAATGTTTCATCGATAAAACTCTATATTCTTACTTGCAGTATTCCATACCAGTGGTTTCAGAAATGATATTCATATCACCCATCTGGTGAAATGAAAAATTTATAAAATGTTTCATCGATAAAACTCTATATTCTTACTTGCAGTATTCCATACCAGTGGTTTCAGAAATGATATTCATATCACCAGAAAAGTCACTGATATTGAAATCTGATAGAGTAAAGTTCAGAATGTTTCATCGATAAAACTCTATATTCTTACTTGCAGTATTCCATACCAGTGGTTTCAGAAATGATATTCATATCACCCATCTGGTGAAATGAAAAATTTATAAAATGTTTCATCGATAAAACTCTATATTCTTACTTGCAGTATTCCATACCAGTGGTTTCAGAAATGATATTCATATCACCCATCTGTGAAATGAAAAATTTATAAAATGTTTCATCGATAAAACTCTATATTCTTACTTGCAGTATTCCATACCAGTGGTTTCAGAAATGATATTCATATCACCCATCTGGTGAAATGAAAAATTTATAAAATGTTTCATCGATAAAACTCTATATTCTTACTTGCAGTATTCCATACCAGTGGTTTCAGAAATGATATTCATATCACCAGAAAAGTCACTGATATTGAAATGATAAAAAGTTCAGAATGTTTCATCGATAAAACTCTATATTCTTACTTGCAGTATTCCATACCAGTGGTTTCAGAAATGATATTCATATCACCCATCTGGTGAAATGAAAAAAATTTATAAAATGTTTCATCGATAAAACTCTATATTCTTACTTGCAGTATTCCATACCAGTGGTTTCAGAAATGATATTCATATCACCCATCTGGTGAAATGAAAAATTTATAAAATGTTTCATCGATAAAACTCTATATTCTTACTTGCAGTATTCCATACCAGTGGTTTCAGAAATGATATTCATATCACCAGAAAAGTCACTGATATTGAAATCTGATAGATAAAGTTCAGAATGTTTCATCGATAAAACTCTATATTCTTACTTGCAGTATTCCATACCAGTGGTTTCAGAAATGATATTCATATCACCCATCTGGTGAAATGAAAAATTTATAAAATGTTTCATCGATAAAACTCTATATTCTTACTTGCAGTATTCCATACCAGTGGTTTCAGAAATGATATTCATATCACCCATCTGGTGAAATGAAAAATTTATAAAATGTTTCATCGATAAAACTCTATATTCTTACTTGCAGTATTCCATACCAGTGGTTTCAGAAATGATATTCATATCACCAGAAAAGTCACTGATATTGAAATCTGATAGATAAAAGTTCAGAATGTTTCATCGATAAAACTCTATATTCTTACTTGCAGTATTCCATACCAGTGGTTTCAGAAATGATATTCATATCACCCATCTGGTGAAATGAAAAAAATTTATAAAATGTTTCATTTATAAAATGTTTCATCGATAAAACTCTATATTCTTACTTGCAGTATTCCATACCAGTGGTTTCAGAAATGATATTCATATCACCCATCTGGTGAAATGAAAAATTTATAAAATGTTTCATCGATAAAACTCTATATTCTTACTTGCAGTATTCCATACCAGTGGTTTCAGAAATGATATTCATATCACCAGAAAAGTCACTGATATTGAAATCTGATAGAGTAAAGTTCAGAATGTTTCATCGATAAAACTCTATATTCTTACTTGCAGTATTCCATACCAGTGGTTTCAGAAATGATATTCATATCACCCATCTGGTGAAATGAAAAATTTATAAAATGTTTCATCGATAAAACTCTATATTCTTACTTGCAGTATTCCATACCAGTGGTTTCAGAAATGATATTCATATCACCCATCTGGTGAAATGAAAAATTTATAAAATGTTTCATCGATAAAACTCTATATTCTTACTTGCAGTATTCCATACCAGTGGTTTCAGAAATGATATTCATATCACCCATCTGGTGAAATGAAAAATTTATAAAATGTTTCATCGATAAAACTCTATATTCTTACTTGCAGTATTCCATACCAGTGGTTTCAGAAATGATATTCATATCACCAGAAAAGTCACTGATATTGAAATGAAAAAAGTAATAAAATGTTTCATCGATAAAACTCTATATTCTTACTTGCAGTATTCCATACCAGTGGTTTCAGAAATGATATTCATATCATCTGGTGAAATGAAAAATTTATAAAATGTTTCATCGATAAAACTCTATATTCTTACTTGCAGTATTCCATACCAGTGGTTTCAGAAATGATATTCATATCACCCATCACTGATATTGAAATGATAAATAAAGTTCAGAATGTTTCATCGATAAAACTCTATATTCTTACTTGCAGTATTCCATACCAGTGGTTTCAGAAATGATATTCATATCACCCATCTGGTGAAATGAAAAAATTTATAAAATGTTTCATCGATAAAACTCTATATTCTTACTTGCAGTATTCCATACCAGTGGTTTCAGAAATGATATTCATATCACCCATCTGGTGAAATGAAAAATTTATAAAATGTTTCATCGATAAAACTCTATTATTCTTACTTCCATACCAGTATTCCATACCAGTGGTTTCAGAAATGATATTCATATCACCCAGAAATGAAAATCTGGTGAAATGAAAAAGTTCAAAATGTTTCATCGATAAAACTCTATATTCTTACTTGCAGTATTCCATACCAGTGGTTTCAGAAATGATATTCATATCACCCATCTGGTGAAATGAAAAATTTATAAAATGTTTCATCGATAAAACTCTATATTCTTACTTGCAGTATTCCATACCAGTGGTTTCAGAAATGATATTCATATCACCCATCTGGTGAAATGAAAAAATTTATAAAATGTTTCATCGATAAAACTCTATATTCTTACTTGCAGTATTCCATACCAGTGGTTTCAGAAATGATATTCATATCACCAGAAAAGTCACTGATATTGAAATCTGATAGAGTAAAGTTCAGAATGTTTCATCGATAAAACTCTATATTCTTACTTGCAGTATTCCATACCAGTGGTTTCAGAAATGATATTCATATCACCCATCTGGTGAAATGAAAAATTTATAAAATGTTTCATCGATAAAACTCTATATTCTTACTTGCAGTATTCCATACCAGTGGTTTCAGAAATGATATTCATATCACCCATCTGGTGAAATGAAAAATTTATAAAATGTTTCATCGATAAAACTCTATATTCTTACTTGCAGTATTCCATACCAGTGGTTTCAGAAATGATATTCATATCACCCATCTGGTGAAATGAAAAAAATTTATCGAAAATGTTTCATCGATAAAACTCTATATTCAGTATTCCATACCAGTGGTTTCAGAAATGATATTCATATCACCAGAAAAGTCACTGATATTGAAATCTGATAGAGTAAAGTTCAGAATGTTTCATCGATAAAACTCTATATTCTTACTTGCAGTATTCCATACCAGTGGTTTCAGAAATGATATTCATATCACCCATCTGGTGAAATGAAAAATTTATAAAATGTTTCATCGATAAAACTCTATATTCTTACTTGCAGTATTCCATACCAGTGGTTTCAGAAATGATATTCATATCACCCATCTGGTGAAATGAAAAATTTATAAAATGTTTCATCGATAAAACTCTATATTCTTACTTGCAGTATTCCATACCAGTGGTTTCAGAAATGATATTCATATCACCCATCTGGTGAAATGAAAAATTTATAAAATGTTTCATCGATAAAACTCTATATTCTTACTTGCAGTATTCCATACCAGTGGTTTCAGAAATGATATTCATATCACCCATCTCCATACCAGTGGTTTGAAATGAAAAATTTATAAAATGTTTCATCGATAAAACTCTATATTCTTACTTGCAGTATTCCATACCAGTGGTTTCAGAAATGATATTCATATCACCCATCTGGTGAAATGAAAAATTTATAAAATGTTTCATCGATAAAACTCTATATTCTTACTTGCAGTATTCCATACCAGTGGTTTCAGAAATGATATTCATATCACCCATCTGGTGAAATGAAAAATTTATAAAATGTTTCATCGATAAAACTCTATATTCTTACTTGCAGTATTCCATACCAGTGGTTTCAGAAATGATATTCATATCACCAGAAAAGTCACTGATATTGAAAGTTCAGAATGTTTCATCGATAAAACTCTATATTCTTACTTGCAGTATTCCATACCAGTGGTTTCAGAAATGATATTCATATCACCCATCTGGTGAAATGAAAAATTTATAAAATGTTTCATCGATAAAACTCTATATTCTTACTTGCAGTATTCCATACCAGTGGTTTCAGAAATGATATTCATATCACCCATCTGGTGAAATGAAAAATTTATAAAATGTTTCATCGATAAAACTCTATATTCTTACTTGCAGTATTCCATACCAGTGGTTTCAGAAATGATATTCATATCACCAGAAAAGTCACTGATATTGAAATCTGATAGAGTAAAGTTCAGAATGTTTCATCGATAAAACTCTATATATTCTTACTTGCAGTATTCCATACCAGTGGTTTCAGAAATGATATTCATATCACCCATCTGGTGAAATGAAAAATTTATAAAATGTTTCATCGATAAAACTCTATATTCTTACTTGCAGTATTCCATACCAGTGGTTTCAGAAATGATATTCATATCACCCATCTGGTGAAATGAAAAATTTATAAAATGTTTCATCGATAAAACTCTATATTCTTACTTGCAGTATTCCATACCAGTGGTTTCAGAAATGATATTCATATCACCCATCTGGTGAAATGAAAAATTTATAAAATGTTTCATCGATAAAACTCTATATTCTTACTTGCAGTATTCCATACCAGTGGTTTCAGAAATGATATTCATATCACCCATCTGGTGAAATGAAAAATTATAAAATGTTTCATCGATAAAACTCTATATTCTTACTTGCAGTATTCCATACCAGTGGTTTCAGAAATGATATTCATATCACCCATCTGGTGAAATGAAAAATTTATAAAATGTTTCATCGATAAAACTCTATATTCTTACTTGCAGTATTCCATACCAGTGGTTTCAGAAATGATATTCATATCACCAGAAAAGTCACTGATATTGAAATCTGATAGAGTAAAGTTCAGAATGTTTCATCGATAAAACTCTATATTCTTACTTGCAGTATTCCATACCAGTGGTTTCAGAAATGATATTCATATCACCCATCTGGTGAAATGAAAAAATTTATAAAATGTTTCATCGATAAAACTCTATATTCTTACTTGCAGTATTCCATACCAGTGGTTTCAGAAATGATATTCATATCACCAGAAAAGTCACTGATATTGAAATCTGATAGAGTAAAGTTCAGAATGTTTCATCGATAAAACTCTATATTCTTACTTGCAGTATTCCATACCAGTGGTTTCAGAAATGATATTCATATCACCCATCTGGTGAAATGAAAAATTTATAAAATGTTTCATCGATAAAACTCTATATTCTTACTTGCAGTATTCCATACCAGTGGTTTCAGAAATGATATTCATATCACCCATCTGGTGAAATGAAAAATTTATAAAATGTTTCATCGATAAAACTCTATATTCTTACTTGCAGTATTCCATACCAGTGGTTTCAGAAATGATATTCATATCACCCATCTGGTGAAATGAAAAATTTATAAAATGTTTCATCGATAAAACTCTATATTCTTACTTGCAGTATTCCATACCAGTGGTTTCAGAAATGATATTCATATCACCCATCTGGTGAAATGAAAATTTATAAAATGTTTCATCGATAAAACTCTATATTCTTACTTGCAGTATTCCATACCAGTGGTTTCAGAAATGAAATTCATCTCACTCATCTTGTGAAATGAAAAACTTACAAAATGTTTCATCGATGAAACTCTATATTCTTACTTGCAGTATTCCATACCAGTGGTTTCAGAAATGTTTCATCGATAAAATTTCTATATTCTATACTTGCAGTATTCCATACCAGTGGTTTCAGAAATGATATTCATATCACCAGAAAAGTCACTGATATTGAAATGAAAAAAAGTTCAGAATGTTTCATCTAAAACTCTATATATTCTTACTTGCAGTATTCCATACCAGTGGTTTCAGAAATGATATTCATATCACCCAGTGGTTTCTGATATTGAAATGAAAAAATTTATAAAATGTTTCATCGATAAAACTCTATATTCTTACTTGCAGTATTCCATACCAGTGGTTTCAGAAATGATATTCATATCACCCATCTGGTGAAATGAAAAATTTATAAAATGTTTCATCGATAAAACTCTATATTCTTACTTGCAGTATTCCATACCAGTGGTTTCAGAAATGATATTCATATCACCCATCTGGTGAAATGAAAAATTTATAAAATGTTTCATCGATAAAACTCTATATTCTTACTTGCAGTATTCCATACCAGTGGTTTCAGAAATGATATTCATATCACCAGAAAAGTCATCTGATAGTTGAAAAATTTATAAAATGTTTCATCGATAAAACTCTATATTCTTACTTGCAGTATTCCATACCAGTGGTTTCAGAAATGATATTCATATCACCCATCTGGTGAAATGAAAAATTTATAAAATGTTTCATCGATAAAACTCTATATTCTTACTTGCAGTATTCCATACCAGTGGTTTCAGAAATGATATTCATATCACCAGAAAATTAACTGATATTGAAATCTGAAAAGTTCAGAATGTTTCATCGATAAAACTCTATATTCTTACTTGCAGTATTCCATACCAGTGGTTTCAGAAATGATATTCATATCACCCATCTGGTGAAATGAAAAATTTATAAAATGTTTCATCGATAAAACTCTATATTCTTACTTGCAGTATTCCATACCAGTGGTTTCAGAAATGATATATTCATATCACCCATCTGGTGAAATGAAAAAGTTATAAAATGTTTCATCGATAAAACTCTATATTCTTACTTGCAGTATTCCATACCAGTGGTTTCAGAAATGATATTCATATCACCCATCTGGTAAAATGAAAAATTTATAAAATATTTCATCGATAAAAATCTATATTCTTACTTGCAGTATTCCATACCAGTGGTTTCAGAAATGATATTCATATCACTGGTGAAATGAAAATTTATAAAATCTGGTGAAATGAAAATTTATAAAATGTTTCATCGATAAAACTCTATATTCTTACTTGCAGTATTCCATACCAGTGGTTTCAGAAATGATATTCATATCACCCATCTGGTGAAATGAAAAAAATTTATAAAATGTTTCATCGATAAAACTCTATATTCTTACTTGCAGTATTCCATACCAGTGGTTTCAGAAATGATATTCATATCACCAGAAAAGTCACTGATATTGAAATCTGATAGAGTAAAGTTCAGAATGTTTCATCGATAAAACTCTATATTCTTACTTGCAGTATTCCATACCAGTGGTTTCAGAAATGATATTCATATCACCCATCTGGTGAAATGAAAAAATTTATAAAATGTTTCGTCGATAAATCTCTATATTCTTACTTGCAGTATTCCATACCAGTGGTTTGAGAAATGATATTCATATCACCAATCTGGTGAAAAAAAAATTTATATAATGTTTCATCGATGAAACTCCATATTCTTGCTTGCAGTATTCCATACCAGTGGTTTCAAAAATGATATTCATCTCACCCATCTGGTGAAATGAAAAATTTATAAAATGTTTCATCGATAAAACTCTATATTCTTACTTGCAGTATTCCATACCAGTGGTTTCAGAAATGATATTCATATCACCCATCTGGTGAAATGAAAAATTTATAAAATGTTTCATCGATAAAACTCTATATTCTTACTTGCAGTATTCCATACCAGTGGTTTCAGAAATGATATTCATATCACCCATCTGGTGAAATGAAAAAATTTATAAAATGTTTCATCGATAAAACTCTATATTCTTACTTGCAGTATTCCATACCAGTGGTTTCAGAAATGATATTCATATCACCCATCTGGTGAAATGATAAAAAAAAATTTATAAAGTGTTTCGTCGATAAAAATCTATATTCTTAATTGCAGTATTCCATACCAGTGGTTTCAGAAATTATATTCATATCACCAGAAAAGACACTGATATTGAAATCTGATAAAGTTCAGAATGTTTCATCGATAAAACTCTATATTCTTACTTGCAGTATTCCATACCAGTGGTTTCAGAAATGATATTCATATCACCCATCTGGTGAAATGAAAAATTTATAAAATGTTTCATCGATAAAACTCTATATTCTTACTTGCAGTATTCCATACCAGTGGTTTCAGAAATGATATTCATATCACCCATCTGGTGAAATATAAAAAATATAAAATGTTTCATCGATAAAACTCTATATTCTTACTTGCAGTATTCCATACCAGTGGTTTCAGAAATGATATTCATATCACCAGAAAAGTCACTGATATTGAAATCTGATGAGTAAAGTTCAGAATGTTTCATCGATAAAACTCTATATTCTTACTTGCAGTATTCCATACCAGTGGTTTCAGAAATGATATTCATATCACCCATCTGGTGAAATGAAAAATTTATAAAATGTTTCATCGATAAAACTCTATATTCTTACTTGCAGTATTCCATACCAGTGGTTTCAGAAATGATATTCATATCACCCATCTGGTGAAATGAAAAATTTATAAAATGTTTCATCGATAAAACTCTATATTCTTACTTGCAGTATTCCATACCAGTGGTTTCAGAAATGATATTCATATCACCAGAAAAGTCACTGATATTGAAATCTGATAAAGTTTATAATATTTTTTATCGATAAAACTCTATATTCTTACTTGCAGTATTCCATACCAGTGGTTTCAGAAATGTTTCACTGATATTGAAATGAAATGATATTCAAAAAAGTTTATAAAATGTTTCATCGATAAAACTCTATATTCTTACTTGCAGTATTCCATACCAGTGGTTTCAGAAATGATATTCATATCACCCATCTGTGAAAGTGAAATGATATTCATGATCACCCATCTGGTGAAAAAAAAAGTTAAAATGTTTCATCGATAAAACTCTATATTCTTACTTGCAGTATTCCATACCAGTGGTTTCAGAAATGATATTCATATCACCCATCTGGTGAAATGAAAAATTTATAAAATGTTTCATCGATAAAACTCTATATTCTTACTTGCAGTATTCCATACCAGTGGTTTCAGAAATGATATTCATATCACCAGAAAAGTCACTGATATTGAAATCTGATAGAGTAAAGTTCAGAATGTTTCATCGATAAAACTCTATATTCTTACTTGCAGTATTCCATACCAGTGGTTTCAGAAATGATATTCATATCACCCATCTGGTGTGAAATGAAAAATTTATAAAATGTTTCATCGATAAAACTCTATATTCTTACTTGCAGTATTCCATACCAGTGGTTTCAGAAATGATATTCATATCACCAGAAAAGTCACTGATATTGAAATTGATAGATAAAGTTCAGAATGTTTCATCGATAAAACTCTATATTCTTACTTGCAGTATTCCATACCAGTGGTTTCAGAAATGATATTCATATCACCCATCTGGTGAAATGAAAAATTTATAAAATGTTTCATCGATAAAACTCTATATTCTTACTTGCAGTATTCCATACCAGTGGTTTCAGAAATGATATTCATATCACCCATCTGGTGAAATGAAAAATTTATAAAATGTTTCATCGAAAACTCTATATTCTTACTTGCAGTATTCCATACCAGTGGTTTCAGAAATGATATTCATATCACCCATCTGGTGAAATGAAAAATTTAAAATCGATAAAACTGGTGAAATGAAAAATTTTCAAAATGTTTCATCGATAAAATGTTTCATCGATATATTCTTACTTGCAGTATTCCATACCAGTGGTTTCAGAAATGATATTCATATCACCCATCTGGTGAAATGAAAAATTTATAAAATGTTTCATCGATAAAACTCTATATTCTTACTTGCAGTATTCCATACCAGTGGTTTCAGAAATGATATTCATATCACCCAAAGTCACTGAATTGAAAAATGATTATAAAGTTCAAATGTTTCATCGATAAAACTCTATATTCTTACTTGCAGTATTCCATACCAGTGGTTTCAGAAATGATATTCATATCATCATCACTGATAATGAAAAAATTTATAAAATGTTTCATCGATAAAACTCTATATTCTTACTTGCAGTATTCCATACCAGTGGTTTCAGAAATGATATTCATATCACCCATCTGGTGAATTGAAAAAATTTAGTGGTTTTCAAATGTTTCATCGATAAAACTCTATATTCTTACTTGCAGTATTCCATACCAGTGGTTTCAGAAATGATATTCATATCACCCATCTGGTGAAATGAAAAATTTATAAAATGTTTCATCGATAAAACTCTATATTCTTACTTGCAGTATTCCATACCAGTGGTTTCAGAAATGATATTCATATCACCAGAAAACCCATCTGGTGAAATGATAGAAAATTTATAAAATGTTTCATCGATAAAACTCTATATTCTTACTTGCAGTATTCCATACCAGTGGTTTCAGAAATGATATTCATATCACCCATCTGGTGAAATGAAAAATTTATAAAATGTTTCATCGATAAAACTCTATATTCTTACTTGCAGTATTCCATACCAGTGGTTTCAGAAATGATATTCATATCACCAGAAAAGTCACTGATATTGTGAAATGATGAAAAAGTTATAAAATGTTTCATGGATAAAACTCTATATTCTTACTTGCAGTATTCCATACCAGTGGTTTCAGAAATGATATTCATATCACCCATCTGGTGAAATGAAAAATTTATAAAATGTTTCATCGATAAAACTCTATATTCTTACTTGCAGTATTCCATACCAGTGGTTTCAGAAATGATATTCATATCACCACCCATCTGGTGAAAATGATAAAAAAATTTATAAAATGTTTCATCGATAAAACTCTATATTCTTACTTGCAGTATTCCGTACCATTGGTTTCAAAAATGATACTCATATCACCCACATGGTGAAATGAAAAATTTATAAAATGTTTCATCGATAAAACTCTATATTCTTACTTGCAGTATTCCATACCAGTGGTTTCAGAAATGATATTCATATCACCCATCTGGTGAAATGAAAAATTTATAAAATGTTTCATCGATAAAACTCTATATTCTTACTTGCAGTATTCCATACCAGTGGTTTCAGAAATGATATTCATATCACCAGAAAAGTCACTGATATTGAAATGAAAGATAAAGTTCAGAATGTTTCATCGATAAAACTCTATATTCTTACTTGCAGTATTCCATACCAGTGGTTTCAGAAATGATATTCATATCACCCATCTGGTGAAATGAAAAATTTATAAAATGTTTCATCGATAAAACTCTATATTCTTACTTGCAGTATTCCATACCAGTGGTTTCAGAAATGATATTCATATCACCCAGTGAAATCACTGATATTGAAATCATCGATAAAACTCTAAAGTTCAGAATGTTTCATCGATAAAACTCTATATTCTTACTTGCAGTATTCCATACCAGTGGTTTCAGAAATGATATTCATTTCACCCATCTGGTGAAATGAAAAATTTATAAAATGTTTCATCGATAAAACTCTATATTCTTACTTGCAGTATTCCATCCAGTGGTTTCAGAAATGATATTCATATCACCCATCTGGTGAAATGAAAAAAATTTATAAAATGTTTCATCGATAAAACTCTATATTCTTACTTGCAGTATTCCATACCAGTGGTTTCAGAAATGATATTCATATCACCAGAAAAGTCACTGATATTGAAATCTGAAATAGAGTAAAGTTCAGAATGTTTCATCGATAAAACTCTATATTCTTACTTGCAGTATTCCATACCAGTGGTTTCAGAAATGATATTCATATCACCCATCTGGTGAAATGAAAAATTTATAAAATGTTTCATCGATAAAACTCTATATTCTTACTTGCAGTATTCCATACCAGTGGTTTCAGAAATGATATTCATATCACCCATCTGGTGAAATGAAAAAATTTATAAAATGTTTCATCGATAAAACTCTATATTCTTACTTGCAGTATTCCATACCAGTGGTTTCAGAAATGATATTCATATCACCAGAAACATCTGGTGAAACTGATATTGAAATCTGATAGAGTAAAGTTCAGAATGTTTCATCGATAAAACTCTATATTCTTACTTGCAGTATTCCATACCAGTGGTTTCAGAAATGATATTCATATCACCCATCTGGTGAAATGAAAAATTTATAAAATGTTTCATCGATAAAACTCTATATTCTTACTTGCAGTATTCCATACCAGTGGTTTCAGAAATGATATTCATATCACCCATCTGGTGAAATGAAAAAAATTTATAAAATGTTTCATCGATAAAACTCTATATTCTTACTTGCAGTATTCCATACCAGTGGTTTCAGAAATGATATTCATATCACCAGAAAAGTGAATGATATTGAAATCTTATAAAGTTCAGAATTTTTAATCGATAAACTCTATATTCTTACTTGCAGTATTCCATACCAGTGGTTTCAGAAATGATATTCATATCACCCATCTGGTGAAATGAAAAATTTATAAAATGTTTCATCGATAAAACTCTATATCTTACTTGCAGTATTCCATACCAGTGGTTTCAGAAATGATATTCATATCACCATCTGGTGAAATCTGGTGAAATAAAACTCTATATTCTTAGTATTCCAAATGTTTCATCGATAAAACTCTATATTCTTACTTGCAGTATTCCATACCAGTGGTTTCAGAAATGATATTCATATCACCCATCTGGTGAAATGAAAAATTTATAAAATGTTTCATCGATAAAACTCTATATTCTTACTTGCAGTATTCCATACCAGTGGTTTCAGAAATGATATTCATATCACCCATCTGGTGAAATGAAAAATTTATAAAATGTTTCATCGATAAAACTCTATATTCTTACTTGCAGTATTCCATACCAGTGGTTTCAGAAATGATATTCATATCACCAGAAAAGTCACTGATATTGAAATCTGATAAAGTTCAGAATGTTTCATCGATAAAACTCTATATTCTTACTTGCAGTATTCCATACCAGTGGTTTCAGAAATGATATTCATATCACCCATCTGGTGGTGAAATGAAAAATTATATAAAATGTTTCATCGATAAAACTCTATATTCTTACTTGCAGTATTCCATACCAGTGGTTTCAGAAATGATATTCATATCACCCATGATGGTGAAATGAAAAATTTATAAAATGTTTCATCGATAAAACTCTATATTCTTACTTGCAGTATTCCATACCAGTGGTTTCAGAAATGATATTCATATCACCCATCTGGTGAAATGAAAAATTTATAAAATGTTTCATCGATAAAACTCTATATTCTTACTTGCAGTATTCCATACCAGTGGTTTCAGAAATGATATTCATATCACCAGAAAAGTCACTGATATTGAAATCTGATAAAGTTCAGAATGTTTCATCGATAAAACTCTATATTCTTACTTGCAGTATTCCATACCAGTGGTTTCAGAAATGATATTCATATCACCCATCTGGTGAAATGAAAAATTTATAAAATGTTTCATCGATAAAACTCTATATTCTTACTTGCAGTATTCCATACCAGTGGTTTCAGAAATGATATTCATATCACCCATCTGGTGAAATGAAATGAAAAATTTATAAAATGTTTCATCGATAAAACTCTATATTCTTACTTGCAGTATTCCATACCAGTGGTTTCAGAAATGATATTCATATCACCCATTTATAAAATGTTTCATCGATAAAACTCTATATGTTTCTCGATACTTGCAGTATTCCATACCAGTGGTTTCAGAAATGATATTCATATCACCAGAAAAGTCACTGATATTGAAATCTGATAGAGTAAAGTTCAGAATGTTTCATCGATAAAACTCTATATTCTTACTTGCAGTATTCCATACCAGTGGTTTCAGAAATGATATTCATATCACCCATCTGGTGAAATGAAAAATTTATAAAATGTTTCATCGATAAAACTCTATATTCTTACTTGCAGTATTCCATACCAGTGGTTTCAGAAATGATATTCATATCACCCATCTGGTGAAATGAAATGAAAAATTTATAAAATGTTTCATCGATAAAACTCTATATTCTTACTTGCAGTATTCCATACCAGTGGTTTCAGAAATGATATTCATATCACCAGTCACTGATATTTGAAAAAGTTCATCGATAAAACTCTATAAATGTTTCATCGATAAAACTCTATATTCTTACTTGCAGTATTCCATACCAGTGGTTTCAGAAATGATATTCATATCACCCAAAAGTCACTGAAATGAAAATAGAGTAAAGTTAAAATGTTTCATCGATAAAACTCTATATTCTTACTTGCAGTATTCCATACCAGTGGTTTCAGAAATGATATTCATATCACCCATCTGGTGAAATGAAAAATTTATAAAATGTTTCATCGATAAAACTCTATATTCTTACTTGCAGTATTCCATACCAGTGGTTTCAGAAATGATATTCATATCACCAGAAAAGTCACTGATAATGAAAAATTTATAAAGTTGAATGTTTCATCGATAAAACTATATTCTTACTTGCAGTATTCCATATATCAGTGGTTTCAGAAATGATATTCATATCACCCATCTGGTGAAATGAAAAATTTATAAAATGTTTCATCGATAAAACTCTATATTCTTACTTGCAGTATTCCATACCAGTGGTTTCAGAAATGATATTCATATCACCAGAAAAGTCATGATATTGAAATGAAAAAATTTATAAAATGTTTCATCGATAAAACTCTATATTCTTACTTGCAGTATTCCATACCAGTGGTTTCAGAAATGATATTCATATCACCCATCTGGTGAAATGAAAAATTTATAAAATGTTTCATCGATAAAACTCTATATTCTTACTTGCAGTATTCCATACCAGTGGTTTCAGAAATGATATTCATATCACCCAATGAAAATGGTGAAATGAAAAATTTATAAAATGTTTCATCGATAAAACTCTATATTCTTACTTGCAGTATTCCATACCAGTGGTTTCAGAAATGATATTCATATCACCAGAAAAGTCACTGATATTGAAATGAAAAAAATTTATAAAATGTTTCATCGATAAAACTCTATATTCTTACTTGCAGTATTCCATACCAGTGGTTTCAGAAATGATATTCATATCACCCATCTGGTGAAATGAAAAATTTATAAAATGTTTCATCGATAAAACTCTATATTCTTACTTGCAGTATTCCATACCAGTGGTTTCAGAAATGATATTCATATCACCCATCTGGTGAAATGAAAAATTTATAAAATGTTTCATCGATAAAACTCTATATTCTTACTTGCAGTATTCCATACCAGTGGTTTCAGAAATGATATTCATATCACCCATCTGGTGAAATGAAAAATTTATAAAATGTTTCATCGATAAAACTCTATATTCTTACTTGCAGTATTCCATACCAGTGGTTTCAGAAATGATATTCATATCACCCATCTGGTGAAATGAAAAAATTTATAAAATGTTTCATCGATAAAACTCTATATTCTTACTTGCAGTATTCCATACCAGTGGTTTCAGAAATGATATTCATATCACCCATCTGGTGAATGAAAAAATTTATAAAATGTTTCATCGATAAAACTCTATATTCTTACTTGCAGTATTCCATACCAGTGGTTTCAGAAATGATATTCATATCACCAGAAAAGTCACTGATATTGAAATCTGATAGAGTAAAGTTCAGAATGTTTCATCGATAAAACTCTATATTCTTACTTGCAGTATTCCATACCAGTGGTTTCAGAAATGATATTCATATCACCCATCTGGTGAAATGAAAAATTTATAAAATGTTTCATCGATAAAACTCTATATTCTTACTTGCAGTATTCCATACCAGTGGTTTCAGAAATGATATTCATATCACCCATCTGGTGAAATGAAAAATTTATAAAATGTTTCATCGATAAAACTCTATATTCTTACTTGCAGTATTCCATACCAGTGGTTTCAGAAATGATATTCATATCACCCATCTGGTGAAATGAAAAAAATTTATAAAATGTTTCATCGATAAAACTCTATATTCTTACTTGCAGTATTCCATACCAGTGGTTTCAGAAATGATATTCATATCACCAGAAAAGTCACTGATATTGAAATGAAAAGAGTAAAGTTCAGAATGTTTCATCGATAAAACTCTATATTCTTACTTGCAGTATTCCATACCAGTGGTTTCAGAAATGATATTCATATCACCCATCTGGTGAAATGAAAAATTTATAAAATGTTTCATCGATAAAACTCTATATTCTTACTTGCAGTATTCCATACCAGTGGTTTCAGAAATGATATTCATATCATCACCCATCTGGTGAAATGAAAAATTTATAAAATGTTTCATCGATAAAACTCTATATTCTTACTTGCAGTATTCCATACCAGTGGTTTCAGAAATGATATTCATATCACCCATCTGGTGAAATGATAAAAATTTATAAAATGTTTCATCGATAAAACTCTATATTCTTACTTGCAGTATTCCATACCAGTGGTTTCAGAAATGATATTCATATCACCCATCATCTGGTGAAATGAAAAACTTATAAAATGTTTCATCGATAAAACTCTATATTCTTACTTGCAGTATTCCATACCAGTGGTTTCAGAAATGATATTCATATCACCCATCTGGTGAAATGAAAAATTTATAAAATGTTTCATCGATAAAACTCTATATTCTTACTTGCAGTATTCCATACCAGTGGTTTCAGAAATGATATTCATATCACCAGAAAAGTCACTGATAATGAAAAATGATAGAGTAAAGTTCAGAATGTTTCATCGATAAAACTCTATATTCTTACTTGCAGTATTCCATACAAGTGCTTTCAGAAATGATATTCATATATCACCCATCTGGTGAAATGAAAAATTTACAAAATATTTCATCGATAAAACTCTATATTCTTACTTGCAGTATTCCATACCAGTGGTTTCAGAAATTATATTCATATCACCAGAAAAGTCACTGATATTGAAATGATAAAAAGTTCAAAATGTTTCTTCGATAAAACTCTATATTCTTACTTGCAGTATTCCATACCAGTGGTTTCAGAAATGATATTCATATCACCCATCTGGTGAAATGAAAAATTTATAAAATGTTTCATCGATAAAACTCTATATTCTTACTTGCAGTATTCCATACCAGTGGTTTCAGAAATGATATTCATATCACCTGGTGAAATGAAAAAATTTAAAATCTGGTGAAATGAAAAAATTTATAAAATGTTTCATCGATAAAACTCTATATTCTTACTTGCAGTATTCCATACCAGTGGTTTCAGAAATGATATTCATATCACCCATCTGGTGAAATGAAAAGTTATAAAATGTTTCATCGATAAAACTCTATATTCTTACTTGCAGTATTCCATACCAGTGGTTTCAGAAATGATATTCATATCACCCATCTGGTGAAATGAAAAATTTATAAAATGTTTCATCGATAAAACTCTATATTCTTACTTGCAGTATTCCATACCAGTGGTTTCAGAAATGAATTCATATCACCAGAAAATCTGGTGAAATGAAAAAAGTTAAAATGTTTCATCGATAAAACTCTATATTCTTACTTGCAGTATTCCATACCAGTGGTTTCAGAAATGATATTCATATCACCCATCTGGTGAAATGAAAAAAAAATTTATAAAATGTTTCATCGATAAAACTCTATATTCTTACTTGCAGTATTCCATACCAGTGGTTTCAGAAATGATATTCATATCACCAGAAAAGTCACTGATATTGAAATCTGATATTGAAATCTAGAGTAAAGTTCAGAATGTTTCATCGATAAAACTCTATATTCTTACTTGCAGTATTCCATACCAGTGGTTTCAGAAATGATATTCATATCACCCATCTGGTGAAATGAAAAATTTATAAAATGTTTCATCGATAAAACTCTATATTCTTACTTGCAGTATTCCATACCAGTGGTTTCAGAAATGATATTCATATCACCCATCTGGTGAAATGAAAAATTTATAAAATGTTTCATCGATAAAACTCTATATTCTTACTTGCAGTATTCCATACCAGTGGTTTCAGAAATGATATTCATATCACCCATCTGGTGAAATGAAAAAATTATAAAATGTTTCATCGATAAAACTCTATATTCTTACTTGCAGTATTCCATACCAGTGGTTTCAGAAATGATATTCATATCACCAGTGGTTTCAGAAATCTCATGATTGAAATGAAATAAAGTTCAAATGTTTCATCGATAAAACTCTATATTCTTACTTGCAGTATTCCATACCAGTGGTTTCAGAAATGATATTCATATCACCCATCTGGTGAAATGAAAAATTTATAAAATGTTTCATCGATAAAACTCTATATTCTTACTTGCAGTATTCCATACCAGTGGTTTCAGAAATGATATTCATATCACCCATCTGGTGAAATGAAAAATTTATAAAATGTTTCATCGATAAAACTCTATATTCTTACTTGCAGTATTCCATACCAGTGGTTTCAGAAATGATATTCATATCACCAGAAAAGTCACTGATATTGAAATCTGATAGAGTAAAGTTCAGAATGTTTCATCGATAAAACTCTATATTCTTACTTGCAGTATTCCATACCAGTGGTTTCAGAAATGATATTCATATCACCCATCTGGTGAAATGAAAAATTTATAAAATGTTTCATCGATAAAACTCTATATTCTTACTTGCAGTATTCCATACCAGTGGTTTCAGAAATGATATTCATATCACCCATCTGGTGAAATGAAAAATTTATAAAATGTTTCATCGATAAAACTCTATATTCTTACTTGCAGTATTCCATACCAGTGGTTTCAGAAATGATATTCATATCACCCATCTGGTGAAATGAAAAATTTATAAAATGTTTCATCGATAAAACTCTATATTCTTACTTGCAGTATTCCATACCAGTGGTTTCAGAAATGATATTCATATCACCCATCTGGTGAAATGATGAAATTTATATAAAATGTTTCATCGATAAAACTCTATATTCTTACTTGCAGTATTCCATACCAGTGGTTTCAGAAATGATATTCATATCACCCATCTGGTGAAATGAAAAAAATTTATAAAATGTTTCATCGATAAAACTCTATATTCTTACTTGCAGTATTCCATACCAGTGGTTTCAGAAATGATATTCATATCACCCATCTGGTGAAATGAAAAATTTATAAAATGTTTCATCGATAAAACTCTATATTCTTACTTGCAGTATTCCATACC
>NW_027467782.1:2022951-2077754 GCF_004210375.1 Tachypleus tridentatus | reverse complement strand
TATTCATATCACCCATCTGGTGAAATGAAAAATTTATAAAATGTTTCATCGATAAAACTCTATATTCTTACTTGCAGTATTCCATACCAGTGGTTTCAGAAATGATATTCATATCACCCATCTGGTGAAATGAAAAATTATAAAATGTTTCATCGATAAAACTCTATATTCTTACTTGCAGTATTCCATACCAGTGGTTTCAGAAATGATATTCATATCACCAGAAAAGTCACTGATATTGAAATCTGATAAAAAGTTCAGAATGTTTCATCGATAAAACTCTATATTCTTACTTGCAGTATTCCATACCAGTGGTTTCAGAAATGATATTCATATCACCCATCTGGTGAAATGAAAAATTTATAAAATGTTTCATCGATAAAACTCTATATTCTTACTTGCAGTATTCCATACCAGTGGTTTCAGAAATGATATTCATATCACCCATCTGGTGAAATGAAAAATTTATAAAATGTTTCATCGATAAAACTCTATATTCTTACTTGCAGTATTCCATACCAGTGGTTTCAGAAATGATATTCATATCACCCATCTATGAAATGAAAAATTTATAAAATGTTTCATCGATAAAACTCTATATTCTTACTTGCAGTATTCCATACCAGTGGTTTCAGAAATGATATTCATATCACCCATCTGGTGAAATGAAAAATTTATAAAATGTTTCATCGATAAAACTCTATATTCTTACTTGCAGTATTCCATACCAGTGGTTTCAGAAATGATATTCATATCACCAGAAAAGTCACTGATATTGAAATCTGATAGAGTAAAGTTCAGAATGTTTCATCGATAAAACTCTATATTCTTACTTGCAGTATTCCATACCAGTGGTTTCAGAAATGATATTCATATCACCCATCTGGTGAAATGAAAAATTTATAAAATGTTTCATCGATAAAACTCTATATTCTTACTTGCAGTATTCCATACCAGTGGTTTCAGAAATGATATTCATATCACCCATCTGGTGAAATGAAAAAAGTTATAAAATGTTTCATCGATAAAACTCTATATTCTTACTTGCAGTATTCCATACCAGTGGTTTCAGAAATGATATTCATATCACCCATCTGGTGAAATGAAAAATTTTATAAAATGTTTCATCGATAAAACTCTATATTCTTACTTGCAGTATTCCATACCAGTGGTTTCAGAAATGATATTCATATCACCCATCTGGTGAAATGAAAAAGTTATAAAATGTTTCATCGATAAAACTCTATATTCTTACTTGCAGTATTCCATACCAGTGGTTTCAGAAATGATATTCATATCACCAGAAAAGTCACTGATATTGAAATCTGATAGAGTAAAGTTCAGAATGTTTCATCGATAAAAATCTATATTCTTACTTGCAGTATACCATACCAGTGGTTTAAGAAATGATATTCATATCACCCATTTATAAAATGTTTCATCGATAAAACTCTATATTCTTACTTGCAGTATTCCATACCAGTGGTTTCAGAAATGATATTCATATCACCCATCTGGTGAAATGAAAAATTTATAAAATGTTTCATCGATAAAACTCTATATTCTTACTTGCAGTATTCCATACCAGTGGTTTCAGAAATGATATTCATATCACCCATCTGGTGAAATGAAAAATTTATAAAATGTTTCATCGATAAAACTCTATATTCTTACTTGCAGTATTCCATACCAGTGGTTTCAGAAATGATATTCATATCACCAGAAAAGTCACTGATATTGAAATCTGATAGAGTAAAGTTCAGAATGTTTCATCGATAAAACTCTATATTCTTACTTGCAGTATTCCATACCAGTGGTTTCAGAAATGATATTCATATCACCCATCTGGTGAAATGAAAAATTTATAAAATGTTTCATCGATAAAACTCTATATTCTTACTTGCAGTATTCCATACCAGTGGTTTCAGAAATGATATTCATATCACCCAAAAGTCACTGATGAAATGAAAAAAAGTTATAAAATGTTTCATCGATAAAACTCTATATTCTTACTTGCAGTATTCCATACCAGTGGTTTCAGAAATGATATTCATATCACCCATCTGGTGAAATGAAAAATTTATAAAATGTTTCATCGATAAAACTCTATATTCTTACTTGCAGTATTCCATACCAGTGGTTTCAGAAATGATATTCATATCACCAGAAAAGTCACTGATATTGAAATCTGATAGAGTAAAGTTCAGAATGTTTCATCGATAAAACTCTATATTCTTACTTGCAGTATTCCATACCAGTGGTTTCAGAAATGATATTCATATCACCCATCTGGTGAAATGAAAAATTTATAAAATGTTTCATCGATAAAACTCTATATTCTTACTTGCAGTATTCCATACCAGTGGTTTCAGAAATGATATTCATATCACCCATCTGGTGAAATGAAAAAAGTTATAAAATGTTTCATCGATAAAACTCTATATTCTTACTTGCAGTATTCCATACCAGTGGTTTCAGAAATGATATTCATATCACCCATCTGGTGAAATGAAAAAAGTTATAAAATGTTTCATCGATAAAACTCTATATTCTTACTTGCAGTATTCCATACCAGTGGTTTCAGAAATGATATTCATATCACCCATCTGGTGAAATGAAAAATTTATAAAATGTTTCATCGATAAAACTCTATATTCTTACTTGCAGTATTCCATACCAGTGGTTTCAGAAATGATATTCATATCACCCATCTGATATGAAATCTGAAAAAAGTTTAGAAAATGTTTCATCGATAAAACTCTATATTCTTACTTGCAGTATTCCATACCAGTGGTTTCAGAAATGATATTCATATCACCCATCTGGTGAAATGAAAAATTTATAAAATGTTTCATCGATAAAACTCTATATTCTTACTTGCAGTATTCCATACCAGTGGTTTCAGAAATGATATTCATATCACCAGAAAAGTCACTGATATTGAAAGTTCAGAATGTTTCATCGATAAAACTCTATATTCTTACTTGCAGTATTCCATACCAGTGGTTTCAGAAATGATATTCATATCACCAGAAAAGTCACTGATATTGAAATCTGATATTCCATACCAGTAGAAATGTTCAGAATGTTTCATCGATAAAACTCTATATTCTTACTTGCAGTATTCCATACCAGTGGTTTCAGAAATGATATTCATATCACCCATCTGGTGAAATGAAAAATTTATAAAATGTTTCATCGATAAAACTCTATATTCTTACTTGCAGTATTCCATACCAGTGGTTTCAGAAATGATATTCATATCACCCATCTGGTGAAATGAAAAATTTATAAAATGTTTCATCGATAAAACTCTATATTCTTACTTGCAGTATTCCATACCAGTGGTTTCAGAAATGATATTCATATCACCAGAAAAGTCACTGATATTGAAATCTGATAGAGTAAAGTTCAGAATGTTTCATCGATAAAACTCTATATTCTTACTTGCAGTATTCCATACCAGTGGTTTCAGAAATGATATTCATATCACCCATCTGGTGAAATGAAAAATTTATAAAATGTTTCATCGATAAAACTCTATATTCTTACTTGCAGTATTCCATACCAGTGGTTTCAGAAATGATATTCATATCACCCATCTGGTGAAATGAAAAATTTATAAAATGTTTCATCGATAAAACTCTATATTCTTACTTGCAGTATTCCATACCAGTGGTTTCAGAAATGATATTCATATCACCAGAAAAGTCACTGATATTGAAATCTGATAAAGTCATCGATAAAACTCTATATTCTTACTTGCAGTATTCCATACCAGTGGTTTCAGAAATGATATTCATATCACCCATCTGATATTGTGAAATGAAAAATTTATAAAATGTTTCATCGATAAAACTCTATATTCTTACTTGCAGTATTCCATACCAGTGGTTTCAGAAATGATATTCATATCACCCATCTGGTGAAATGAAAAATTTATAAAATGTTTCATCGATAAAACTCTATATTCTTACTTGCAGTATTCCATACCAGTGGTTTCAGAAATGATATTCATATCACCAGAAAAGTCACTGATATTGAAATCTGATAGAGTAAAGTTCAGAATGTTTCATCGATAAAACTCTATATTCTTACTTGCAGTATTCCATACCAGTGGTTTCAGAAATGATATTCATATCACCCATCTGGTGAAATGAAAAATTTATAAAATGTTTCATCGATAAAACTCTATATTCTTACTTGCAGTATTCCATACCAGTGGTTTCAGAAATGATATTCATATCACCCATCTGGTGAAATGAAAAATTTATAAAATGTTTCATCGATAAAACTCTATATTCTTACTTGCAGTATTCCATACCAGTGGTTTCAGAAATGATATTCATATCACCCATCTGGTGAAATGAAAAATTTATAAAATGTTTCATCGATAAAACTCTATATTCTTACTTGCAGTATTCCATACCAGTGGTTTCAGAAATGATATTCATATCACCAGAAAAGTCACTGATATTGAAATCTGATAAAAAGTTCAGAATGTTTCATCGATAAAACTCTATATTCTTACTTGCAGTATTCCATACCAGTGGTTTCAGAAATGATATTCATATCACCCATCTGGTGAAATGAAAAATTTATAAAATGTTTCATCGATAAAACTCTATATTCTTACTTGCAGTATTCCATACCAGTGGTTTCAGAAATGATATTCATATCACCCATCTGGTGAAATGAAAAATTTATAAAATGTTTCATCGATAAAACTCTATATTCTTACTTGCAGTATTCCATACCAGTGGTTTCAGAAATGATATTCATATCACCCATCTGGTGAAATGAAAAATTTATAAAATGTTTCATCGATAAAACTCTATATTCTTACTTGCAGTATTCCATACCAGTGGTTTCAGAAATGATATTCATATCACCCATCTGGTGAAATTGAAAATTTATAAAATGTTTCATCGATAAAACTCTATATTCTTACTTGCAGTATTCCATACCAGTGGTTTCAGAAATGATATTCATATCACCCATCTGGTGAAATGAAAAATTTATAAAATGTTTCATCGATAAAACTCTATATTCTTACTTGCAGTATTCCATACCAGTGGTTTCAGAAATGATATTCATATCACCCATCTGGTGAAATGAAAAATTTATAAAATGTTTCATCGATAAAACTCTATATTCTTACTTGCAGTATTCCATACCAGTGGTTTCAGAAATGATATTCATATCACCAGAAAAGTCACTGATATTGAAATCTGATAAAAAGTTCAGAATGTTTCATCGATAAAACTCTATATTCTTACTTGCAGTATTCCATACCAGTGGTTTCAGAAATGATATTCATATCACCCATCTGGTGAAATGAAAAATTTATAAAATGTTTCATCGATAAAACTCTATATTCTTACTTGCAGTATTCCATACCAGTGGTTTCAGAAATGATATTCATATCACCCATCTGGTGAAATGAAAAATTTATAAAATGTTTCATCGATAAAACTCTATATTCTTACTTGCAGTATTCCATACCAGTGGTTTCAGAAATGATATTCATATCACCAGAAAAGTCACTGATATTGAAATCTGATAAAAGTTCAGAATGTTTCATCGATAAAACTCTATATTCTTACTTGCAGTATTCCATACCAGTGGTTTCAGAAATGATATTCATATCACCCATCTGGTGAAATGAAAAATTTATAAAATGTTTCATCGATAAAACTCTATATTCTTACTTGCAGTATTCCATACCAGTGGTTTCAGAAATGATATTCATATCACCAGAAAAGTCACTGATATTGAAATCTGATAAAAAGTTCAGAATGTTTCATCGATAAAACTCTATATTCTTACTTGCAGTATTCCATACCAGTGGTTTCAGAAATGATATTCATATCACCCATCTGGTGAAATGAAAAATTTATAAAATGTTTCATCGATAAAACTCTATATTCTTACTTGCAGTATTCCATACCAGTGGTTTCAGAAATGATATTCATATCACCCATCTGGTGAAATGAAAAATTTATAAAATGTTTCATCGATAAAACTCTATATTCTTACTTGCAGTATTCCATACCAGTGGTTTCAGAAATGATATTCATATCACCCATCTGATGAAATGAAAAATTTATAAAATGTTTCATCGATAAAACTCTATATTCTTACTTGCAGTATTCCATACCAGTGGTTTCAGAAATGATATTCATATCACCCATCTGGTGAAATGAAAAATTTATAAAATGTTTCATCGATAAAACTCTATATTCTTACTTGCAGTATTCCATACCAGTGGTTTCAGAAATGATATTCATATCACCCATCTGGTGAAATGAAAAATTTATAAAATGTTTCATCGATAAAACTCTATATTCTTACTTGCAGTATTCCATACCAGTGGTTTCAGAAATGATATTCATATCACCAGAAAAGTCACTGATATTGAAATCTGATAGAAAAGTTCAGAATGTTTCATCGATAAAACTCTATATTCTTACTTGCAGTATTCCATACCAGTGGTTTCAGAAATGATATTCATATCACCCATCTGGTGAAATGAAAAATTTATAAAATGTTTCATCGATAAAACTCTATATTCTTACTTGCAGTATTCCATACCAGTGGTTTCAGAAATGATATTCATATCACCCATCTGATGAAATGAAAAATTTATAAAATGTTTCGTCGATAAAACTCTATATTCTTACTTGCAGTATTCCATACCAGTGGTTTCAGAAATGATATTCATATCACCCATCTGGTGAAATGAAAAAAAGTTATAAAATGTTTCATCGATAAAACTCTATATTCTTACTTGCAGTATTCCATACCAGTGGTTTCAGAAATGATATTCATATCACCCATCTGGTGAAATGAAAAATTTATAAAATGTTTCATCGATAAAACTCTATATTCTTACTTGCAGTATTCCATACCAGTGGTTTCAGAAATGATATTCATATCACCCATCTGGTGAAATGAAAAATTTATAAAATGTTTCATCGATAAAACTCTATATTCTTACTTGCAGTATTCCATACCAGTGGTTTCAGAAATGATATTCATATCACCCATCTGTCACTGAAATGAAAATAAAGTTATAAAATGTTTCATCGATAAAACTCTATATTCTTACTTGCAGTATTCCATACCAGTGGTTTCAGAAATGATATTCATATCACCCATCTGGTGAAATGAAAAATTTATAAATGTTTCATCGATAAAACTCTATATTCTTACTTGCAGTATTCCATACCAGTGGTTTCAGAAATGATATTCATATCACCCATCTGGTGAAATGAAAAATTTATAAAATGTTTCATCGATAAAACTCTATATTCTTACTTGCAGTATTCCATACCAGTGGTTTCAGAAATGATATTCATATCACCAGAAAAGTCACTGATATTGAAATCTGATAAAGTTCAGAATGTTTCATCGATAAAACTCTATATTCTTACTTGCAGTATTCCATACCAGTGGTTTCAGAAATGATATTCATATCACCCATCTGGTGAAATGAAAAATTTATAAAATGTTTCATCGATAAAACTCTATATTCTTACTTGCAGTATTCCATACCAGTGGTTTCAGAAATGATATTCATATCACCAGAAAAGTCTGGTGAAATGAAAAAATTTATAAAATGTCTGATAGATAAAGTTCAGAATGTTTCATCGATAAAACTCTATATTCTTACTTGCAGTATTCCATACCAGTGGTTTCAGAAATGATATTCATATCACCCATCTGGTGAAATGAAAAAAGTTTATAAAATGTTTCATCGATAAAACTCTATATTCTTACTTGCAGTATTCCATACCAGTGGTTTCAGAAATGATATTCATATCACCCATCTGGTGAAATGAAAAATTTATAAAATGTTTCATCGATAAAACTCTATATTCTTACTTGCAGTATTCCATACCAGTGGTTTCAGAAATGATATTCATATCACCCATCTGGTGAAATGAAAAATTATAAAATGTTTCATCGATAAAACTCTATATTCTTACTTGCAGTATTCCATACCAGTGGTTTCAGAAATGATATTCATATCACCCATCTGGTGAAATGAAAAATTTATAAAATGTTTGTTTCATCGATAAAACTCTATATTCTTACTTGCAGTATTCCATACCAGTGGTTTCAGAAATGATATTCATATCACCCATCTGATGAAATGAAAAATTTATAAAATGTTTCATCGATAAAACTCTATATTCTTACTTGCAGTATTCCATACCAGTGGTTTCAGAAATGATATTCATATCACCCATCTGATGAAATGAAAAATTTATTCAAATGTTTCATCGATAAAACTCTATATTCTTACTTGCAGTATTCCATACCAGTGGTTTCAGAAATGATATTCATATCACCAGAAAAGTCACTGATATTGAAATCTGATAAAAAGTTCAGAATGTTTCATCGATAAAACTCTATATTCTTACTTGCAGTATTCCATACCAGTGGTTTCAGAAATGATATTCATATCACCCATCTGGTGAAATGAAAAATTTATAAAATGTTTCATCGATAAAACTCTATATTCTTACTTGCAGTATTCCATACCAGTGGTTTCAGAAATGATATTCATATCACCAGAAAAGTCACTGATATTGAAATCTGATAGAGTAAAGTTCAGAATGTTTCATCGATAAAACTCTATATTCTTACTTGCAGTATTCCATACCAGTGGTTTCAGAAATGATATTCATATCACCCATCTGGTGAAATGAAAAATTTATAAAATGTTTCATCGATAAAACTCTATATTCTTACTTGCAGTATTCCATACCAGTGGTTTCAGAAATGATATTCATATCACCCATCTGGTGAAATGAAAAATTTATAAAATGTTTCATCGATAAAACTCTATATTCTTACTTGCAGTATTCCATACCAGTGGTTTCAGAAATGATATTCATATCACCCATCTGGTGAAATGAAAAATTTATAAAATGTTTCATCGATAAAACTCTATATTCTTACTTGCAGTATTCCATACCAGTGGTTTCAGAAATGATATTCATATCACCAGAAAAGTCACTGATATTGAAATCTGATAAAGTTCAGAATGTTTCATCGATAAAACTCTATATTCTTACTTGCAGTATTCCATACCAGTGGTTTCAGAAATGATATTCATATCACCCATCTGGTGAAATGAAAAATTTATAAAATGTTTCATCGATAAAACTCTATATTCTTACTTGCAGTATTCCATACCAGTGGTTTCAGAAATGATATTCATATCACCCATCTGTCACTGAAATGAAAAATGATAAAATGTTCAGAATGTTTCATCGATAAAACTCTATATTCTTACTTGCAGTATTCCATACCAGTGGTTTCAGAAATGATATTCATATCACCAGATCTGATATTGAAATGAAATGAAAAGTTCATAAAATGTTTCATCGATAAAACTCTATATTCTTACTTGCAGTATTCCATACCAGTGGTTTCAGAAATGATATTCATATCACCCATCTGGTGAAATGAAAAATTTATAAAATGTTTCATCGATAAAACTCTATATTCTTACTTGCAGTATTCCATACCAGTGGTTTCAGAAATGATATTCATATCACCAGAAATAGTCACTGATATTGAAATCTGATAAGTAAAGTTCAGAATGTTTCATCGATAAAACTCTATATTCTTACTTGCAGTATTCCATACCAGTGGTTTCAGAAATGATATTCATATCACCCATCTGGTGAAATGAAAAATTTATAAAATGTTTCATCGATAAAACTCTATATTCTTACTTGCAGTATTCCATACCAGTGGTTTCAGAAATGATATTCATATCACCCATCTGATGAAATGAAAAAAGTTATAAAATGTTTCATCGATAAAACTCTATATTCTTACTTGCAGTATTCCATACCAGTGGTTTCAGAAATGATATTCATATCACCCATCTGGTGAAATGAAAAATTTATAAAATGTTTCATCGATAAAACTCTATATTCTTACTTGCAGTATTCCATACCAGTGGTTTCAGAAATGATATTCATATCACCAGAAAAGTCACTGATATTGAAATCTGATAAAGTTCAGAATGTTTCATCGATAAAACTCTATATTCTTACTTGCAGTATTCCATACCAGTGGTTTCAGAAATGATATTCATATCACCCATCTGGTGAAATGAAAAATTTATAAAATGTTTCATCGATAAAACTCTATATTCTTACTTGCAGTATTCCATACCAGTGGTTTCAGAAATGATATTCATATCACCCATCTCTTGAAATGAAAAAAAGTAGAAAATGTTTCATCGATAAAACTCTATATTCTTACTTGCAGTATTCCATACCAGTGGTTTCAGAAATGATATTCATATCACCCATCTGGTGAAATGAAAAATTTATAAAATGTTTCATCGATAAAACTCTATATTCTTACTTGCAGTATTCCATACCAGTGGTTTCAGAAATGATATTCATATCACCCATCTGGTGAAATGAAAAAAGTTATAAAATGTTTCATCGATAAAACTCTATATTCTTACTTGCAGTATTCCATACCAGTGGTTTCAGAAATGATATTCATATCACCCATCTGGTGAAATGAAAAATTTATAAAATGTTTCATCGATAAAACTCTATATTCTTACTTGCAGTATTCCATACCAGTGGTTTCAGAAATGATATTCATATCACCCATCTGGTGAAATGAAAAATTTATAAAATGTTTCATCGATAAAACTCTATATTCTTACTTGCAGTATTCCATACCAGTGGTTTCAGAAATGATATTCATATCACCAGAAAAGTCACTGATATTGAAATCTGATAGAGTAAAGTTCAGAATGTTTCATCGATAAAACTCTATATTCTTACTTGCAGTATTCCATACCAGTGGTTTCAGAAATGATATTCATATCACCCATCTGGTGAAATGAAAAATTTATAAAATGTTTCATCGATAAAACTCTATATTCTTACTTGCAGTATTCCATACCAGTGGTTTCAGAAATGATATTCATATCACCCATCTGGTGAAATGAAAAATTTATAAAATGTTTCATCGATAAAACTCTATATTCTTACTTGCAGTATTCCATACCAGTGGTTTCAGAAATGATATTCATATCACCAGAAAAGTCACTGATATTGAAATCTGATAGAGTAAAGTTCAGAATGTTTCATCGATAAAACTCTATATTCTTACTTGCAGTATTCCATACCAGTGGTTTCAGAAATGATATTCATATCACCCATCTGGTGAAATGAAAAATTTATAAAATGTTTCATCGATAAAACTCTATATTCTTACTTGCAGTATTCCATACCAGTGGTTTCAGAAATGATATTCATATCACCCATCTGGTGAAATGAAAAATTTATAAAATGTTTCATCGATAAAACTCTATATTCTTACTTGCAGTATTCCATACCAGTGGTTTCAGAAATGATATTCATATCACCCATCTGGTGAAATGAAAAATTTATAAAATGTTTCATCGATAAAACTCTATATTCTTACTTGCAGTATTCCATACCAGTGGTTTCAGAAATGATATTCATATCACCAGAAAAGTCACTGATATTGAAATCTGATAGAGTAAAGTTCAGAATGTTTCATCGATAAAACTCTATATTCTTACTTGCAGTATTCCATACCAGTGGTTTCAGAAATGATATTCATATCACCCATCTGGTGAAATGAAAAATTTATAAAATGTTTCATCGATAAAACTCTATATTCTTACTTGCAGTATTCCATACCAGTGGTTTCAGAAATGATATTCATATCACCCATCTGGTGAAATGAAAAATTTATAAAATGTTTCATCGATAAAACTCTATATTCTTACTTGCAGTATTCCATACCAGTGGTTTCAGAAATGATATTCATATCACCCATCTGATATGAAATGAAAAATTTATAAAATGTTTCATCGATAAAACTCTATATTCTTACTTGCAGTATTCCATACCAGTGGTTTCAGAAATGATATTCATATCACCCATCTGATGAAATGAAAAATTTATAAATGTTTCATCGATAAAACTCTATATTCTTACTTGCAGTATTCCATACCAGTGGTTTCAGAAATGATATTCATATCACCCATCTGGTGAAATGAAAAAAGTTATAAAATGTTTCATCGATAAAACTCTATATTCTTACTTGCAGTATTCCATACCAGTGGTTTCAGAAATGATATTCATATCACCAGAAAAGTCACTGATATTGAAATCTGATAGAGTAAAGTTCAGAATGTTTCATCGATAAAACTCTATATTCTTACTTGCAGTATTCCATACCAGTGGTTTCAGAAATGATATTCATATCACCCATCTGGTGAAATGAAAAAAGTTATAAAATGTTTCATCGATAAAACTCTATATTCTTACTTGCAGTATTCCATACCAGTGGTTTCAGAAATGATATTCATATCACCCATCTGATGAAATGAAAAATTTATAAAATGTTTCATCGATAAAATATTCTTTTGCAGTCGATACCAGTGGTTTCAAAATCATATCATATCACCAGAATATTCCATAAAATTGTAAAGGTGTTTCATCGATAAAACTCTATATTCTTACTTGCAGTATTCCATACCAGTGGTTTCAGAAATGATATTCATATCACCCATCTGGTGAAATGAAAAATTTATAAAATGTTTCATCGATAAAACTCTATATTCTTACTTGCAGTATTCCATACCAGTGGTTTCAGAAATGATATTCATATCACCAGAAAAGTCACTGATATTGAAATCTGATAAAGTAAAGTTCAGAATGTTTCATCGATAAAACTCTATATTCTTACTTGCAGTATTCCATACCAGTGGTTTCAGAAATGATATTCATATCACCCATCTGGTGAAATGAAAAATTTATAAAATGTTTCATCGATAAAACTCTATATTCTTACTTGCAGTATTCCATACCAGTGGTTTCAGAAATGATATTCATATCACCCATCTGGTGAAATGAAAAAAGTTATAAAATGTTTCATCGATAAAACTCTATATTCTTACTTGCAGTATTCCATACCAGTGGTTTCAGAAATGATATTCATATCACCCATCTGGTGAAATGAAAAATTTTATAAAATGTTTCATCGATAAAACTCTATATTCTTACTTGCAGTATTCCATACCAGTGGTTTCAGAAATGATATTCATATCACCCATCTGGTGAAATGAAAAATTTATAAAATGTTTCATCGATAAAACTCTATATTCTTACTTGCAGTATTCCATACCAGTGGTTTCAGAAATGATATTCATATCACCCATCTGATGAAATGAAAAAGTTCAAAATGTTTCATCGATAAAACTCTATATTCTTACTTGCAGTATTCCATACCAGTGGTTTCAGAAATGATATTCATATCACCCATCTGGTGAAATGAAAAAATTATAAAATGTTTCATCGATAAAACTCTATATTCTTACTTGCAGTATTCCATACCAGTGGTTTCAGAAATGATATTCATATCACCCATCTGGTGAAATGAAAAATTTATAAAATGTTTCATCGATAAAACTCTATATTCTTACTTGCAGTATTCCATACCAGTGGTTTCAGAAATGATATTCATATCACCCATCTGGTGAAATGAAAAAAGTTATAAAATGTTTCATCGATAAAACTCTATATTCTTACTTGCAGTATTCCATACCAGTGGTTTCAGAAATGATATTCATATCACCCATCTGGTGAAATGAAAAATTTATAAAATGTTTCATCGATAAAACTCTATATTCTTACTTGCAGTATTCCATACCAGTGGTTTCAGAAATGATATTCATATCACCAGAAAAGTCACTGATATTGAAATCTGATAAAGTTCAGAATGTTTCATCGATAAAACTCTATATTCTTACTTGCAGTATTCCATACCAGTGGTTTCAGAAATGATATTCATATCACCCATCTGGTGAAATGAAAAATTTATAAAATGTTTCATCGATAAAACTCTATATTCTTACTTGCAGTATTCCATACCAGTGGTTTCAGAAATGATATTCATATCACCCATCTGGTGAAATGAAAAATTTATAAAATGTTTCATCGATAAAACTCTATATTCTTACTTGCAGTATTCCATACCAGTGGTTTCAGAAATGATATTCATATCACCAGAAAAGTCACTGATATTGAAATCTGATAGAAAAAGTTCAGAATGTTTCATCGATAAAACTCTATATTCTTACTTGCAGTATTCCATACCAGTGGTTTCAGAAATGATATTCATATCACCCATCTGGTGAAATGAAAAATTTATAAAATGTTTCATCGATAAAACTCTATATTCTTACTTGCAGTATTCCATACCAGTGGTTTCAGAAATGATATTCATATCACCCATCTGGTGAAATGAAAAATTTATAAAATGTTTCATCGATAAAACTCTATATTCTTACTTGCAGTATTCCATACCAGTGGTTTCAGAAATGATATTCATATCACCAGAAAAGTCACTGATATTGAAATCTGATAAAGTTCAGAATGTTTCATCGATAAAACTCTATATTCTTACTTGCAGTATTCCATACCAGTGGTTTCAGAAATGATATTCATATCACCCATCTGGTGAAATGAAAAAAAATTTATAAAATGTTTCATCGATAAAACTCTATATTCTTACTTGCAGTATTCCATACCAGTGGTTTCAGAAATGATATTCATATCACCCATCTGGTGAAATGAAAAATTTATAAAATGTTTCATCGATAAAACTCTATATTCTTACTTGCAGTATTCCATACCAGTGGTTTCAGAAATGATATTCATATCACCAGAAAAGTCACTGATATTGAAATCTGACAGAGTAAAGTTCAGAATGTTTCATCGATAAAACTCTATATTCTTACTTGCAGTATTCCATACCAGTGGTTTCAGAAATGATATTCATATCACCCATCTGGTGAAATGAAAAATTTATAAAATGTTTCATCGATAAAACTCTATATTCTTACTTGCAGTATTCCATACCAGTGGTTTCAGAAATGATATTCATATCACCCATCTGGTGAAATGAAAAATTTATAAAATGTTTCATCGATAAAACTCTATATTCTTACTTGCAGTATTCCATACCAGTGGTTTCAGAAATGATATTCATATCACCCATCTGGTGAAATGAAAATTTATAAAATGTTTCATCGATAAAACTCTATATTCTTACTTGCAGTATTCCATACCAGTGGTTTCAGAAATGATATTCATATCACCCATCTGGTGAAATGAAAAAATTATAAAATGTTTCATCGATAAAACTCTATATTCTTACTTGCAGTATTCCATACCAGTGGTTTCAGAAATGATATTCATATCACCCATCTGGTGAAATGAAAAATTTATAAAATGTTTCATCGATAAAACTCTATATTCTTACTTGCAGTATTCCATACCAGTGGTTTCAGAAATGATATTCATATCACCAGAAAAGTCACTGATATTGAAATCTGATAGAGTAAAGTTCAGAATGTTTCATCGATAAAACTCTATATTCTTACTTGCAGTATTCCATACCAGTGGTTTCAGAAATGATATTCATATCACCCATCTGGTGAAATGAAAAATTTATAAAATGTTTCATCGATAAAACTCTATATTCTTACTTGCAGTATTCCATACCAGTGGTTTCAGAAATGATATTCATATCACCCATCTGGTGAAATGAAAAATTTATAAAATGTTTCATCGATAAAACTCTATATTCTTACTTGCAGTATTCCATACCAGTGGTTTCAGAAATGATATTCATATCACCCATCTGGTGAAATGATATTGAAATCTGATAAAGTTCAAATGTTTCATCGATAAAACTCTATATTCTTACTTGCAGTATTCCATACCAGTGGTTTCAGAAATGATATTCATATCACCCATCTGGTGAAATGAAAAATTTATAAAATGTTTCATCGATAAAACTCTATATTCTTACTTGCAGTATTCCATACCAGTGGTTTCAGAAATGATATTCATATCACCAGAAAAGTCACTGATATTGAAATCTGATAAAAGTTCAGAATGTTTCATCGATAAAACTCTATATTCTTACTTGCAGTATTCCATACCAGTGGTTTCAGAAATGATATTCATATCACCCATCTGGTGAAATGAAAAATTTATAAAAATGTTTCATCGATAAAACTCTATATTCTTACTTGCAGTATTCCATACCAGTGGTTTCAGAAATGATATTCATATCACCCATCTGGTGAAATGAAAAATTTATAAAATGTTTCATCGATAAAACTCTATATTCTTACTTGCAGTATTCCATACCAGTGGTTTCAGAAATGATATTCATATCACCAGAAAAGTCACTGATATTGAAATCTGATAGAGTAAAGTTCAGAATGTTTCATCGATAAAACTCTATATTCTTACTTGCAGTATTCCATACCAGTGGTTTCAGAAATGATATTCATATCACCCATCTGGTGAAATGAAAAATTTATAAAATGTTTCATCGATAAAACTCTATATTCTTACTTGCAGTATTCCATACCAGTGGTTTCAGAAATGATATTCATATCACCCATCTGGTGAAATGAAAAAAGTTATAAAATGTTTCATCGATAAAACTCTATATTCTTACTTGCAGTATTCCATACCAGTGGTTTCAGAAATGATATTCATATCACCCATCTGGTGAAATTGAAAAATGACAGAGTAAAGTTCAAATGTTTCATCGATAAAACTCTATATTCTTACTTGCAGTATTCCATACCAGTGGTTTCAGAAATGATATTCATATCACCCATCTGGTGAAATGAAAAATTTATAAAATGTTTCATCGATAAAACTCTATATTCTTACTTGCAGTATTCCATACCAGTGGTTTCAGAAATGATATTCATATCACCAGAAAAGTCACTGATATTGAAATCTGATAGAGTAAACTTTAGAATGTTTCATCGATAAAACTCTATATTCTTACTTGTAGTATTCCATACCGTTGGTTTCAGAAATGATATTCATATCACCCATCTATTGAAATGAAAAAAAGTTATAAAATGTTTCATCGATAAAACTCTATATTCTTACTTGCAGTATTCCATACCAGTGGTTTCAGAAATGATATTCATATCACCCATCTGGTGAAATGAAAAAATTTATAAAATGTTTCATCGATAAAACTCTATATTCTTACTTGCAGTATTCCATACCAGTGGTTTCAGAAATGATATTCATATCACCCATCTGGTGAAATGAAAAAATTTATAAAATGTTTCATCGATAAAACTCTATATTCTTACTTGCAGTATTCCATACCAGTGGTTTCAGAAATGATATTCATATCACCAGAAAAGTCACTGATATTGAAATCTGATAGAGTAAAGTTCAGAATGTTTCATCGATAAAACTCTATATTCTTACTTGCAGTATTCCATACCAGTGGTTTCAGAAATGATATTCATATCACCCATCTGGTGAAATGAAAAATTTATAAAATGTTTCATCGATAAAACTCTATATTCTTACTTGCAGTATTCCATACCAGTGGTTTCAGAAATGATATTCATATCACCCATCTGGTGAAATGAAAAATTTATAAAATGTTTCATCGATAAAACTCTATATTCTTACTTGCAGTATTCCATACCAGTGGTTTCAGAAATGATATTCATATCACCAGAAAAGTCACTGATATTGAAATCTGATAGAGTAAAGTTCAGAATGTTTCATCGATAAAACTCTATATTCTTACTTGCAGTATTCCATACCAGTGGTTTCAGAAATGATATTCATATCACCCATCTGGTGAAATGAAAAATTTATAAAATGTTTCATCGATAAAACTCTATATTCTTACTTGCAGTATTCCATACCAGTGGTTTCAGAAATGATATTCATATCACCCATCTGGTGAAATGAAAAATTTATAAAATGTTTCATCGATAAAACTCTATATTCTTACTTGCAGTATTCCATACCAGTGGTTTCAGAAATGATATTCATATCACCAGAAAAGTCACTGAAATTGAAAAATTTATAAAGTTCAAATGTTTCATCGATAAAACTCTATATTCTTACTTGCAGTATTCCATACCAGTGGTTTCAGAAATGATATTCATATCACCCATCTGGTGAAATGAAAAAATTTATAAAATGTTTCATCGATAAAACTCTATATTCTTACTTGCAGTATTCCATACCAGTGGTTTCAGAAATGATATTCATATCACCCATCTGATGAAATGAAAAATTTATAAAATGTTTCATCGATAAAACTCTATATTCTTACTTGCAGTATTCCATACCAGTGGTTTCAGAAATGATATTCATATCACCCATCTGGTGAAATGAAAAATTTATAAAATGTTTCATCGATAAAACTCTATATTCTTACTTGCAGTATTCCATACCAGTGGTTTCAGAAATGATATTCATATCACCCATCTGGTGAAATGAAAAAAGTTATAAAATGTTTCATCGATAAAACTCTATATTCTTACTTGCAGTATTCCATACCAGTGGTTTCAGAAATGATATTCATATCACCAGAAAAGTCACTGATATTGAAATCTGATAAAAGTTCAGAATGTTTCATCGATAAAACTCTATATTCTTACTTGCAGTATTCCATACCAGTGGTTTCAGAAATGATATTCATATCACCCATCTGGTGAAATGAAAAATTTATAAAATGTTTCATCGATAAAACTCTATATTCTTACTTGCAGTATTCCATACCAGTGGTTTCAGAAATGATATTCATATCACCCATCTGGTGAAATGAAAAATTTATAAAATGTTTCATCGATAAAACTCTATATTCTTACTTGCAGTATTCCATACCAGTGGTTTCAGAAATGATATTCATATCACCAGAAAAGTCACTGATATTGAAATCTGATAAAAAGTTCAGAATGTTTCATCGATAAAACTCTATATTCTTACTTGCAGTATTCCATACCAGTGGTTTCAGAAATGATATTCATATCACCCATCTGGTGAAATGAAAAAAAATTTATAAAATGTTTCATCGATAAAACTCTATATTCTTACTTGCAGTATTCCATACCAGTGGTTTCAGAAATGATATTCATATCACCCATCTGGTGAAATGAAAAAGTTATAAAATGTTTCATCGATAAAACTCTATATTCTTACTTGCAGTATTCCATACCAGTGGTTTCAGAAATGATATTCATATCACCCATCTGGTGAAATGAAAATCTGATATAAAATGTTTCATCGATAAAACTCTATATTCTTACTTGCAGTATTCCATACCAGTGGTTTCAGAAATGATATTCATATCACCCATCTGGTGAAATGAAAAATTTATAAAATGTTTCATCGATAAAACTCTATATTCTTACTTGCAGTATTCCATACCAGTGGTTTCAGAAATGATATTCATATCACCAGAAAAGTCACTGATATTGAAATCTGATAGAGTAAAGTTCAGAATGTTTCATCGATAAAACTCTATATTCTTACTTGCAGTATTCCATACCAGTGGTTTCAGAAATGATATTCATATCACCCATCTGGTGAAATGAAAAATTTATAAAATGTTTCATCGATAAAACTCTATATTCTTACTTGCAGTATTCCATACCAGTGGTTTCAGAAATGATATTCATATCACCAGAAAAGTCACTGATATTGAAATCTGATAGAGTAAAGTTCAGAATGTTTCATCGATAAAACTCTATATTCTTACTTGCAGTATTCCATACCAGTGGTTTCAGAAATGATATTCATATCACCCATCTGGTGAAATGAAAAATTTATAAAATGTTTCATCGATAAAACTCTATATTCTTACTTGCAGTATTCCATACCAGTGGTTTCAGAAATGATATTCATATCACCCATCTGGTGAAATGAAAAATTTATTCAAAATGTTTCATCGATAAAACTCTATATTCTTACTTGCAGTATTCCATACCAGTGGTTTCAGAAATGATATTCATATCACCCATCTGGTGAAATGAAAAATTTATAAAATGTTTCATCGATAAAACTCTATATTCTTACTTGCAGTATTCCATACCAGTGGTTTCAGAAATGATATTCATATCACCCATCTGGTGAAATGAAAAAATTTATAAAATGTTTCATCGATAAAACTCTATATTCTTACTTGCAGTATTCCATACCAGTGGTTTCAGAAATGATATTCATATCACCAGAAAAGTCACTGATATTGAAATCTGATAGAGTAAAGTTCAGAATGTTTCATCGATAAAACTCTATATTCTTACTTGCAGTATTCCATACCAGTGGTTTCAGAAATGATATTCATATCACCCATCTGGTGAAATGAAAAATTTATAAAATGTTTCATCGATAAAACTCTATATTCTTACTTGCAGTATTCCATACCAGTGGTTTCAGAAATGATATTCATATCACCCATCTGGTGAAATGAAAAATTTATAAAATGTTTCATCGATAAAACATATTCTTACTTGCAGTATTCCATACCAGTGGTTTCAGAAATGATATTCATATCACCCATCTGGTGAAATGAAAAATTTATAAAATGTTTCATATTCTTACTTGATAAAACTCTATATTCTTACTTGCAGTATTCCATACCAGTGGTTTCAGAAATGATATTCATATCACCAGAAAAGTCACTGATATTGAAATCTGATAAAAAGTTCAGAATGTTTCATCGATAAAACTCTATATTCTTACTTGCAGTATTCCATACCAGTGGTTTCAGAAATGATATTCATATCACCCATCTGGTGAAATGAAAAATTTATAAAATGTTTCATCGATAAAACTCTATATTCTTACTTGCAGTATTCCATACCAGTGGTTTCAGAAATGATATTCATATCACCAGAAAAGTCACTGATATTGAAATCTGATAAAAGTTCAGAATGTTTCATCGATAAAACTCTATATTCTTACTTGCAGTATTCCATACCAGTGGTTTCAGAAATGATATTCATATCACCCATCTGGTGAAATGAAAAATTTATAAAATGTTTCATCGATAAAACTCTATATTCTTACTTGCAGTATTCCATACCAGTGGTTTCAGAAATGATATTCATATCACCAGAAATCTGATATCTGAAATGAAAAATTTATAAAATGTTTCATCGATAAAACTCTATATTCTTACTTGCAGTATTCCATACCAGTGGTTTCAGAAATGATATTCATATCACCAGAAAAGTCACTGATATTGAAATCTGACAGAGTAAAGTTCAGAATGTTTCATCGATAAAACTCTATATTCTTACTTGCAGTATTCCATACCAGTGGTTTCAGAAATGATATTCATATCACCCATCTGGTGAAATGAAATGAAAAATTTTATAAAATTTATAAAATGTTTCATCGATAAAACTCTATATTCTTACTTGCAGTATTCCATACCAGTGGTTTCAGAAATGATATTCATATCACCAGAAAAGTCACTGATATTGAAAGTTCAGAATGTTTCATCGATAAAACTCTATATTCTTACTTGCAGTATTCCATACCAGTGGTTTCAGAAATGATATTCATATCACCAGAAAAGTCACTGATATTGAAATCTGATAGAAAAGTTCAGAATGTTTCATCGATAAAACTCTATATTCTTACTTGCAGTATTCCATACCAGTGGTTTCAGAAATGATATTCATATCACCATCTGTTGATCTGGTGAAATGAAAAACCAATTTAAATATAAAATGTTTCATCGATAAAACTCTATATTCTTACTTGCAGTATTCCATACCAGTGGTTTCAGAAATGATATTCATATCACCAGAAAAGTCACTGATATTGAAATCTGATAGTAGTTCAGAATGTTTCATCGATAAAACTCTATATTCTTACTTGCAGTATTCCATACCAGTGGTTTCAGAAATGATATTCATATCACCCATCTAGTGAAATGAAAAATTTATAAAATGTTTCATCGATAAAACTCTATATTCTTACTTGCAGTATTCCATACCAGTGGTTTCAGAAATGATATTCATATCACCCATCTAGTGAAATGAAAAATTTATAAAATGTTTCATCGATAAAACTCTATATTCTTACTTGCAGTATTCCATACCAGTGGTTTCAGAAATGATATTCATATCACCCATCTGAAAATGTCACTGATATTGAAATCTGATAGAGTAAAGTTCAGAATGTTTCATCGATAAAACTCTATATTCTTACTTGCAGTATTCCATACCAGTGGTTTCAGAAATGATATTCATATCACCCATCTAGTGAAATGAAAAATTTATAAAATGTTTCATCGATAAAACTCTATATTCTTACTTGCAGTATTCCATACCAGTGGTTTCAGAAATGATATTCATATCACCCATCTGGTGAAATGAAATTTATAAAATGTTTCATGATAGTATGACTAGTATGCCACGTAGATTTTTGTGCTCAATGTAAAGTTTATATTAAAGTTGGTGATAAAGCCCTTCATTGCTCTGGTGAGTGTCAAAAATGGTATCATTTAAGATGTAAGAACTTAACTGAACAGGATTTGGAATATTTAAATGAAATTGGGAAAAGTTATGAATGTGATTTTTGTATGAGAAAAAGAAAGTTAAGCCTAAATAGTGAAACTCCATTAAGAAGGACTGTGTCCATTTCGTTAGAGGGGAGACAGTTAATCTTGTTGAGAATAGTGAGCTTGATTTAAATATGGGGAGGCAGATATGAAGTGGCTTAAGACAAAAGTTACTGAAATTTTGTCAAGACTTGATGACTTTCACTTAATTAAAGTAAAGGTCGAAGAATTAGTGACTTCCTTTCAATATTATTCAGAGAAGGTAGAAACTATGAGTGAGGATATCACAACTTTGAGAGCTGAAGTTAAGGAGTGTAAACAGGAAAATAAAACATTAAAGCATGAAAATGAAGAATTGTGGAAGGAGATGGCAAGTTTTCGGAGGAAGATGTGTGAAGCGGAACAATATTCTTATAACTATAATGTTTTGATTGGAGGTATTCCAGAGAAGCCTGATGAGAATTTGCAAGAAGTTGTTGAGAAGATTACAACTACTTTTGGGGTTGACTGTGCTCCTACAGATATTGACACTGTTCATCGTATAGGAAAGAAAACAACTGAAAATAAGAGTCCGAGACAGATTGTTGTTAAGTTTTGTCGTAAGCAAATTAAATTTGATCTGCTTAAACTTAAGAAAACTAAATTTCGCTCTCTTAATACTAATGATATTAAGGTCTGTAATGAATCTTATCCAGTTTATGTTAACGAACATCTCTCCCCATATTATCGTGATATTTTCATGCAAGCAAAACGAAAACAGAAAGATCTTGGCTATAAATTTCTTTGGGTATCGAATGGTAATATTCTTATTAGGAAATCAGAAACTACTCAGCCCATTGTTTTACGTTGCTTGATTGATCTTAATAATTTATAAATACTGCAATGGCTGATGATTTTGATGATATTGTTGGTGTTACACCAACTTTGTCTTCTCTTTCTGATTTACCAAATGTTTTTTCTGTTGGTCATTTAAATTTAATACATGTTAATATTCGAAGTCTTACTCAAAATTTTGACCAATTTCTTGTTTTTTTACAATCAAGCGTTGTTAAATTTCATATAATAGCTTTTTCTGAAACTTGGTTTGTTGAGGATGGATTTGTTTCCTTTTCGATTCCAGGTTACTCCTTTTATTCTTCATCTTCTGGTCTAAATAAGGCTAGTGGAGTGGCAGTTTTGTTAAATTTGAGATACTGACTATGATAAAAGAAGTGCAGTACATTAAGTCTGATGCTTTAATTTTATTTTGTATGATTCAAAATAAGAAATTTAATCTCTTTGTTGTTTATCGATCTCCTAGATTGCCTGTATTGAAATTTATTGATGAGCTTTCATTAGAATTGAATTTATACAAATATGATATTAATATACTTGTTGGTGATTTTAATATAGATGTTTTGGCATTTGATGATGTTTGTTATAAAAATGCATATTTTAAGTTTTTGTCTGAGAACAATCTTCGTATTATTATTTCTTCTCCTACACGGATAACCAATGTTACTAATTCTTGTATTGATCATTTTTTAATTAGTGGAAATACTATTAAAAATTGTTATTCTTATATTGTTGAGAGTTTTTTGACCGATCATTTTCCAATTGTTTTATGTATAGACATTTTATCGGATCTAGAACATGTCTCAAATGTTCAAAAGATTAAGTTTAATGAATTGAGTTCTTGTTTGAATTTTTCAGATTGGTCCTGTGTTATGAATTGTTCTGATGTTAATGTTGCTTATGATAATTTTGCTGAAGTGTTAACTGATTGTATTCAAAGTTGTACTACTACTGTTTCTGTGTCACGAAAGTTTAGAAAAATTAAGCCATGGATTACCAGTGAATTGGTTTTGTTAATGATTAAAAGAGATAAGTTAAAAAAGAAAGTACATCAATTTCCTGATGATATTTATCTAAAGATTAGATTTAAGTGTTTAAGGAATTATGTTGTTAGCTTGACCCGTAAGACTAAATGGACTTATTATCATAACCTGTTTAAGAATGCTAAAACTATTAAACAGAATTGGAATATTGTTAACTCTATTATTGATGTTAAAAAAAAAAAAAAAATTTTGTAATTTTGGTACTACTGATTTATCTGATTTGAATTATTTTTTTGTTAATGTTGCTAAATCTACTTGCTCCAATCCTAAATTTTGTTCTCAGGGCATGCCTCCTGCTCCTTCTTCTTCTTGTTACCTATATCCTGTTACTGTATCTGAAACTATGAATAATATTTTCTCCTTATCAAATTCAGCTTCTAATGGTGTAGATGGTGTTTCGGTTAAGATTTTGAAAGCTAATGCTAATCTTTTGCACCAATTTTGACTTTTTTAATTAATTTATCTTTTACTCAAGGGAAGTTTCCTAATGCTTTAAAGTTATCATTGGTCATTCCTATTTATAAATCTGGTAATATTTCTGATTTTACGAATTATAGACCTATTTCCTTATTAATACATTTCTCTAAACTATTTGAAAAATCTATGAAGATTAGAATTTTATCATTTCTTGATAGACATTCAGTTTTGTCTCCTTCTCAATTTGGCTTTCGGCCTGGGCTTGGAACGGAGGTTGCTGTTGCTAAACTTGTGGGAAGTATTACAGAAGCTTTGGATTCTGATCTTCATCCAATTGCTGTTTTTCTTGACTTAGCCAAAGCTTTTGATTCTGTTAATCATAAAATATTGTTAAATAAATTATCTTATTATGGTTTTAGAGGCATTGTTTTTGATTGGTTTTTTTCTTACTTTCACAATAGAAAGCAATCAGTTTGTATCCATAATAATTATAGTGATTGGCTTACAATTAATGTTGGAGTACCACAAGGTTCTGTTCTGGGCCCTTTATTATTTCTCATTTATATAAATGATATTCTTTACCAACAGTTTTTGGAGATATCCAAGCCTATGCCGATGATATTGCTGTTGTTTATAGTAAGCCAAATCTAATTAATGAAGCCATTATTTCTAGTGATCTTAATAAAATTAAAATTGGCTTTTCTGTAATGACTTATCCTTAAATATATCTAAATCTTTTCTTCTTCAGTTTAACCTTTATGGTGTCATTCCAGCTTTTCCTTCTATTTTTTATCATTCTAGTGATTGTTATACTTACCCTAATTGTAAGTGTCCCAAATTGACTCAAGTTTCCTCTGTTAAATATTTAGGAATTATTTTAGATCGAAAATTAAATTGGCAATTTCATATTAATTCTTTAGTTAATAAATTAAAATATAGTTCTATGCTAATTTTTGAACTTAGTCATTGTGCTCCTTATCATATTTTGTTAAGTGTATATTATGCTCTCTTTCAATCTTTCTTACAATATTGTATTTCAATTTGGGGTGGCACATATAAGACTTTTTTAATTCCTATTCACAAGTTGCAAAAAAGTGTTTTCTCTCTTATTTTTACTCATAGGCTTGATACCGATTTCAGTAAATTTAACTCCCCTCTTTCATATGATAAACTTTATTTATATTTTTTAGCTTTATCTACATTGCATGTTTCTTTTAATAGGCCTTTTAAAGTCACTTCATATTTTACACGACTTCAATCTTTTTTTCCAATTAATGTACCCACACCACGTAAAACAGTTACACTTCATCAATATCTTTATTTGGCACCTCGTATTCATAATTTTATTCCTTATAGTATAAGATCTTCTATTAATCGTGTTAATCAAAAGAAATACTTAAAACAATGGATCTTAAATACTGATGATAATATTCTGGGAACTTTATATTGATTTTGTAAGTTTTGATTTTACATTATTATGTGTTTAACCATCACAGGACGAGTTAACTCTTTGTTGATGGTTTTATATTGATATTTGATTTTGTGTCTAATTTCTAATTTATTGCTTAATAAATTTATTATTATATTTATAATTATTATCTATATTCTTACCTGCAAAGTCACTGATATTGAAATCTGATAAAAAGTTCAGAATGTTTCATCGATAAAACTCTATATTCTTACTTGCAGTATTCCATACCAGTGGTTTCAGAAATGATATTCATATCACCAGAAAAGTCACTGATATTGAAATCTGATAAAGTTCAGAATGTTTCATCGATAAAACTCTATATTCTTACTTGCAGTATTCCATACCAGTGGTTTCAGAAATGATATTCATATCACCCATCACTGATATTGAAATGAAAAATTTATAAAATGTTTCATCGATAAAACTCTATATTCTTACTTGCAGTATTCCATACCAGTGGTTTCAGAAATGATATTCATATCACCCAATCTGGTGAAATGAAAAATTTATAAAATGTTTCATCGATAAAACTCTATATTCTTACTTGCAGTATTCCATACCAGTGGTTTCAGAAATGATATTCATATCACCAGAAAAGTCACTGATATTGAAATCTGATAGAGTAAGTTCAGAATGTTTCATCGATAAAACTCTATATTCTTACTTGCAGTATTCCATACCAGTGGTTTCAGAAATGATATTCATATCACCCATCTTGAATGTTTCGTCGATAAAACTCTATTTATTGCAGTAACCATGTTTCATCGATAAAATCTCTATATTCTTACTTGCAGTATTCCATACCAGTGGTTTCAGAAATGATATTCATATCACCCATCTGTGTGAAATGAAAAATTTATAAAATGTTTCATCGATAAAACTCTATATTCTTACTTGCAGTATTCCATACCAGTGGTTTCAGAAATGATATTCATATCACCCATCTGGTGAAATGAAAAATTTATAAAATGTTTCATCGATAAAACTCTATATTCTTACTTGCAGTATTACCAGTGGTTTCAGAAATGATATTCATATCACCAATCTAGTGAAATGAAAAATTTATCATAAAACTCTATATTCTTACTTGAAACCAGTGGTTTCAGAAATGATATTCATATCACCAGAAAAGTCACTGATATTGAAATCTGATAAAGTAAAGTTCAGAATGTTTCATCGATAAAACTCTATATTCTTACTTGCAGTATTCCATACCAGTGGTTTCAGAAATGATATTCATATCACCCATCTGGTGAAATGAAAAATTTATAAAATGTTTCATCGATAAAACTCTATATTCTTACTTGCAGTATTCCATACCAGTGGTTTCAGAAATGATATTCATATCCCAGATCTGGTGAAATGAAAAATTTATAAAATGTTTCGTCGATAAAAATCTATATTCTTACTTGCAGTATTCCATACCAGTGGTTTCAGAAATTATATTCATATCACCAGAAAAGACACTGATATTGAAATCTGATAGAGTAAAGTTCAGAATGTTTCATCGATAAAACTCTATATTCTTACTTGCAGTATTCCATACCAGTGGTTTCAGAAATGATATTCATATCACCCATCTGGTGAAATGAAAAATTTATAAAATGTTTCATCGATAAAACTCTATATTCTTACTTGCAGTATTCCATACCAGTGGTTTCAGAAATGATATTCATATCACCCATCTGGTGAAATGAAAAATTTATAAAATGTTTCATCGATAAAACTCTATATTCTTACTTGCAGTATTCCATACCAGTGGTTTCAGAAATGATATTCATATCACCAGAAAAGTCACTGATATTGAAATCTGATAAAGTAAAGTTCAGAATGTTTCATCGATAAAACTCTATATTCTTACTTGCAGTATTCCATACCAGTGGTTTCAGAAATGATATTCATATCACCCATCTGGTGAAATGAAAAATTTATAAAATGTTTCATCGATAAAACTCTATATTCTTACTTGCAGTATTCCATACCAGTGGTTTCAGAAATGATATTCATATCACCAGAAAAGTCACTGATATTGAAATCTGATAGAGTTTCAGAATGTTTCATCGATAAAACTCTATATTCTTACTTGCAGTATTCCATACCAGTGGTTTCAGAAATGATATTCATATCACCCATCTGGTGAAATTGAAAAATTTATAAAATGTTTCATCGATAAAACTCTATATTCTTACTTGCAGTATTCCATACCAGTGGTTTCAGAAATGATATTCATATCACCCATCTGATATGAAATGAAAAATTTATAAAATGTTTCATCGATAAAACTCTATATTCTTACTTGCAGTATTCCATACCAGTGGTTTCAGAAATGATATTCATATCACCCATCTGGTGAAATGAAAAATTTATAAAATGTTTCATCGATAAAACTCTATATTCTTACTTGCAGTATTCCATACCAGTGGTTTCAGAAATGATATTCATATCACCAGAAAAGTCACTGATATTGAAATCTGATAAAGTTCAGAATGTTTCATCGATAAAACTCTATATTCTTACTTGCAGTATTCCATACCAGTGGTTTCAGAAATGATATTCATATCACCCATCTGTTGAAATGAAAAATTTATAAAATGTTTCATCGATAAAACTCTATATTCTTACTTGCAGTATTCCATACCAGTGGTTTCAGAAATGATATTCATATCACCAGATCTGGTGAAATGAAAAATTTATAAAATGTTTCATCGATAAAACTCTATATTCTTACTTGCAGTATTCCATACCAGTGGTTTCAGAAATGATATTCATATCACCCATCTGGTGAAATGAAAAATTTAAAAATGTTTCATCGATAAAACTCTATATTCTTACTTGCAGTATTCCATACCAGTGGTTTCAGAAATGATATTCATATCACCCATCTAGTGAAATGAAAAATTTATAAAATGTTTCATCGATAAAACTCTATATTCTTACTTGCAGTATTCCATACCAGTGGTTTCAGAAATGATATTCATATCACCCATCTGAAATGAAAAATTTATATGTTTCATCGATAAAACTCTATATTCTTACTTGCAGTATTCCATACCAGTGGTTTCAGAAATGATATTCATATCACCCATCTGGTGAAATGAAAAATTTATAAAATGTTTCATCGATAAAACTCTATATTCTTACTTGCAGTATTCCATACCAGTGGTTTCAGAAATGATATTCATATCACCAGAAAAGTCACTGATATTGAAATCTGATAAGTAAAGTTCAGAATGTTTCATCGATAAAACTCTATATTCTTACTTGCAGTATTCCATACCAGTGGTTTCAGAAATGATATTCATATCACCCATCTGGTGAAATGAAAAATTTATAAAATGTTTCGTCGATAAAACTCTATATTCTTACTTGCAGTATTCCATACCAGTGGTTTCAGAAATGATATTCATATCACCAGAAATCTGGTGAAATGAAAAATTTATAAAATGTTTCATCGATAAAACTCTATATTCTTACTTGCAGTATTCCATACCAGTGGTTTCAGAAATGATATTCATATCACCAGAAAAGTCACTGATATTGAAATCTGATAAAGTTTAGAATGTTTCATCGATAAAACTCTATATTCTTACTTGCAGTATTCCGTACCATTGGTTTCAGAAATGATATTCATATCACCAGAAAAGTCACTGATATTGAAATCTGATAAAGTTCAGAATATTTCTTCGATAAAACTCTGTATTCTTACTTGCAGTATTCCGTACCAGTGGTTTCAGAAATGATATTCATATCACCCATCTGTTGAAATGAAAAATTTATAAAATGTTTCATCGATAAAACTCTATATTCTTACTTGCAGTATTCCATACCAGTGGTTTCAGAAATGATATTCATATCACCAATCTGGTGAAATAAAAAATTTATAAAATGTTTCATCGATAAAACTCTATATTCTTACTTGCAGTATTCCATACCAGTGGTTTCAGAAATGATATTCATATCACCAGAAAATTCACTGATATTGAAATCTGATAAAGTTCAGAATGTTTCATCGATAAAACTCTATATTCTTACTTGCAGTATTTTATACCAGTGGTTTAAGAAATGATATTCATATCACCCATCTAGTGAAATGAAAAATTTATGAAATGTTTCATCGATAAAACTCTATATTCTTACTTGCAGTATTCCATACCAGTGGTTTCAGAAATGATATTCATATCACCCATCTAGTGAAATGAAAAATTTATAAAATGTTTCATCGATAAAACTCTATATTCTTACTTGCAGTATTCCATACCAGTGGTTTCAGAAATGATATTCATATCACCCATCTGGTGAAATGAAAAATTATAAAATATTTCGTCGATAAAACTCTATATTCTTACTTGCAGTGTTCCATACCAATGGTTTCAGAAATGATATTCATATCACCAATCTAGTGAAATGAAAAATTTATAAAATGTTTCATCGATAAAACTCTATATTCTTACTTGCAGTATTCCATACCAGTGGTTTCAGAAATAATATTCATAGATTTTGTGCTCAATGTAAAGTTTATATTAAAGTTGGTGATAAAGCCCTTCATTGCTCTGGTGAGTGTCAAAAATGGTATCATTTAAGATGTAAGAACTTAACTGAACAGGATTTGGAATATTTAAATGAAATTGGGAAAAGTTATGAATGTGATTTTTGTATGAGAAAAAGAAAGTTAAGCCTAAATAGTGAAACTCCATTAAGAAGGACTGTGTCCATTTCGTTAGAGGGGGAGACAGTTAATCTTGTTGAGAATAGTGAGCTTGATTTAAATATGGGGGAGGCAGATATGAAGTGGCTTAAGACAAAAGTTACTGAAATTTTGTCAAGACTTGATGACTTTCACTTAATTAAAGTAAAGGTCGAAGATTTAGTGACTTCCTTTCAATATTATTCAGAGAAGGTAGAAACTATGAGTGAGGATATCACAACTTTGAGAGCTGAAGTTAAGGAGTGTAAACAGGAAAATAAAACATTAAAGCATGAAAATGAAGAATTGTGGAAGGAGATGGCAAGTTTTCGGAGGAAGATGTGTGAAGCGGAACAATATTCTTATAACTATAATGTTTTGATTGGAGGTATTCCAGAGAAGCCTGATGAGAATTTGCAAGAAGTTGTTGAGAAGATTACAACTACTTTTGGGGTTGACTGTGCTCCTACAGATATTGACACTGTTCATCGTATAGGAAAGAAAACAACTGAAAATAAGAGTCCGAGACAGATTGTTGTTAAGTTTTGTCGTAAGCAAATTAAATTTGATCTGCTTAAACTTAAGAAAACTAAATTTCGCTCTCTTAATACTAATGATATTAAGGTCTGTAATGAATCTTATCCAGTTTATGTTAACGAACATCTCTCCCCATATTATCGTGATATTTTCATGCAAGCAAAACGAAAACAGAAAGATCTTGGCTATAAATTTCTTTGGGTATCGAATGGTAATATTCTTATTAGGAAATCAGAAACTACTCAGCCCATTGTTTTACGTTGCTTGATTGATCTTAATAATTTATAAATACTGCAATGGCTGATGATTTTGATGATATTGTTGGTGTTACACCAACTTTGTCTTCTCTTTCTGATTTACCAAATGTTTTTCTGTTGGTCATTTAAATTTAATACATGTTAATATTCGAAGTCTTACTCAAAATTTTGACCAATTTCTTGTTTTTTTACAATCAAGCGTTGTTAAATTTCATATAATAGCTTTTTCTGAAACTTGGTTTGTTGAGGATGGATTTGTTTCCTTTTCGATTCCAGGTTACTCCTTTTATTCTTCATCTTCTGGTCTAAATAAGGCTAGTGGAGTGGCAGTTTTGTTAAATTTGAGATACTGACTATGATAAAAGAAGTGCAGTACATTAAGTCTGATGCTTTAATTTTATTTTGTATGATTCAAAATAAGAAATTTAATCTCTTTGTTGTTTATCGATCTCCTAGATTGCCTGTATTGAAATTTATTGATGAGCTTTCATTAGAATTGAATTTATACAAATATGATATTAATATACTTGTTGGTGATTTTAATATAGATGTTTTGGCATTTGATGATGTTTGTTATAAAATGCATATTTTAAGTTTTTGTCTGAGAACAATCTTCGTATTATTATTTCTTCTCCTACACGGATAACCAATGTTACTAATTCTTGTATTGATCATTTTTTAATTAGTGGAAATACTATTAAAAATTGTTATTCTTATATTGTTGAGAGTTTTTTGACCGATCATTTTCCAATTGTTTTATGTATAGACATTTTATCGGATCTAGAACATGTCTCAAATGTTCAAAAGATTAAGTTTAATGAATTGAGTTCTTGTTTGAATTTTTCAGATTGGTCCTGTGTTATGAATTGTTCTGATGTTAATGTTGCTTATGATAATTTTGCTGAAGTGTTAACTGATTGTATTCAAAGTTGTACTACTACTGTTTCTGTGTCACGAAAGTTTAGAAAAATTAAGCCATGGATTACCAGTGAATTGGTTTTGTTAATGATTAAAAGAGATAAGTTAAAAAAGAAAGTACATCAATTTCCTGATGATATTTATCTAAAGATTAGATTTAAGTGTTTAAGGAATTATGTTGTTAGCTTGACCCGTAAGACTAAATGGACTTATTATCATAACCTGTTTAAGAATGCTAAAACTATTAAACAGAATTGGAATATTGTTAACTCTATTATTGATGTTAAAAAAAAAAAAAAAAATTTGTAATTTTGGTACTACTGATTTATCTGATTTGAATTATTTTTTTGTTAATGTTGCTAAATCTACTTGCTCCAATCCTAAATTTTGTTCTCAGGGCATGCCTCCTGCTCCTTCTTCTTCTTGTTACCTATATCCTGTTACTGTATCTGAAACTATGAATAATATTTTCTCCTTATCAAATTCAGCTTCTAATGGTGTAGATGGTGTTTCGGTTAAGATTTTGAAAGCTAATGCTAATCTTTTGCACCAATTTTGACTTTTTTAATTAATTTATCTTTTACTCAAGGGAAGTTTCCTAATGCTTTAAAGTTATCATTGGTCATTCCTATTTATAAATCTGGTAATATTTCTGATTTTACGAATTATAGACCTATTTCCTTATTAATACATTTCTCTAAACTATTTGAAAAATCTATGAAGATTAGAATTTTATCATTTCTTGATAGACATTCAGTTTTGTCTCCTTCTCAATTTGGCTTTCGGCCTGGGCTTGGAACGGAGGTTGCTGTTGCTAAACTTGTGGGAAGTATTACAGAAGCTTTGGATTCTGATCTTCATCCAATTGCTGTTTTTCTTGACTTAGCCAAAGCTTTTGATTCTGTTAATCATAAAATATTGTTAAATAAATTATCTTATTATGGTTTTAGAGGCATTGTTTTTGATTGGTTTTTTTCTTACTTTCACAATAGAAAGCAATCAGTTTGTATCCATAATAATTATAGTGATTGGCTTACAATTAATGTTGGAGTACCACAAGGTTCTGTTCTGGGCCCTTTATTATTTCTCATTTATATAAATGATATTCTTTACCAACAGTTTTTTGGAGATATCCAAGCCTATGCCGATGATATTGCTGTTGTTTATAGTAAGCCAAATCTAATTAATGAAGCCATTATTTCTAGTGATCTTAATAAAATTAAAATTGGCTTTTCTGTAATGACTTATCCTTAAATATATCTAAATCTTTTCTTCTTCAGTTTAACCTTTATGGTGTCATTCCAGCTTTTCCTTCTATTTTTTATCATTCTAGTGATTGTTATACTTACCCTAATTGTAAGTGTCCCAAATTGACTCAAGTTTCCTCTGTTAAATATTTAGGAATTATTTTAGATCGAAAATTAAATTGGCAATTTCATATTAATTCTTTAGTTAATAAATTAAAATATAGTTCTATGCTAATTTTTGAACTTAGTCATTGTGCTCCTTATCATATTTTGTTAAGTGTATATTATGCTCTCTTTCAATCTTTCTTACAATATTGTATTTCAATTTGGGGTGGCACATATAAGACTTTTTTAATTCCTATTCACAAGTTGCAAAAAAGTGTTTTCTCTCTTATTTTTACTCATAGGCTTGATACCGATTTCAGTAAATTTAACTCCCCTCTTTCATATGATAAACTTTATTTATATTTTTTAGCTTTATCTACATTGCATGTTTCTTTTAATAGGCCTTTTAAAGTCACTTCATATTTTACACGACTTCAATCTTTTTTTCCAATTAATGTACCCACACCACGTAAAACAGTTACACTTCATCAATATCTTTATTTGGCACCTCGTATTCATAATTTTATTCCTTATAGTATAAGATCTTCTATTAATCGTGTTAATCAAAAGAAATACTTAAAACAATGGATCTTAAATACTGATGATAATATTCTGGGAACTTTATATTGATTTTGTAAGTTTTGATTTTACATTATTATGTGTTTAACCATCACAGGACGAGTTAACTCTTTGTTGATGGTTTTATATTGATATTTGATTTTTTGTGTCTAATTTATTGCTTAATAAATTTATTATTATTATTATTATTATTATTACCTGAAAAGTCACTGATATTGAAATCTGATAAAGTTTAGAATGTTTCATCGATAAAACTCTATATTCTTACTTGCAGTATTCCATACCAGTGGTTTCAGAAATGATATTCATATCACCAGAAAAGTCACTGATATTGAAATCTGATAAAGTTCAGAATGTTTCATCGATAAAACTCTATATTCTTACTTGCAGTATTCCATACCAGTGGTTTCAGAAATGATATTCATATCACCCATCTGGTGAAATGAAAAATTTATAAAATGTTTCATCGATAAAACTCTATATTCTTACTTGCAGTATTCCATACCAGTGGTTTCAGAAATGATATTCATATCACCCATCTGGTGAAATGAAAAATTTATAAAATGTTTCATCGATAAAACTCTATATTCTTACTTGCAGTATTCCATACCAGTGGTTTCAGAAATGATATTCATATCACCCATCTCTTCAAATGAAAAATTTATAAAATGTTTCATCGATAAAACTCTATATTCTTACTTGCAGTATTCCATACCAGTGGTTTCAGAAATGATATTCATATCACCCATCTGGTGAAATGAAAAATTTATAAAATGTTTCATCGATAAAACTCTATATTCTTACTTGCAGTATTCCATACCAGTGGTTTCAGAAATGATATTCATATCACCAGAAAAGTCTATTGAAATCTGATAAAAAGTTCAGAATGTTTCATCGATAAAACTCTATATTCTTACTTGCAGTATTCCATACCAGTGGTTTCAGAAATGATATTCATATCACCCATCTGGTGAAATGAAAATGTTTCATCGATAAAACTCTATATTCTTACTTGCAGTATTCCATACCAGTGGTTTCAGAAATGATATTCATATCACCCATCTGGTGAAATGAAAAATTTAAAATGTTTCATCGATAAAACTCTATATTCTTACTTGCAGTATTCCATACCAGTGGTTTCAGAAATGATATTCATATCACCAATCTAGTGAAATGAAAAATTTATAAAATGTTTCATCGATAAAACTCTATATTCTTACTTGCAGTATTCCATACCAGTGGTTTCAGAAATGATATTCATATCACCAGAAAAGTCACTGATATTGAAATCTGATAAAGTTCAGAATGTTTCATCGATAAAACTCTATATTCTTACTTGCAGTATTCCATACCAGTGGTTTCAGAAATGATATTCATATCACCCATCTGGTGAAATGAAAAATTTATAAAATGTTTCATCGATAAAACTCTATATTCTTACTTGCAGTATTCCATACCAGTGGTTTCAGAAATGATATTCATATCACCCATCTGGTGAAATGAAAAAATTTATAAAATGTTTCATCGATAAAACTCTATATTCTTACTTGCAGTATTCCATACCAGTGGTTTCAGAAATGATATTCATATCACCCATCACTGATAAAATCTGAATGTTTTCAAATGTTTCATCGATAAAACTCTATATTCTTACTTGCAGTATTCCATACCAGTGGTTTCAGAAATGATATTCATATCACCCATCTGGTGAAATGAAAAATTTATAAAATGTTTCATCGATAAAACTCTATATTCTTACTTGCAGTATTCCATACCAGTGGTTTCAGAAATGATATTCATATCACCAGAAAAGTTACTGATATTGAAATCAGATAGAGTTCAGAATGTTTCATCGATAAAACTCTATATTCTTACTTGCAGTATTCCATACCAGTGGTTTCAGAAATGATATTCATATCACCAGAAAAGTCACTGATATTGAAATCTGATAAAGTTTAGAATGTTTCATCGATAAAACTCTATATTCTTACTTGCAGTATTCCGTACCAGTGGTTTCAGAAATGATATTCATATCACCCATCTAGTGAAATGAAAAATTTATAAAATGTTTCATCGATAAAACTCTATATTCTTACTTGCAGTATTCCATACCAGTGGTTTCAGAAATGATATTCATATCACCAGAAAAGTCACTGATATTGAAATCTGATAAATTTTAGAATGTTTCATCGATAAAACTCTATATTCTTACTTGCAGTATTCCATACCAGTGGTTTCAGAAATGATATTCATATCACCCATCTGGTGAATTGAAAAATTTATAAAATATTTCGTCGATAAAAATCTATATTCTTACTTGCAGTATTCCATACCAGTGGTTTCAGAAATGATATTCATATCACCCATTTATATAATGTTTCATCGATAAAACTCTATATTCTTACTTGCAGTATACCATACCTGTGGTTACATAACTGATATTCATATCACCCATCTGGTGAAATGAAAAATTATAAAATGTTTCATCGATAAAACTCTATATTCTTACTTGCAGTATTCCATACCAGTGGTTTCAGAAATGATATTCATATCACCCATCTGGTGAAATGAAAAATTTATAAAATGTTTCATCGATAAAACTCTATATTCTTACTTGCAGTATTCCATACCAGTGGTTTCAGAAATGATATTCATATCACCAGAAAAGTCACTGATATTGAAATCTGATAAAGTTCAGAATGTTTCATCGATAAAACTCTATATTCTTACTTGCAGTATTCCATACCAGTGGTTTCAGAAATGATATTCATATCACCCATCTGGTGAAATGAAAAATTTATAAAATGTTTCGTCGATAAAACTCTATATTCTTACTTGCAGTATTCCATACCAGTGGTTTCAGAAATGATATTCATATCACCAATCTGGTGAAATAAAAAATTTATAAAATGTTTCATCGATAAAACTCTATATTCTTACTTGCAGTATTCCATACCAGTGGTTTCAGAAATGATATTCATATCACCAGAAAATTACTGATATTGAAATCTGATAGAGTTCAGAATGTTTCATCGATAAAACTCTATATTCTTACTTGCAGTATTTTATACCAGTGGTTTAAGTAATGATATCATATCACCCATCTAGTATAATGAAAAATTTATGAAATGTTTCATCGATAAAACTCTATATTCTTACTTGCAGTATTCCATACCAGTGGTTTCAGAAATGATATTCATATCACCCATCTAGTGAAATGAAAAATTTATAAAATGTTTCATCGATACCTTACTTGCAGTATACCATACCAGTGGTTTAAGAAATGATATTCAAATCTGGTGAAATGAAAAATTTATAAAATGTTTCATCGATAAAACTCTATATTCTTACTTGCAGTATTCCATACCAGTGGTTTCAGAAATGATATTCATATCACCAATCTGGTGAAATGAAAAATTTATAAAATGTTTCATCGATAAAACTCTATATTCTTACTTGCAGTATTCCATACCAGTGGTTTCAGAAATGATATTCATATCACCAGAAAAGTCACTGATATTGAAATCTGATAAAGTTCAGAATGTTTCATCGATAAAACTCTATATTCTTACTTGCAGTATTCCATACCAGTGGTTTCAGAAATGATATTCATATCACCAGAAAAGTGAAATTGAAAAATTTATAAAATGTTTCATCGATAAAACTCTATATTCTTACTTGCAGTATTCCATACCAGTGGTTTCAGAAATGATATTCATATCACCCATCTGGTGAAATGAAAAATTTATAAAATGTTTCATCGATAAAACTCTATATTCTTACTTGCAGTATTCCATACCAGTGGTTTCAGAAATGATATTCATATCACCCATCTGGTGAAATGAAAAATTTATAAAATGTTTCATCGATAAAACTCTATATTCTTACTTGCAGTATTCCATACCAGTGGTTTCAGAAATGATATTCATATCACCCATCTGGTGAAATGAAAAATTTATAAAATGTTTCATCGATAAAACTCTATATTCTTACTTGCAGTATTCCATACCAGTGGTTTCAGAAATGATATTCATATCACCAGAAAAGTCACTGATATTGAAATCTGATAGAGTAAAGTTCAGAATGTTTCATCGATAAAACTCTATATTCTTACTTGCAGTATTCCATACCAGTGGTTTCAGAAATGATATTCATATCACCCATCTGGTGAAATGAAAAATTTATAAAATGTTTCATCGATAAAACTCTATATTCTTACTTGCAGTATTCCATACCAGTGGTTTCAGAAATGATATTCATATCACCCATCTGGTGAAATGAAAAATTTATAAAATGTTTCATCGATAAAACTCTATATTCTTACTTGCAGTATTCCATACCAGTGGTTTCAGAAATGATATTCATATCACCCATCTGGTGAAATGAAAAATTTATAAAATGTTTCATCGATAAAACTCTATATTCTTACTTGCAGTATTCCATACCAGTGGTTTCAGAAATGATATTCATATCACCCATCTGGTGAAATGAAAAATTTATAAAATGTTTCATCGATAAAACTCTATATTCTTACTTGCAGTATTCCATACCAGTGGTTTCAGAAATGATATTCATATCACCAGAAAAGTCACTGATATTGAAATCTGATAAAAAGTTCAGAATGTTTCATCGATAAAACTCTATATTCTTACTTGCAGTATTCCATACCAGTGGTTTCAGAAATGATATTCATATCACCCATCTGGTGAAATGAAAAATTTATAAAATGTTTCATCGATAAAACTCTATATTCTTACTTGCAGTATTCCATACCAGTGGTTTCAGAAATGATATTCATATCACCCATCTGGTGAAATGAAAAATTTATAAAATGTTTCATCGATAAAACTCTATATTCTTACTTGCAGTATTCCATACCAGTGGTTTCAGAAATGATATTCATATCACCAGAAAAGTCACTGATATTGAAATCTGATAAAAAGTTCAGAATGTTTCATCGATAAAACTCTATATTCTTACTTGCAGTATTCCATACCAGTGGTTTCAGAAATGATATTCATATCACCCATCTGGTGAAATGAAAAATTTATAAAATGTTTCATCGATAAAACTCTATATTCTTACTTGCAGTATTCCATACCAGTGGTTTCAGAAATGATATTCATATCACCCATCTGGTGAAATATTGAAAATGACAGAGTATTTATAAAATGTTTCATCGATAAAACTCTATATTCTTACTTGCAGTATTCCATACCAGTGGTTTCAGAAATGATATTCATATCACCCATCTGGTGAAATGAAAAATTTATAAAATGTTTCATCGATAAAACTCTATATTCTTACTTGCAGTATTCCATACCAGTGGTTTCAGAAATGATATTCATATCACCAGAAAAGTCACTGATATTGAAATCTGATAAAGTAAAGTTCAGAATGTTTCATCGATAAAACTCTATATTCTTACTTGCAGTATTCCATACCAGTGGTTTCAGAAATGATATTCATATCACCAGAAAAGTCACTGATATTGAAAAATTTATAAAAATGTTTCATCGATAAAACTCTATATTCTTACTTGCAGTATTCCATACCAGTGGTTTCAGAAATGATATTCATATCACCCATCTGGTGAAATGAAAAATTTATAAAATGTTTCATCGATAAAACTCTATATTCTTACTTGCAGTATTCCATACCAGTGGTTTCAGAAATGATATTCATATCACCAGAAAAGTCACTGATATTGAAATCTGATAAAGTTCAGAATGTTTCATCGATAAAACTCTATATTCTTACTTGCAGTATTCCATACCAGTGGTTTCAGAAATGATATTCATATCACCCATCTGGTGAAATGAAAAATTTATAAAATGTTTCATCGATAAAACTCTATATTCTTACTTGCAGTATTCCATACCAGTGGTTTCAGAAATGATATTCATATCACCCATCTGGTGAAATGAAAAATTTATAAAATTCAGTGTTTCATCGATAAAACTCTATATTCTTACTTGCAGTATTCCATACCAGTGGTTTCAGAAATGATATTCATATCACCCATCTGGTGAAATGAAAAATTTATAAAATGTTTCATCGATAAAACTCTATATTCTTACTTGCAGTATTCCATACCAGTGGTTTCAGAAATGATATTCATATCACCAGAAAAGTCACTGATATTGAAATCTTATAAAGTTCAGAATTTTCATCGATAAAACTCTATATTCTTACTTGCAGTATTCCATACCAGTGGTTTCAGAAATGATATTCATATCACCAGAAAAGTCACTGATATTGAAATCTGATACAAAGTTCAGAATGTTTCATCGATAAAACTCTATATTCTTACTTGCAGTATTCCATACCAGTGGTTTCAGAAATGATATTCATATCACCCATCTGGTGAAATGAAAAATTTATAAAATGTTTCATCGATAAAACTCTATATTCTTACTTGCAGTATTCCATACCAGTGGTTTCAGAAATGATATTCATATCACCAGAAAAGTCACTGATATTGAAATCTGATACAGTAAAGTTCAGAATGTTTCATCGATAAAACTCTATATTCTTACTTGCAGTATTCCATACCAGTGGTTTCAGAAATGATATTCATATCACCCATCTGGTGAAATGAAAAATTTATAAAATGTTTCATCGATAAAACTCTATATTCTTACTTGCAGTATTCCATACCAGTGGTTTCAGAAATGATATTCATATCACCAGAAAAGTCACTGATATTGAAATCTGATAAAAAGTTCAGAATGTTTCATCGATAAAACTCTATATTCTTACTTGCAGTATTCCATACCAGTGGTTTCAGAAATGATATTCATATCACCCATCTGGTGAAATGAAAAATTTATAAAATGTTTCATCGATAAAACTCTATATTCTTACTTGCAGTATTCCATACCAGTGGTTTCAGAAATGATATTCATATCACCCATCTGATGAAATGAAAAAAATTTATTTAAATGTTTCATCGATAAAACTCTATATTCTTACTTGCAGTATTCCATACCAGTGGTTTCAGAAATGATATTCATATCACCAGAAAAGTCACTGATATTGAAATCTGATAAAGTTCAGAATGTTTCATCGATAAAACTCTATATTCTTACTTGCAGTATTCCATACCAGTGGTTTCAGAAATGATATTCATATCACCCATCTGGTGAAATGAAAAATTTATAAAATGTTTCATCGATAAAACTCTATATTCTTACTTGCAGTATTCCATACCAGTGGTTTCAGAAATGATATTCATATCACCCATCTGGTGAAATGAAAAATTTATAAAATGTTTCGTCGATAAAACTCTATAATTTTACTTGCAGTATTCCATACCAGTGGTTTCAGAAATGATATTCATATCACCAAAAAAGTCACTGATATTGAAATCTTATAAAGTTCAGAATGTTTCATCGATAAAACTCTATATTCTTACTTGCAGTATTCCGTACCATTGGTTTCAGAAATGATATTCATATCACCCATCTCTTGAAATGAAAATTTTCATCGATAAAACTCTATATTCTTACTTGCAGTATTCCATACCAGTGGTTTCAGAAATGATATTCATATCACCCATCTGATGAAATGAAAAAAAGTTATAAAATGTTTCATCGATAAAACTCTATATTCTTACTTGCAGTATTCCATACCAGTGGTTTCAGAAATGATATTCATATCACCCATCTGGTGAAATGAAAAATTTATAAAATGTTTCATCGATAAAACTCTATATTCTTACTTGCAGTATTCCATACCAGTGGTTTCAGAAATGATATTCATATCACCAGAAAAGTCACTGATATTGAAATCTGATAAAGTTCAGAATGTTTCATCGATAAAACTCTATATTCTTACTTGCAGTATTCCATACCAGTGGTTTCAGAAATGATATTCATATCACCCATCTGGTGAAATGAAAAATTTATAAAATGTTTCATCGATAAAACTCTATATTCTTACTTGCAGTATTCCATACCAGTGGTTTCAGAAATGATATTCATATCACCCATCTGGTGAAATGAAAAAAAGTATAAAATGTTTCATCGATAAAACTCTATATTCTTACTTGCAGTATTCCATACCAGTGGTTTCAGAAATGATATTCATATCACCCATCTGGTGAAATGAAAAATTTATAAAATGTTTCATCGATAAAACTCTATATTCTTACTTGCAGTATTCCATACCAGTGGTTTCAGAAATGATATTCATATCACCAGAAAAGTCACTGATATTGAAATCTGATAAAAAGTTCAGAATGTTTCATCGATAAAACTCTATATTCTTACTTGCAGTATTCCATACCAGTGGTTTCAGAAATGATATTCATATCACCCATCTGGTGAAATGAAAAATTTATAAAATGTTTCATCGATAAAACTCTATATTCTTACTTGCAGTATTCCATACCAGTGGTTTCAGAAATGATATTCATATCACCCATCTGATGAAATGAAAAATTTATAAAATGTTTCGTCGATAAAACTCTATATTCTTACTTGCAGTATTCCATACCAGTGGTTTCAGAAATGATATTCATATCACCAGAAAAGTCACTGATATTGAAATCTGATAAAAAGTTCAGAATGTTTCATCGATAAAACTCTATATTCTTACTTGCAGTATTCCATACCAGTGGTTTCAGAAATGATATTCATATCACCCATCTGGTGAAATGAAAAATTTATAAAATGTTTCATCGATAAAACTCTATATTCTTACTTGCAGTATTCCATACCAGTGGTTTCAGAAATGATATTCATATCACCCATCTGGTGAAATGAAAAATTTATAAAATGTTTCATCGATAAAACTCTATATTCTTACTTGCAGTATTCCATACCAGTGGTTTCAGAAATGATATTCATATCACCCATCTGGTGAAATGAAAAATTTATAAAATGTTTCATCGATAAAACTCTATATTCTTACTTGCAGTATTCCATACCAGTGGTTTCAGAAATGATATTCATATCACCAGAAAAGTCACTGATATTGAAATCTGATAGAGTAAAGTTCAGAATGTTTCATCGATAAAACTCTATATTCTTACTTGCAGTATTCCATACCAGTGGTTTCAGAAATGATATTCATATCACCCATCTGGTGAAATGAAAAATTTATAAAATGTTTCATCGATAAAACTCTATATTCTTACTTGCAGTATTCCATACCAGTGGTTTCAGAAATGATATTCATATCACCCATCTGGTGAAATGAAAAATTTATAAAATGTTTCATCGATAAAACTCTATATTCTTACTTGCAGTATTCCATACCAGTGGTTTCAGAAATGATATTCATATCACCAGAAAAGTCACTGATATTGAAATCTGATAGAGTTTAGTTCAGAATGTTTCATCGATAAAACTCTATATTCTTACTTGCAGTATTCCATACCAGTGGTTTCAGAAATGATATTCATATCACCCATCTGGTGAAATGAAAAATTTATAAAATGTTTCATCGATAAAACTCTATATTCTTACTTGCAGTATTCCATACCAGTGGTTTCAGAAATGATATTCATATCACCCATCTGATATGAAATGAAAAAAAGTATAAAATGTTTCATCGATAAAACTCTATATTCTTACTTGCAGTATTCCATACCAGTGGTTTCAGAAATGATATTCATATCACCCATCTGGTGAAATGAAAAAAAGTTTATAAAATGTTTCATCGATAAAACTCTATATTCTTACTTGCAGTATTCCATACCAGTGGTTTCAGAAATGATATTCATATCACCAGAAAAGTCACTGATATTGAAATCTGATAAATGTAAAGTATCAGAATGTTTCATCGATAAAACTCTATATTCTTACTTGCAGTATTCCATACCAGTGGTTTCAGAAATGATATTCATATCACCCATCTGATATTGAAATCTTGTTTCATCGATAAAACTCTATATTCTTACTTGCAGTATTCCATACCAGTGGTTTCAGAAATGATATTCATATCACCAGAAAAGTCACTGATATTGAAATCTGATAAAGTTCAGAATGTTTCATCGATAAAACTCTATATTCTTACTTGCAGTATTCCATACCAGTGGTTTCAGAAATGATATTCATATCACCCATCTGGTGAAATGAAAAATTTATAAAATGTTTCATCGATAAAACTCTATATTCTTACTTGCAGTATTCCATACCAGTGGTTTCAGAAATGATATTCATATCACCCATCTGGTGAAATGAAAAATTTATAAAATGTTTCATCGATAAAACTCTATATTCTTACTTGCAGTATTCCATACCAGTGGTTTCAGAAATGATATTCATATCACCAGAAAAGTCACTGATATTGAAATCTGATAGAGTTTCAGAATGTTTCATCGAGAAAACTCTATATTCTTACTTGCAGTATTCCATACCAGTGGTTTCAAAAATGATATTCATATCACCCATCTGGTGAAATGAAAAATTTATAAAATGTTTCATCGATAAAAAACTCTATATTCTTACTTGCAGTATTCCATACCAGTGGTTTCAGAAATGATATTCATATCACCAGAAAAGTCACTGATATTGAAATCTGAAATGTAAAGTTCAGAATGTTTCATCGATAAAACTCTATATTCTTACTTGCAGTATTCCATACCAGTGGTTTCAGAAATGATATTCATATCACCCATCTGGTGAAATGAAAAATTTATAAAATGTTTCATCGATAAAACTCTATATTCTTACTTGCAGTATTCCATACCAGTGGTTTCAGAAATGATATTCATATCACCAGAAAAGTCACTGATATTGAAATCTGATAAAGTAAAGTTCAGAATGTTTCATCGATAAAACTCTATATTCTTACTTGCAGTATTCCATACCAGTGGTTTCAGAAATGATATTCATATCCCAGATCTGGTGAAATGAAAAATTTATAAAATGTTTCATCGATAAAACTCTATATTCTTACTTGCAGTATTCCATACCAGTGGTTTCAGAAATGATATTCATATCACCCATCTGGTGAAATGAAAAATTTATAAAATGTTTCATCGATAAAACTCTATATTCTTACTTGCAGTATTCCATACCAGTGGTTTCAGAAATGATATTCATATCACCAGAAAAGTCACTGATATTGAAATCTGATAAAGTAAAGTTCAGAATGTTTCATCGATAAAACTCTATATTCTTACTTGCAGTATTCCATACCAGTGGTTTCAGAAATGATATTCATATCACCCATCTGGTGAAATGAAAAATTTATAAAATGTTTCATCGATAAAACTCTATATTCTTACTTGCAGTATTCCATACCAGTGGTTTCAGAAATGATATTCATATCACCCATCTGGTGAAATGAAAAAAAGTTTATAAAATGTTTCATCGATAAAACTCTATATTCTTACTTGCAGTATTCCATACCAGTGGTTTCAGAAATGATATTCATATCATATCAAAAGTCACTGATATTGAAATGAAAAAGTTATAAATGTTTCATCGATAAAACTCTATATTCTTACTTGCAGTATTCCATACCAGTGGTTTCAGAAATGATATTCATATCACCCAAAAGTCTGGTGAAATGAAAAAATTTATAAAATGTTTCATCGATAAAACTCTATATTCTTACTTGCAGTATTCCATACCAGTGGTTTCAGAAATGATATTCATATCACCAGAAAACACTCACTGATATTGAAATCTGATAAAGTAAAGTTCAAATGTTTCATCGATAAAACTCTATATTCTTACTTGCAGTATTCCATACCAGTGGTTTCAGAAATGATATTCATATCACCCATCTGGTGAAATGAAAAATTTATAAAATGTTTCATCGATAAAACTCTATATTCTTACTTGCAGTATTCCATACCAGTGGTTTCAGAAATGATATTCATATCACCCATCTGGTGAAATGAAAAAATCTGATAAAGTTATAAAATGTTTCATCGATAAAACTCTATATTCTTACTTGCAGTATTCCATACCAGTGGTTTCAGAAATGATATTCATATCACCAGAAAAGTCACTGATATTGAAATCTGATAAAGTTCAGAATGTTTCATCGATAAAACTCTATATTCTTACTTGCAGTATTCCATACCAGTGGTTTCAGAAATGATATTCATATCACCCATCTGGTGAAATGAAAAATTTATAAAATGTTTCATCGATAAAACTCTATATTCTTACTTGCAGTATTCCATACCAGTGGTTTCAGAAATGATATTCATATCACCCATCTGGTGAAATGAAAAATTTATAAAATGTTTCATCGATAAAACTCTATATTCTTACTTGCAGTATTCCATACCAGTGGTTTCAGAAATGATATTCATATCACCAGAAAAGTCACTGATATTGAAATCTGATAAAGTTCAGAATGTTTCATCGATAAAACTCTATATTCTTACTTGCAGTATTCCATACCAGTGGTTTCAGAAATGATATTCATATCACCAGAAAAGTCACTGATATTGAAATCTGAAAAATTTATAAAATGTCATCGATAAAACTCTATATTCTTACTTGCAGTATTCCATACCAGTGAAAATGATATTCATATCACCCATCTGAAAAATGAAAAAAAGTTATAAATGTTTCATCGATAAAACTCTATATTCTTACTTGCAGTATTCCATACCAGTGGTTTCAGAAATGATATTCATATCACCCATCTGGTGAAATGAAAAATTTATAAAATGTTTCGTCGATAAAACTCTATATTCTTACTTGCAGTATTCCATACCAGTGGTTTCAGAAATGATATTCATATCACCAGAAAAGTCACTGATATTGAAATCTGATAGAGTTCAGAATGTTTCATCGATAAAACTCTATATTCTTACTTGCAGTATTCCATACCAGTGGTTTCAGAAATGATATTCATATCACCCATCTGGTGAAATGAAAAATTTATAAAATGTTTCATCGATAAAACTCTATATTCTTACTTGCAGTATTCCATACCAGTGGTTTCAGAAATGATATTCATATCACCCATCTGGTGAAATGAAAAATTTATAAAATGTTTCATCGATAAAACTCTATATTCTTACTTGCAGTATTCCATACCAGTGGTTTCAGAAATGATATTCATATCACCAGAAAAGTCACTGATATTGAAATCTGATAAAAAGTTTCAGAATGTTTCATCGATAAAACTCTATATTCTTACTTGCAGTATTCCATACCAGTGGTTTCAGAAATGATATTCATATCACCCATCTGGTGAAATGAAAAATTTATAAAATGTTTCATCGATAAAACTCTATATTCTTACTTGCAGTATTCCATACCAGTGGTTTCAGAAATGATATTCATATCACCCATCTGGTGAAATGAAAAATTTATAAAATGTTTCATCGATAAAACTCTATATTCTTACTTGCAGTATTCCATACCAGTGGTTTCAGAAATGATATTCATATCACCCATCTGGTGAAATGAAAAATTTATCGATAAAACTCTATATTCTTACTTGCAGTATTCCATACCAGTGGTTTCAGAAATGATTTCATCGATAAAAAAAAAAAGTTAAAATGTTTCTCTATATTCTTACTTGCAGTATTCCATACCAGTGGTTTCAGAAATGATATTCATATCACCAGAAAAGTCACTGATATTGAAATCTGATAAAAAGTTCAGAATGTTTCATCGATAAAACTCTATATTCTTACTTGCAGTATTCCATACCAGTGGTTTCAGAAATGATATTCATATCACCCATCTGGTGAAATGAAAAATTTATAAAATGTTTCATCGATAAAACTCTATATTCTTACTTGCAGTATTCCATACCAGTGGTTTCAGAAATGATATTCATATCACCCATCTGGTGAAATGAAAAATTTATAAAATGTTTCATCGATAAAACTCTATATTCTTACTTGCAGTATTCCATACCAGTGGTTTCAGAAATGATATTCATATCACCAGAAAAGTCACTGATATTGAAATCTGATAAAGTAAAGTTCAGAATGTTTCATCGATAAAACTCTATATTCTTACTTGCAGTATTCCATACCAGTGGTTTCAGAAATGATATTCATATCACCCATCTGGTGAAATGAAAATGAAAATTTATAAAATGTTTCATCGATAAAACTCTATATTCTTACTTGCAGTATTCCATACCAGTGGTTTCAGAAATGATATTCATATCACCAGAAAAGTCACTGATATTGAAATCTGACAGAGTAAAGTTCAGAATGTTTCATCGATAAAACTCTATATTCTTACTTGCAGTATTCCATACCAGTGGTTTCAGAAATGATATTCATATCACCCATCTGGTGAAATGAAAAATTTATAAAATGTTTCATCGATAAAACTCTATATTCTTACTTGCAGTATTCCATACCAGTGGTTTCAGAAATGATATTCATATCACCCATCTGGTGAAATGAAAAATTTATAAAATGTTTCATCGATAAAACTCTATATTCTTACTTGCAGTATTCCATACCAGTGGTTTCAGAAATGATATTCATATCACCAGAAAAGTCACTGATATTGAAATCTGATAAAAAGTCAGAATGTTTCATCGATAAAACTCTATATTCTTACTTGCAGTATTCCATACCAGTGGTTTCAGAAATGATATTCATATCACCCATCTGGTGAAATGAAAAAAATTTATAAAATGTTTCATCGATAAAACTCTATATTCTTACTTGCAGTATTCCATACCAGTGGTTTCAGAAATGATATTCATATCACCAGAAAAGTCACTGAGTATTGAAATGAAAAACCCATTTAAATAAAAAATGTTTCATCGATAAAACTCTATATTCTTACTTGCAGTATTCCATACCAGTGGTTTCAGAAATGATATTCATATCACCCATCTGGTGAAATGAAAAATTTATAAAATGTTTCATCGATAAAACTCTATATTCTTACTTGCAGTATTCCATACCAGTGGTTTCAGAAATGATATTCATATCACCAGAAAAGTCACTGATATTGAAATCTGATAAAGTTCAGAATGTTTCATCGATAAAACTCTATATTCTTACTTGCAGTATTCCATACCAGTGGTTTCAGAAATGATATTCATATCACCAGTATCTGATATTCAAATGAAAAATTTATAAAATGTTTCATCGATAAAACTCTATATTCTTACTTGCAGTATTCCATACCAGTGGTTTCAGAAATGATATTCATATCACCCATCTGGTGAAATGAAAAATTTATAAAATGTTTCATCGATAAAACTCTATATTCTTACTTGCAGTATTCCATACCAGTGGTTTCAGAAATGATATTCATATCACCAGAAAAGTCACTGATATTGAAATCTGATAAAAAGTTCAGAATGTTTCATCGATAAAACTCTATATTCTTACTTGCAGTATTCCATACCAGTGGTTTCAGAAATGATATTCATATCACCCATCTGGTGAAATGAAAAATTTATAAAATGTTTCATCGATAAAACTCTATATTCTTACTTGCAGTATTCCATACCAGTGGTTTCAGAAATGATATTCATATCACCCATCTGGTGAAATGAAAAAATTTATAAAATGTTTCATCGATAAAACTCTATATTCTTACTTGCAGTATTCCATACCAGTGGTTTCAGAAATGATATTCATATCACCCATCTGGTGAAATGAAAAAGTAAATTTATAAAATGTTTCATCGATAAAACTCTATATTCTTACTTGCAGTATTCCATACCAGTGGTTTCAGAAATGATATTCATATCACCAGATCTGATGAAATGAAAAATTTTATAAAATGTTTCATCGATAAAACTCTATATTCTTACTTGCAGTATTCCATACCAGTGGTTTCAGAAATGATATTCATATCACCCATCTGGTGAAATGAAAAAGTTATAAAATGTTTCATCGATAAAACTCTATATTCTTACTTGCAGTATTCCATACCAGTGGTTTCAGAAATGATATTCATATCACCAGAAAAGTCACTGATATTGAAATCTGAAAAAAGTTCAGAAATGTTTCATCGATAAAACTCTATATTCTTACTTGCAGTATTCCATACCAGTGGTTTCAGAAATGATATTCATATCACCCATCTCAAATGAAAAATTGTGAAATGAAAAAAAATTTATAAAATGTTTCATCGATAAAACTCTATATTCTTACTTGCAGTATTCCATACCAGTGGTTTCAGAAATGATATTCATATCACCAGAAAAGTCACTGATATTGAAATCTGATAAAGTTCAGAATGTTTCATCGATAAAACTCTATATTCTTACTTGCAGTATTCCATACCAGTGGTTTCAGAAATGATATTCATATCACCCATCTGGTGAAATGAAAAATTTATAAAATGTTTCATCGATAAAACTCTATATTCTTACTTGCAGTATTCCATACCAGTGGTTTCAGAAATGATATTCATATCACCCATCTGGTGAAATGAAAAATTTATAAAATGTTTCATCGATAAAACTCTATATTCTTACTTGCAGTATTCCATACCAGTGGTTTCAGAAATGATATTCATATCACCAGAAAAGTCACTGATATTGAAATCTGATAGAGTAAAATGTTTCATCGATAAAACTCTATATTCTTACTTGCAGTATTCCATACCAGTGGTTTCAGAAATGATATTCATATCACCAGATCACTGGTGAAATGAAAAATTTATAAAATGTTTCATCGATAAAACTCTATATTCTTACTTGCAGTATTCCATACCAGTGGTTTCAGAAATGATATTCATATCACCCATCTGGTGAAATGAAAAATTTATAAAATGTTTCATCGATAAAACTCTATATTCTTACTTGCAGTATTCCATACCAGTGGTTTCAGAAATGATATTCATATCACCAGAAAAGTCACTGATATTGAAATCTGATAAAGTTCAGAATGTTTCATCGATAAAACTCTATATTCTTACTTGCAGTATTCCATACCAGTGGTTTCAGAAATGATATTCATATCACCAGAAAAGTCACTGATATTGAAATCTGATAAAGTAAAGTTCAGAATGTTTCATCGATAAAACTCTATATTCTTACTTGCAGTATTCCATACCAGTGGTTTCAGAAATGATATTCATATCACCCATCTGGTGAAATGAAAAATTTTATAAAATGTTTCATCGATAAAACTCTATATTCTTACTTGCAGTATTCCATACCAGTGGTTTCAGAAATGATATTCATATCACCCATCTGGTGAAATGAAAAAAATGAAAATTATAAAATGTTTCATCGATAAAACTCTATATTCTTACTTGCAGTATTCCATACCAGTGGTTTCAGAAATGATATTCATATCACCCATCTGATGAAATCTGAAAAAGTTATAGAATGTTTCATCGATAAAACTCTATATTCTTACTTGCAGTATTCCATACCAGTGGTTTCAGAAATGATATTCATATCACCCATCTGATATGAAATGAAAAAAGTTATAAAATGTTTCATCGATAAAACTCTATATTCTTACTTGCAGTATTCCATACCAGTGGTTTCAGAAATGATATTCATATCACCCATCTGGTGAAATGAAAAATTTATAAAATGTTTCATCGATAAAACTCTATATTCTTACTTGCAGTATTCCATACCAGTGGTTTCAGAAATGATATTCATATCACCAGAAAAGTCACTGATATTGAAATCTGATAAAAGTTCAGAATGTTTCATCGATAAAACTCTATATTCTTACTTGCAGTATTCCATACCAGTGGTTTCAGAAATGATATTCATATCACCCATCTGGTGAAATGAAAAACCCATTTAAATAAAAAATTTATAAAATTTTCATCGAAACTCTATATTCTTACTTGCAGTATTCCATACCAGTGGTTTCAGAAATGATATTCATATCACCCATCTGGTGAAATGAAAAATTTATAAAATGTTTCATCGATAAAACTCTATATTCTTACTTGCAGTATTCCATACCAGTGGTTTCAGAAATGATATTCATATCACCAGAAAAGTCACTGATATTGAAATCTGATAAGTAAAGTTCAGAATGTTTCATCGATAAAACTCTATATTCTTACTTGCAGTATTCCATACCAGTGGTTTCAGAAATGATATTCATATCACCCATCTGGTGAAATGAAAAATTTATAAAATGTTTCATCGATAAAACTCTATATTCTTACTTGCAGTATTCCATACCAGTGGTTTCAGAAATGATATTCATATCACCCATCTGGTGAAATGAAAAATTTATAAAATGTTTCATCGATAAAACTCTATATTCTTACTTGCAGTATTCCATACCAGTGGTTTCAGAAATGATATTCATATCACCAGAAAAGTCACTGATATTGAAATCTGATAAAAAGTTCAGAATGTTTCATCGATAAAACTCTATATTCTTACTTGCAGTATTCCATACCAGTGGTTTCAGAAATGATATTCATATCACCCATCTGGTGAAATGAAAAATTTATAAAATGTTTCATCGATAAAACTCTATATTCTTACTTGCAGTATTCCATACCAGTGGTTTCAGAAATGATATTCATATCACCAGAAAAGTCACTGATATTGAAATCTGATAAAAAGTTCAGAATGTTTCATCGATAAAACTCTATATTCTTACTTGCAGTATTCCATACCAGTGGTTTCAGAAATGATATTCATATCACCCATCTGGTGAAATGAAAAATTTATAAAATGTTTCATCGATAAAACTCTATATTCTTACTTGCAGTATTCCATACCAGTGGTTTCAGAAATGATATTCATATCACCCAAAAATTTATAAAATGTTCTATTCTTACTGAAATGAAAAATGATATTTATAAAATGTTTCATCGATAAAACTCTATATTCTTACTTGCAGTATTCCATACCAGTGGTTTCAGAAATGATATTCATATCACCAGAAAAGTCACTGATATTGAAATCTGATAGAGTAAAGTTCAGAATGTTTCATCGATAAAACTCTATATTCTTACTTGCAGTATTCCATACCAGTGGTTTCAGAAATGATATTCATATCACCCATCTGGTGAAATGAAAAATTTATAAAAAAATGTTTCATCGATAAAACTCTATATTCTTACTTGCAGTATTCCATACCAGTGGTTTCAGAAATGATATTCATATCACCCATCTGGTGAAATGAAAAATTTATAAAATGTTTCATCGATAAAACTCTATATTCTTACTTGCAGTATTCCATACCAGTGGTTTCAGAAATGATATTCATATCACCAGAAAAGTCACTGATATTGAAATCTGATAAAAAGTTCAGAATGTTTCATCGATAAAACTCTATATTCTTACTTGCAGTATTCCATACCAGTGGTTTCAGAAATGATATTCATATCACCAGAAAAGTGGTCCATCTGGTGAAATGAAAAATTTATAAAATGTTTCATCGATAAAACTCTATATTCTTACTTGCAGTATTCCATACCAGTGGTTTCAGAAATGATATTCATATCACCCATCTGGTGAAAAATGAAAAATGATATTGAAAAAATGTTTTCATCGATAAAACATCGATAAAACTCTATATTCTTACTTGCAGTATTCCATACCAGTGGTTTCAGAAATGATATTCATATCACCCATCTGGTGAAATGAAAAATTTGATAAAATGTTTCATCGATAAAACTCTATATTCTTACTTGCAGTATTCCATACCAGTGGTTTCAGAAATGATATTCATATCACCCATCTGGTGAAATGAAAAATTTATAAAATGTTTCATCGATAAAACTCTATATTCTTACTTGCAGTATTCCATACCAGTGGTTTCAGAAATGATATTCATATCACCCATCTGGTGAAATGAAAAATTTATAAAATGTTTCATCGATAAAACTCTATATTCTTACTTGCAGTATTCCATACCAGTGGTTTCAGAAATGATATTCATATCACCAGAAAAGTCACTGATATTGAAATCTGATAGAGTAAAGTTCAGAATGTTTCATCGATAAAACTCTATATTCTTACTTGCAGTATTCCATACCAGTGGTTTCAGAAATGATATTCATATCACCAGATAAAACATCTGGTGAAATGAAAATTTATAAAAAATTTCATTCATCGATAAAACTCTATATTCTTACTTGCAGTATTCCATACCAGTGGTTTCAGAAATGATATTCATATCACCAGAAAAGTCACTGATATTGAAATCTGATAGAGTAAAGTTCAGAATGTTTCATCGATAAAACTCTATATTCTTACTTGCAGTATTCCATACCAGTGGTTTCAGAAATGATATTCATATCACCCATCTGGTGAAATGAAAAAATTTATAAAATGTTTCATCGATAAAACTCTATATTCTTACTTGCAGTATTCCATACCAGTGGTTTCAGAAATGATATTCAT
>NW_027467782.1:1982606-2022451 GCF_004210375.1 Tachypleus tridentatus | reverse complement strand
GGTGATATGAATATCATTTCTGAAACCACTGGTATGGAATACTGCAAGTAAGAATATAGAGTTTTATCGATGAAACATTTTATAAATTTTTTCATTTCACCAGATGGGTGATATGAATATCATTTTCAAAACCACTGGTATGGAATACTGCAAGTAAGAATATAGAGTTTTATCGATGAAACATTTTATAAATTTTTCATTTCACGAGATGGGTGATATGAATATCATTTCTGAAACCACTGGTATGGAATACTGCAAGTAAGAATATAGAGTTTCATCGATGAAACATTTTGTAAGTTTTTCATTTCACCAGATGAGTGAGATGAATTTCATTTCTGAAACCACTGGTATGGAATACTGCAAGTAAGAATATAGAGTTTTATCGATGAAACATTTTATAAATTTTTCATTTCACCAGATGGGTGATATGAATATCATTTCTGAAACCACTGGTATGGAATACTGCAAGTAAGAATATAGAGTTTTATCGACGAAACATTTTATAAATTTTTCATTTCACCAGATGGGTGATATGAATATCATTTCTGAAACCACTGGTATGGAATACTGCAAGTAAGAATATAGAGTTTTATCGATGAAACATTTTATAAATTTTTTTTCATTTCACCAGATGGGTGATATGAATATCATTTCTGAAACCACTGGTATGGAATACTGCAAGTAAGAATATAGAGTTTTATCGATGAAACATTTTATAAATTTTTCATTTCACCAGATGGGTGATATGAATATCATTTCTGAAACCACTGGTATGGAATACTGCAAGTAAGAATATAGAGTTTATCGATGAAACATTTTATAAATTTTTCATTTCACCAGATGGGTGATATGAATATCATTTCTGAAACCACTGGTATGGAATACTGCAAGTAAGAATATAGAGTTTTATCGATGAAACATTTTATAAATTTTTCATTTCACCAGATGGGTGATATGAATATCATTTCTGAAACCACTGGTATGGAATACTGCAAGTAAGAATATAGAGTTTTATCGATGAAACATTTTATAAATTTTTCATTTCACCAGATGGGTGATATGAATATCATTTCTGAAACCACTGGTATGGAATACTGCAAGTAAGAATATAGAGTTTTATCGATGAAACATTTTATAAATTTTTCATTTCACCAGATGGGTGATATGAATATCATTTCTGAAACCACTGGTATGGAATACTGCAAGTAAGAATATAGAGTTTTATCGATGAAACATTTTATAAATTTTTCATTTCACCAGATGGGTGATATGAATATCATTTCTGAAACCACTGGTATGGAATACTGCAAGTAAGAATATAGAGTTTTATCGATGAAACATTTTATAAATTTTTCATTTCACCAGATGGGTGATATGAATATCATTTCTGAAACCACTGGTATGGAATACTGCAAGTAAGAATATAGAGTTTTATCGATGAAACATTTTATAAATTTTTCATTTCACCAGATGGGTGATATGAATATCATTTCTGAAACCACTGGTATGGAATACTGCAAGTAAGAATATAGAGTTTTATCGATGAAACATTTTATAAATTTTTCATTTCACCAGATGGGTGATATGAATATCATTTCTGAAACCACTGGTATGGAATACTGCAAGTAAGAATATAGAGTTTTATCGATGAAACATTTTATAAATTTTTCATTTCACCAGATGGGTGATATGAATATCATTTCTGAAACCACTGGTATGGAATACTGCAAGTAAGAATATAGAGTTTTATCGATGAAACATTTTATAAATTTTTCATTTCACCAGATGGGTGATATGAATATCATTTCTGAAACCACTGGTATGGAATACTGCAAGTAAGAATATAGAGTTTTATCGATGAAACATTTTATAAATTTTTCATTTCACCAGATGGGTGATATGAATATCATTTCTGAAACCACTGGTATGGAATACTGCAAGTAAGAATATAGAGTTTTATCGATGAAACATTTTATAAATTTTTCATTTCACCAGATGGGTGATATGAATATCATTTCTGAAACCACTGGTATGGAATACTGCAAGTAAGAATATAGAGTTTTATCGATGAAACATTTTATAAATTTTTCATTTCACCAGATGGGTGAGATGAATATCATTTCTGAAACCACTGGTATGGAATACTGCAAGTAAGAATATAGAGTTTTATCGATGAAACATTTTATAAATTTTTCATTTCACCAGATGGGTGATATGAATATCATTTCTGAAACCACTGGTATGGAATACTGCAAGTAAGAATATAGAGTTTTATCGATGAAACATTTTATAAATTTTTCATTTCACCAGATGGGTGATATGAATATCATTTCTGAAACCACTGGTATGGAATACTGCAAGTAAGAATATAGAGTTTTATCGATGAAACATTTTATAAATTTTTCATTTCACCAGATGGGTGATATGAATATCATTTCTGAAACCACTGGTATGGAATACTGCAAGTAAGAATATAGAGTTTTATCGATGAAACATTTTATAAATTTTTCATTTCACCAGATGGGTGATATGAATATCATTTCTGAAACCACTGGTATGGAATACTGCAAGTAAGAATATAGAGTTTTATCGATGAAACATTTTATAAATTTTTCATTTCACCAGATGGGTGATATGAATATCATTTCTGAAACCACTGGTATGGAATACTGCAAGTAAGAATATAGAGTTTTATCGATGAAACATTTTATAAATTTTTCATTTCACCAGATGGGTGATATGAATATCATTTCTGAAACCACTGGTATGGAATACTGCAAGTAAGAATATAGAGTTTTATCGATGAAACATTTTATAAATTTTTCATTTCACCAGATGGGTGAGATGAATATCATTTCTGAAACCACTGGTATGGAATACTGCAAGTAAGAATATAGAGTTTTATCGATGAAACATTTTATAAATTTTTCATTTCACCAGATGGGTGATATGAATATCATTTCTGAAACCACTGGTATGGAATACTGCAAGTAAGAATATAGAGTTTTATCGATGAAACATTTTATAAATTTTTCATTTCACCAGATGGGTGATATGAATATCATTTCTGAAACCACTGGTATGGAATACTGCAAGTAAGAATATAGAGTTTTATCGATGAAACATTTTATAAATTTTTCATTTCACCAGATGGGTGATATGAATATCATTTCTGAAACCACTGGTATGGAATACTGCAAGTAAGAATATAGAGTTTTATCGATGAAACATTTTATAAATTTTTCATTTCACCAGATGGGTGATATGAATATCATTTCTGAAACCACTGGTATGGAATACTGCAAGTAAGAATATAGAGTTTTATCGATGAAACATTTTATAAATTTTTCATTTCACCAGATGGGTGATATGAATATCATTTCTGAAACCACTGGTATGGAATACTGCAAGTAAGAATATAGAGTTTTATCGACGAAACATTTTATAAATTTTTCATTTCACCAGATGGGTGATATGAATATCATTTCTGAAACCACTGGTATGGAATACTGCAAGTAAGAATATAGAGTTTTATCGATGAAACATTTTATAAATTTTTCATTTCACCAGATGGGTGATATGAATATCATTTCTGAAACCACTGGTATGGAATACTGCAAGTAAGAATATAGAGTTTTATCGATGAAACATTTTATAAATTTTTCATTTCACCAGATGGGTGATATGAATATCATTTCTGAAACCACTGGTATGGAATACTGCAAGTAAGAATATAGAGTTTTATCGATGAAACATTTTATAAATTTTTCATTTCACCAGATGGGTGATATGAATATCATTTCTGAAACCACTGGTATGGAATACTGCAAGTAAGAATATAGAGTTTTATCGATGAAACATTTTATAAATTTTTCATTTCACCAGATGGGTGAGATGAATATCATTTCTGAAACCACTGGTATGGAATACTGCAAGTAAGAATATAGAGTTTTATCGATGAAACATTTTATAAATTTTTCATTTCACCAGATGGGTGATATGAATATCATTTCTGAAACCACTGGTATGGAATACTGCAAGTAAGAATATAGAGTTTTATCGATGAAACATTTTATAAATTTTTCATTTCACCAGATGGGTGATATGAATATCATTTCTGAAACCACTGGTATGGAATACTGCAAGTAAGAATATAGAGTTTTATCGATGAAACATTTTATAAATTTTTCATTTCACCAGATGGGTGATATGAATATCATTTCTGAAACCACTGGTATGGAATACTGCAAGTAAGAATATAGAGTTTTATCGATGAAACATTTTATAAATTTTTCATTTCACCAGATGGGTGATATGAATATCATTTCTGAAACCACTGGTATGGAATACTGCAAGTAAGAATATAGAGTTTTATCGATGAAACATTTTATAAATTTTTCATTTCACCAGATGGGTGAGATGAATATCATTTCTGAAACCACTGGTATGGAATACTGCAAGTAAGAATATAGAGTTTTATCGATGAAACATTTTATAAATTTTTCATTTCACCAGATGGGTGATATGAATATCATTTCTGAAACCACTGGTATGGAATACTGCAAGTAAGAATATAGAGTTTTATCGATGAAACATTTTATAAATTTTTCATTTCACCAGATGGGTGATATGAATATCATTTCTGAAACCACTGGTATGGAATACTGCAAGTAAGAATATAGAGTTTTATCGATGAAACATTTTATAAATTTTTCATTTCACCAGATGGGTGATATGAATATCATTTCTGAAACCACTGGTATGGAATACTGCAAGTAAGAATATAGAGTTTTATCGATGAAACATTTTATAAATTTTTCATTTCACCAGATGGGTGATATGAATATCATTTCTGAAACCACTGGTATGGAATACTGCAAGTAAGAATATAGAGTTTTATCGATGAAACATTTTATAAATTTTTCATTTCACCAGATGGGTGATATGAATATCATTTCTGAAACCACTGGTATGGAATACTGCAAGTAAGAATATAGAGTTTTATCGATGAAACATTTTATAAATTTTTCATTTCACCAGATGGGTGATATGAATATCATTTCTGAAACCACTGGTATGGAATACTGCAAGTAAGAATATAGAGTTTTATCGATGAAACATTTTATAAATTTTTCATTTCACCAGATGGGTGATATGAATATCATTTCTGAAACCACTGGTATGGAATACTGCAAGTAAGAATATAGAGTTTTATCGATGAAACATTTTATAAATTTTTCATTTCACCAGATGGGTGATATGAATATCATTTCTGAAACCACTGGTATGGAATACTGCAAGTAAGAATATAGAGTTTTATCGATGAAACATTTTATAAATTTTTCATTTCACCAGATGGGTGAGATGAATATCATTTCTGAAACCACTGGTATGGAATACTGCAAGTAAGAATATAGAGTTTTATCGATGAAACATTTTATAAATTTTTCATTTCACCAGATGGGTGATATGAATATCATTTCTGAAACCACTGGTATGGAATACTGCAAGTAAGAATATAGAGTTTTATCGATGAAACATTTTATAAATTTTTCATTTCACCAGATGGGTGATATGAATATCATTTCTGAAACCACTGGTATGGAATACTGCAAGTAAGAATATAGAGTTTTATCGATGAAACATTTTATAAATTTTTCATTTCACCAGATGGGTGATATGAATATCATTTCTGAAACCACTGGTATGGAATACTGCAAGTAAGAATATAGAGTTTTATCGATGAAACATTTTATAAATTTTTCATTTCACCAGATGGGTGATATGAATATCATTTCTGAAACCACTGGTATGGAATACTGCAAGTAAGAATATAGAGTTTTATCGATGAAACATTTTATAAATTTTTCATTTCACCAGATGGGTGATATGAATATCATTTCTGAAACCACTGGTATGGAATACTGCAAGTAAGAATATAGAGTTTTATCGATGAAACATTTTATAAATTTTTCATTTCACCAGATGGGTGATATGAATATCATTTCTGAAACCACTGGTATGGAATACTGCAAGTAAGAATATAGAGTTTTATCGATGAAACATTTTATAAATTTTTCATTTCACCAGATGGGTGATATGAATATCATTTCTGAAACCACTGGTATGGAATACTGCAAGTAAGAATATAGAGTTTTATCGATGAAACATTTTGTAAGTTTTTCATTTCACCAGATGGGTGAGATGAATATCATTTCTGAAACCACTGGTATGGAATACTGCAAGTAAGAATATAGAGTTTTATCGATGAAACATTTTATAATTTTTTTTTCATTTGAATATCAGATGGGTGATATGAATATCATTTCTGAAACCACTGGTATGGAATACTGCAAGTAAGAATATAGAGTTTTATCGATGAAACATTTTATAAATTTTTCATTTCACCAGATGGGTGATATGAATATCATTTCTGAAACCACTGGTATGGAATACTGCAAGTAAGAATATAGAGTTTTATCGATGAAACATTTTATAAATTTTTCATTTCACCAGATGGGTGATATGAATATCATTTCTGAAACCACTGGTATGGAATACTGCAAGTAAGAATATAGAGTTTTATCGATGAAACATTTTATAAATTTTTCATTTCACCAGATGGGTGATATGAATATCATTTCTGAAACCACTGGTATGGAATACTGCAAGTAAGAATATAGAGTTTTATCGATGAAACATTTTATAAATTTTTCATTTCACCAGATGGGTGAGATGAATATCATTTCTGAAACCACTGGTATGGAATACTGCAAGTAAGAATATAGAGTTTTATCGATGAAACATTTTATAAATTTTTCATTTCACCAGATGGGTGATATGAATATCATTTCTGAAACCACTGGTATGGAATACTGCAAGTAAGAATATAGAGTTTTATCGATGAAACATTTTATAAATTTTTCATTTCACCAGATGGGTGAGATGAATATCATTTCTGAAACCACTGGTATGGAATACTGCAAGTAAGAATATAGAGTTTTATCGATGAAACATTTTATAAATTTTTCATTTCACCAGATGGGTGATATGAATATCATTTCTGAAACCACTGGTATGGAATACTGCAAGTAAGAATATAGAGTTTTATCGATGAAACATTTTATAAATTTTTCATTTCACCAGATGGGTGATATGAATATCATTTCTGAAACCACTGGTATGGAATACTGCAAGTAAGAATATAGAGTTTTATCGATGAAACATTTTATAAATTTTTCATTTCACCAGATGGGTGATATGAATATCATTTCTGAAACCACTGGTATGGAATACTCAAGTAAGAATATAGAGTTTTATCGATGAAACATTTTATAATTTTTCATTTCACCAGATGGGTGATATGAATATCATTTCTGAAACCACTGGTATGGTATACTGCAAGTAAGAATATAGAGTTTTATCGATGAAACATTTTATAAATTTTTCATTTCACCAGATGGGTGATATGAATATCATTTCTGAAACCACTGGTATGGAATACTGCAAGTAAGAATATAGAGTTTTATCGATGAAACATTTTATAAATTTTTCATTTCACCAGATGGGTGAGATGAATATCATTTCTGAAACCACTGGTATGGAATACTGCAAGTAAGAATATAGAGTTTTATCGATGAAACATTTTATAAATTTTTCATTTCACCAGATGGGTGATATGAATATCATTTCTGAAACCACTGGTATGGAATACTGCAAGTAAGAATATAGAGTTTTATCGATGAAACATTTTATAAATTTTTCATTTCACCAGATGGGTGATATGAATATCATTTCTGAAACCACTGGTATGGAATACTGCAAGTAAGAATATAGAGTTTTATCGATGAAACATTTTATAAATTTTTCATTTCACCAGATGGGTGATATGAATATCATTTCTGAAACCACTGGTATGGAATACTGCAAGTAAGAATATAGAGTTTTATCGATGAAACATTTTATAAATTTTTCATTTCACCAGATGGGTGATATGAATATCATTTCTGAAACCACTGGTATGGAATACTGCAAGTAAGAATATAGAGTTTTATCGATGAAACATTTTATAAATTTTTCATTTCACCAGATGGGTGATATGAATATCATTTCTGAAACCACTGGTATGGAATACTGCAAGTAAGAATATAGAGTTTTATCGATGAAACATTTTATAAATTTTTCATTTCACCAGATGGGTGATATGAATATCATTTCTGAAACCACTGGTATGGAATACTGCAAGTAAGAATATAGAGTTTTATCGATGAAACATTTTATAAATTTTTCATTTCACCAGATGGGTGATATGAATATCATTTCTGAAACCACTGGTATGGAATACTGCAAGTAAGAATATAGAGTTTTATCGATGAAACATTTTATAAATTTTTCATTTCACCAGATGGGTGATATGAATATCATTTCTGAAACCACTGGTATGGAATACTGCAAGTAAGAATATAGAGTTTTATCGATGAAACATTTTATAAATTTTTCATTTCACCAGATGGGTGATATGAATATCATTTCTGAAACCACTGGTATGGAATACTGCAAGTAAGAATATAGAGTTTTATCGATGAAACATTTTATAAATTTTTCATTTCACCAGATGGGTGATATGAATATCATTTCTGAAACCACTGGTATGGAATACTGCAAGTAAGAATATAGAGTTTTATCGATGAAACATTTTATAAATTTTTCATTTCACCAGATGGGTGATATGAATATCATTTCTGAAACCACTGGTATGGAATACTGCAAGTAAGAATATAGAGTTTTATCGATGAAACATTTTATAAATTTTTCATTTCACCAGATGGGTGATATGAATATCATTTCTGAAACCACTGGTATGGAATACTGCAAGTAAGAATATAGAGTTTTATCGATGAAACATTTTATAAATTTTTCATTTCACCAGATGGGTGAGATGAATATCATTTCTGAAACCACTGGTATGGAATACTGCAAGTAAGAATATAGAGTTTTATCGATGAAACATTTTATAAATTTTTCATTTCACCAGATGGGTGATATGAATATCATTTCTGAAACCACTGGTATGGAATACTGCAAGTAAGAATATAGAGTTTTATCGATGAAACATTTTATAAATTTTTCATTTCACCAGATGGGTGATATGAATATCATTTCTGAAACCACTGGTATGGAATACTGCAAGTAAGAATATAGAGTTTTATCGATGAAACATTTTATAAATTTTTCATTTCACCAGATGGGTGATATGAATATCATTTCTGAAACCACTGGTATGGAATACTGCAAGTAAGAATATAGAGTTTTATCGATGAAACATTTTATAAATTTTTCATTTCACCAGATGGGTGATATGAATATCATTTCTGAAACCACTGGTATGGAATACTGCAAGTAAGAATATAGAGTTTTATCGATGAAACATTTTATAAATTTTTCATTTCACCAGATGGGTGAGATGAATATCATTTCTGAAACCACTGGTATGGAATACTGCAAGTAAGAATATAGAGTTTTATCGATGAAACATTTTTTTCATACCAATGGAATTGCAAGTAAGAATATCATTTCACCAGATGGGTGATATGAATATCATTTCTGAAACCACTGGTATGGAATACTGCAAGTAAGAATATAGAGTTTTATCGATGAAACATTTTATAAATTTTTCATTTCACCAGATGGGTGATATGAATATCATTTCTGAAACCACTGGTATGGAATACTGCAAGTAAGAATATAGAGTTTTATCGATGAAACATTTTATAAATTTTTCATTTCACCAGATGGGTGAGATGAATATCATTTCTGAAACCACTGGTATGGAATACTGCAAGTAAGAATATAGAGTTTTATCGATGAAACATTTTATAAATTTTTCATTTCACCAGATGGGTGATATGAATATCATTTCTGAAACCACTGGTATGGAATACTGCAAGTAAGAATATAGAGTTTTATCGATGAAACATTTTATAAATTTTTCATTTCACCAGATGGGTGATATGAATATCATTTCTGAAACCACTGGTATGGAATACTGCAAGTAAGAATATAGAGTTTTATCGATGAAACATTTTATAAATTTTTCATTTCACCAGATGGGTGATATGAATATCATTTCTGAAACCACTGGTATGGAATACTGCAAGTAAGAATATAGAGTTTTATCGATGAAACATTTTATAAATTTTTCATTTCACCAGATGGGTGATATGAATATCATTTCTGAAACCACTGGTATGGAATACTGCAAGTAAGAATATAGAGTTTTATCGATGAAACATTTTATAAATTTTTCATTTCACCAGATGGGTGATATGAATATCATTTCTGAAACCACTGGTATGGAATACTGCAAGTAAGAATATAGAGTTTTATCGATGAAACATTTTATAAATTTTTCATTTCACCAGATGGGTGAGATGAATATCATTTCTGAAACCACTGGTATGGAATACTGCAAGTAAGAATATAGAGTTTTATCGATGAAACATTTTATAAATTTTTCATTTCACCAGATGGGTGATATGAATATCATTTCTGAAACCACTGGTATGGAATACTGCAAGTAAGAATATAGAGTTTTATCGATGAAACATTTTATAAATTTTTCATTTCACCAGATGGGTGATATGAATATCATTTCTGAAACCACTGGTATGGAATACTGCAAGTAAGAATATAGAGTTTTATCGATGAAACATTTTATAAATTTTTCATTTCACCAGATGGGTGAGATGAATATCATTTCTGAAACCACTGGTATGGAATACTGCAAGTAAGAATATAGAGTTTTATCGATGAAACATTTTATAAATTTTTCATTTCACCAGATGGGTGATATGAATATCATTTCTGAAACCACTGGTATGGAATACTGCAAGTAAGAATATAGAGTTTTATCGATGAAACATTTTATAAATTTTTCATTTCACCAGATGGGTGATATGAATATCATTTCTGAAACCACTGGTATGGAATACTGCAAGTAAGAATATAGAGTTTTATCGATGAAACATTTTATAAATTTTTCATTTCACCAGATGGGTGATATGAATATCATTTCTGAAACCACTGGTATGGAATACTGCAAGTAAGAATATAGAGTTTTATCGATGAAACATTTTATAAATTTTTCATTTCACCAGATGGGTGAGATGAATATCATTTCTGAAACCACTGGTATGGAATACTGCAAGTAAGAATATAGAGTTTTATCGATGAAACATTTTATAAATTTTTCATTTCACCAGATGGGTGATATGAATATCATTTCTGAAACCACTGGTATGGAATACTGCAAGTAAGAATATAGAGTTTTATCGATGAAACATTTTATAAATTTTTCATTTCACCAGATGGGTGATATGAATATCATTTCTGAAACCACTGGTATGGAATACTGCAAGTAAGAATATAGAGTTTTATCGATGAAACATTTTATAAATTTTTCATTTCACCAGATGGGTGATATGAATATCATTTCTGAAACCACTGGTATGGAATACTGCAAGTAAGAATATAGAGTTTTATCGATGAAACATTTTATAAATTTTTCATTTCACCAGATGGGTGATATGAATATCATTTCTGAAACCACTGGTATGGAATACTGCAAGTAAGAATATAGAGTTTTATCGATGAAACATTTTATAAATTTTTCATTTCACCAGATGGGTGAGATGAATATCATTTCTGAAACCACTGGTATGGAATACTGCAAGTAAGAATATAGAGTTTTATCGATGAAACATTTTATAAATTTTTCATTTCACCAGATGGGTGATATGAATATCATTTCTGAAACCACTGGTATGGAATACTGCAAGTAAGAATATAGAGTTTTATCGATGAAACATTTTATAAATTTTTCATTTCACCAGATGGGTGATATGAATATCATTTCTGAAACCACTGGTATGGAATACTGCAAGTAAGAATATAGAGTTTTATCGATGAAACATTTTATAAATTTTTCATTTCACCAGATGGGTGATATGAATATCATTTCTGAAACCACTGGTATGGAATACTGCAAGTAAGAATATAGAGTTTTATCGATGAAACATTTTATAAATTTTTCATTTCACCAGATGGGTGATATGAATATCATTTCTGAAACCACTGGTATGGAATACTGCAAGTAAGAATATAGAGTTTTATCGATGAAACATTTTATAAATTTTTCATTTCACCAGATGGGTGATATGAATATCATTTCTGAAACCACTGGTATGGAATACTGCAAGTAAGAATATAGAGTTTTATCGATGAAACATTTTATAAATTTTTCATTTCACCAGATGGGTGATATGAATATCATTTCTGAAACCACTGGTATGGAATACTGCAAGTAAGAATATAGAGTTTTATCGATGAAACATTTTATAAATTTTTCATTTCACCAGATGGGTGATATGAATATCATTTCTGAAACCACTGGTATGGAATACTGCAAGTAAGAATATAGAGTTTTATCGATGAAACATTTTATAAATTTTTCATTTCACCAGATGGGTGATATGAATATCATTTCTGAAACCACTGGTATGGAATACTGCAAGTAAGAATATAGAGTTTTATCGATGAAACATTTTATAAATTTTTCATTTCACCAGATGGGTGATATGAATATCATTTCTGAAACCACTGGTATGGAATACTGCAAGTAAGAATATAGAGTTTTATCGATGAAACATTTTATAAATTTTTCATTTCACCAGATGGGTGATATGAATATCATTTCTGAAACCACTGGTATGGAATACTGCAAGTAAGAATATAGAGTTTTATCGATGAAACATTTTATAAATTTTTCATTTCACCAGATGGGTGATATGAATATCATTTCTGAAACCACTGGTATGGAATACTGCAAGTAAGAATATAGAGTTTTATCGACGAAACATTTTATAAATTTTTCATTTCACCAGATGGGTGAGATGAATATCATTTCTGAAACCACTGGTATGGAATACTGCAAGTAAGAATATAGAGTTTTATCGATGAAACATTTTATAAATTTTTCATTTCACCAGATGGGTGATATGAATATCATTTCTGAAACCACTGGTATGGAATACTGCAAGTAAGAATATAGAGTTTTATCGATGAAACATTTTATAAATTTTTCATTTCACCAGATGGGTGATATGAATATCATTTCTGAAACCACTGGTATGGAATACTGCAAGTAAGAATATAGAGTTTTATCGATGAAACATTTTATAAATTTTTCATTTCACCAGATGGGTGATATGAATATCATTTCTGAAACCACTGGTATGGAATACTGCAAGTAAGAATATAGAGTTTTATCGATGAAACATTTTATAAATTTTTCATTTCACCAGATGGGTGATATGAATATCATTTCTGAAACCACTGGTATGGAATACTGCAAGTAAGAATATAGAGTTTTATCGATGAAACATTTTATAAATTTTTCATTTCACCAGATGGGTGAGATGAATATCATTTCTGAAACCACTGGTATGGAATACTGCAAGTAAGAATATAGAGTTTTATCGATGAAACATTTTATAAATTTTTCATTTCACCAGATGGGTGATATGAATATCATTTCTGAAACCACTGGTATGGAATACTGCAAGTAAGAATATAGAGTTTTATCGATGAAACATTTTATAAATTTTTCATTTCACCAGATGGGTGATATGAATATCATTTCTGAAACCACTGGTATGGAATACTGCAAGTAAGAATATAGAGTTTTATCGATGAAACATTTTATAAATTTTTCATTTCACCAGATGGGTGAGATGAATATCATTTCTGAAACCACTGGTATGGAATACTGCAAGTAAGAATATAGAGTTTTATCGATGAAACATTTTATAAATTTTTCATTTCACCAGATGGGTGATATGAATATCATTTCTGAAACCACTGGTATGGAATACTGCAAGTAAGAATATAGAGTTTTATCGATGAAACATTTTATAAATTTTTCATTTCACCAGATGGGTGATATGAATATCATTTCTGAAACCACTGGTATGGAATACTGCAAGTAAGAATATAGAGTTTTATCGATGAAACATTTTATAAATTTTTCATTTCACCAGATGGGTGATATGAATATCATTTCTGAAACCACTGGTATGGAATACTGCAAGTAAGAATATAGAGTTTTATCGATGAAACATTTTATAAATTTTTCATTTCACCAGATGGGTGATATGAATATCATTTCTGAAACCACTGGTATGGAATACTGCAAGTAAGAATATAGAGTTTTATCGATGAAACATTTTATAAATTTTTCATTTCACCAGATGGGTGATATGAATATCATTTCTGAAACCACTGGTATGGAATACTGCAAGTAAGAATATAGAGTTTTATCGATGAAACATTTTATAAATTTTTCATTTCACCAGATGGGTGATATGAATATCATTTCTGAAACCACTGGTATGGAATACTGCAAGTAAGAATATAGAGTTTTATCGATGAAACATTTTATAAATTTTTCATTTCACCAGATGGGTGATATGAATATCATTTCTGAAACCACTGGTATGGAATACTGCAAGTAAGAATATAGAGTTTTATCGATGAAACATTTTATAAATTTTTCATTTCACCAGATGGGTGATATGAATATCATTTCTGAAACCACTGGTATGGAATACTGCAAGTAAGAATATAGAGTTTTATCGATGAAACATTTTATAAATTTTTCATTTCACCAGATGGGTGATATGAATATCATTTCTGAAACCACTGGTATGGAATACTGCAAGTAAGAATATAGAGTTTTATCGATGAAACATTTTATAAATTTTTCATTTCACCAGATGGGTGATATGAATATCATTTCTGAAACCACTGGTATGGAATACTGCAAGTAAGAATATAGAGTTTTATCGATGAAACATTTTATAAATTTTTCATTTCACCAGATGGGTGATATGAATATCATTTCTGAAACCACTGGTATGGAATACTGCAAGTAAGAATATAGAGTTTTATCGATGAAACATTTTATAAATTTTTCATTTCACCAGATGGGTGATATGAATATCATTTCTGAAACCACTGGTATGGAATACTGCAAGTAAGAATATAGAGTTTTATCGATGAAACATTTTATAAATTTTTCATTTCACCAGATGGGTGATATGAATATCATTTCTGAAACCACTGGTATGGAATACTGCAAGTAAGAATATAGAGTTTTATCGATGAAACATTTTATAAATTTTTCATTTCACCAGATGGGTGATATGAATATCATTTCTGAAACCACTGGTATGGAATACTGCAAGTAAGAATATAGAGTTTTATCGATGAAACATTTTATAAATTTTTCATTTCACCAGATGGGTGATATGAATATCATTTCTGAAACCACTGGTATGGAATACTGCAAGTAAGAATATAGAGTTTTATCGATGAAACATTTTATAAATTTTTCATTTCACCAGATGGGTGATATGAATATCATTTCTGAAACCACTGGTATGGAATACTGCAAGTAAGAATATAGAGTTTTATCGATGAAACATTTTATAAATTTTTCATTTCACCAGATGGGTGATATGAATATCATTTCTGAAACCACTGGTATGGAATACTGCAAGTAAGAATATAGAGTTTTATCGATGAAACATTTTATAAATTTTTCATTTCACCAGATGGGTGATATGAATATCATTTCTGAAACCACTGGTATGGAATACTGCAAGTAAGAATATAGAGTTTTATCGATGAAACATTTTATAAATTTTTCATTTCACCAGATGGGTGATATGAATATCATTTCTGAAACCACTGGTATGGAATACTGCAAGTAAGAATATAGAGTTTTATCGATGAAACATTTTATAAATTTTTCATTTCACCAGATGGGTGAGATGAATATCATTTCTGAAACCACTGGTATGGAATACTGCAAGTAAGAATATAGAGTTTTATCGATGAAACATTTTATAAATTTTTCATTTCACCAGATGGGTGATATGAATATCATTTCTGAAACCACTGGTATGGAATACTGCAAGTAAGAATATAGAGTTTTATCGATGAAACATTTTATAAATTTTTCATTTCACCAGATGGGTGATATGAATATCATTTCTGAAACCACTGGTATGGAATACTGCAAGTAAGAATATAGAGTTTTATCGATGAAACATTTTATAAATTTTTCATTTCACCAGATGGGTGAGATGAATATCATTTCTGAAACCACTGGTATGGAATACTGCAAGTAAGAATATAGAGTTTTATCGATGAAACATTTTATAAATTTTTCATTTCACCAGATGGGTGATATGAATATCATTTCTGAAACCACTGGTATGGAATACTGCAAGTAAGAATATAGAGTTTTATCGATGAAACATTTTATAAATTTTTCATTTCACCAGATGGGTGATATGAATATCATTTCTGAAACCACTGGTATGGAATACTGCAAGTAAGAATATAGAGTTTTATCGATGAAACATTTTATAAATTTTTCATTTCACCAGATGGGTGATATGAATATCATTTCTGAAACCACTGGTATGGAATACTGCAAGTAAGAATATAGAGTTTTATCGATGAAACATTTTATAAATTTTTCATTTCACCAGATGGGTGATATGAATATCATTTCTGAAACCACTGGTATGGAATACTGCAAGTAAGAATATAGAGTTTTATCGATGAAACATTTTATAAATTTTTCATTTCACCAGATGGGTGATATGAATATCATTTCTGAAACCACTGGTATGGAATACTGCAAGTAAGAATATAGAGTTTTATCGATGAAACATTTTATAAATTTTTCATTTCACCAGATGGGTGATATGAATATCATTTCTGAAACCACTGGTATGGAATACTGCAAGTAAGAATATAGAGTTTTATCGATGAAACATTTTATAAATTTTTCATTTCACCAGATGGGTGATATGAATATCATTTCTGAAACCACTGGTATGGAATACTGCAAGTAAGAATATAGAGTTTTATCGATGAAACATTTTATAAATTTTTCATTTCACCAGATGGGTGATATGAATATCATTTCTGAAACCACTGGTATGGAATACTGCAAGTAAGAATATAGAGTTTTATCGATGAAACATTTTATAAATTTTTCATTTCACCAGATGGGTGATATGAATATCATTTCTGAAACCACTGGTATGGAATACTGCAAGTAAGAATATAGAGTTTTATCGATGAATGGGTGATATGAATATCATTTCTGAAACCACTGGTATGGAATACTGCAAGTAAGAATATAGAGTTTTATCGATGAAACATTTTATAAATTTTTCATTTCACCAGATGGGTGATATGAATATCATTTCTGAAACCACTGGTATGGAATACTGCAAGTAAGAATATAGAGTTTTATCGATGAAACATTTTATAAATTTTTCATTTCACCAGATGGGTGATATGAATATCATTTCTGAAACCACTGGTATGGAATACTGCAAGTAAGAATATAGAGTTTTATCGATGAAACATTTTATAAATTTTTCATTTCACCAGATGGGTGAGATGAATATCATTTCTGAAACCACTGGTATGGAATACTGCAAGTAAGAATATAGAGTTTTATCGATGAAACATTTTATAAATTTTTCATTTCACCAGATGGGTGATATGAATATCATTTCTGAAACCACTGGTATGGAATACTGCAAGTAAGAATATAGAGTTTTATCGATGAAACATTTTATAAATTTTTCATTTCACCAGATGGGTGAGATGAATATCATTTCTGAAACCACTGGTATGGAATACTGCAAGTAAGAATATAGAGTTTTATCGATGAAACATTTTATAAATTTTTCATTTCACCAGATGGGTGATATGAATATCATTTCTGAAACCACTGGTATGGAATACTGCAAGTAAGAATATAGAGTTTTATCGATGAAACATTTTATAAATTTTTCATTTCACCAGATGGGTGATATGAATATCATTTCTGAAACCACTGGTATGGAATACTGCAAGTAAGAATATAGAGTTTTATCGATGAAACATTTTATAAATTTTTCATTTCACCAGATGGGTGATATGAATATCATTTCTGAAACCACTGGTATGGAATACTGCAAGTAAGAATATAGAGTTTTATCGATGAAACATTTTATAAATTTTTCATTTCACCAGATGGGTGATATGAATATCATTTCTGAAACCACTGGTATGGAATACTGCAAGTAAGAATATAGAGTTTTATCGATGAAACATTTTATAAATTTTTCATTTCACCAGATGGGTGAGATGAATATCATTTCTGAAACCACTGGTATGGAATACTGCAAGTAAGAATATAGAGTTTTATCGATGAAACATTTTATAAATTTTTCATTTCACCAGATGGGTGATATGAATATCATTTCTGAAACCACTGGTATGGAATACTGCAAGTAAGAATATAGAGTTTTATCGATGAAACATTTTATAAATTTTTCATTTCACCAGATGGGTGATATGAATATCATTTCTGAAACCACTGGTATGGAATACTGCAAGTAAGAATATAGAGTTTTATCGATGAAACATTTTATAAATTTTTCATTTCACCAGATGGGTGATATGAATATCATTTCTGAAACCACTGGTATGGAATACTGCAAGTAAGAATATAGAGTTTTATCGATGAAACATTTTATAAATTTTTCATTTCACCAGATGGGTGATATGAATATCATTTCTGAAACCACTGGTATGGAATACTGCAAGTAAGAATATAGAGTTTTATCGATGAAACATTTTATAAATTTTTCATTTCACCAGATGGGTGATATGAATATCATTTCTGAAACCACTGGTATGGAATACTGCAAGTAAGAATATAGAGTTTTATCGATGAAACATTTTATAAATTTTTCATTTCACCAGATGGGTGATATGAATATCATTTCTGAAACCACTGGTATGGAATACTGCAAGTAAGAATATAGAGTTTTATCGATGAAACATTTTATAAATTTTTCATTTCACCAGATGGGTGATATGAATATCATTTCTGAAACCACTGGTATGGAATACTGCAAGTAAGAATATAGAGTTTTATCGATGAAACATTTTATAAATTTTTCATTTCACCAGATGGGTGATATGAATATCATTTCTGAAACCACTGGTATGGAATACTGCAAGTAAGAATATAGAGTTTTATCGATGAAACATTTTATAAATTTTTCATTTCACCAGATGGGTGAGATGAATATCATTTCTGAAACCACTGGTATGGAATACTGCAAGTAAGAATATAGAGTTTTATCGATGAAACATTTTATAAATTTTTCATTTCACCAGATGGGTGATATGAATATCATTTCTGAAACCACTGGTATGGAATACTGCAAGTAAGAATATAGAGTTTTATCGATGAAACATTTTATAAATTTTTCATTTCACCAGATGGGTGATATGAATATCATTTCTGAAACCACTGGTATGGAATACTGCAAGTAAGAATATAGAGTTTTATCGATGAAACATTTTATAAATTTTTCATTTCACCAGATGGGTGATATGAATATCATTTCTGAAACCACTGGTATGGAATACTGCAAGTAAGAATATAGAGTTTTATCGATGAAACATTTTATAAATTTTTCATTTCACCAGATGGGTGATATGAATATCATTTCTGAAACCACTGGTATGGAATACTGCAAGTAAGAATATAGAGTTTTATCGATGAAACATTTTATAAATTTTTCATTTCACCAGATGGGTGATATGAATATCATTTCTGAAACCACTGGTATGGAATACTGCAAGTAAGAATATAGAGTTTTATCGATGAAACATTTTATAAATTTTTCATTTCACCAGATGGGTGATATGAATATCATTTCTGAAACCACTGGTATGGAATACTGCAAGTAAGAATATAGAGTTTTATCGATGAAACATTTTATAAATTTTTCATTTCACCAGATGGGTGATATGAATATCATTTCTGAAACCACTGGTATGGAATACTGCAAGTAAGAATATAGAGTTTTATCGATGAAACATTTTATAAATTTTTCATTTCACCAGATGGGTGATATGAATATCATTTCTGAAACCACTGGTATGGAATACTGCAAGTAAGAATATAGAGTTTTATCGATGAAACATTTTATAAATTTTTCATTTCACCAGATGGGTGATATGAATATCATTTCTGAAACCACTGGTATGGAATACTGCAAGTAAGAATATAGAGTTTTATCGATGAAACATTTTATAAATTTTTCATTTCACCAGATGGGTGATATGAATATCATTTCTGAAACCACTGGTATGGAATACTGCAAGTAAGAATATAGAGTTTTATCGATGAAACATTTTATAAATTTTTCATTTCACCAGATGGGTGATATGAATATCATTTCTGAAACCACTGGTATGGAATACTGCAAGTAAGAATATAGAGTTTTATCGATGAAACATTTTATAAATTTTTCATTTCACCAGATGGGTGATATGAATATCATTTCTGAAACCACTGGTATGGAATACTGCAAGTAAGAATATAGAGTTTTATCGATGAAACATTTTATAAATTTTTCATTTCACCAGATGGGTGATATGAATATCATTTCTGAAACCACTGGTATGGAATACTGCAAGTAAGAATATAGAGTTTTATCGATGAAACATTTTATAAATTTTTCATTTCACCAGATGGGTGATATGAATATCATTTCTGAAACCACTGGTATGGAATACTGCAAGTAAGAATATAGAGTTTTATCGATGAAACATTTTATAAATTTTTCATTTCACCAGATGGGTGATATGAATATCATTTCTGAAACCACTGGTATGGAATACTGCAAGTAAGAATATAGAGTTTTATCGATGAAACATTTTATAAATTTTTCATTTCACCAGATGGGTGATATGAATATCATTTCTGAAACCACTGGTATGGAATACTGCAAGTAAGAATATAGAGTTTTATCGATGAAACATTTTATAAATTTTTCATTTCACCAGATGGGTGAGATGAATATCATTTCTGAAACCACTGGTATGGAATACTGCAAGTAAGAATATAGAGTTTTATCGATGAAACATTTTATAAATTTTTCATTTCACCAGATGGGTGATATGAATATCATTTCTGAAACCACTGGTATGGAATACTGCAAGTAAGAATATAGAGTTTTATCGATGAAACATTTTATAAATTTTTCATTTCACCAGATGGGTGATATGAATATCATTTCTGAAACCACTGGTATGGAATACTGCAAGTAAGAATATAGAGTTTTATCGATGAAACATTTTATAAAGTTTTATCGATGAAACATTTTATAAAGTTTTCATTTCACCAGATGGGTGATATGAATATCATTTCTGAAACCACTGGTATGGAATACTGCAAGTAAGAATATAGAGTTTTATCGATGAAACATTTTATAAATTTTTCATTTCACCAGATGGGTGATATGAATATCATTTCTGAAACCACTGGTATGGAATACTGCAAGTAAGAATATAGAGTTTTATCGATGAAACATTTTATAAATTTTTCATTTCACCAGATGGGTGAGATGAATATCATTTCTGAAACCACTGGTATGGAATACTGCAAGTAAGAATATAGAGTTTTATCGATGAAACATTTTATAAATTTTTCATTTCACCAGATGGGTGATATGAATATCATTTCTGAAACCACTGGTATGGAATACTGCAAGTAAGAATATAGAGTTTTATCGATGAAACATTTTATAAATTTTCATTTCACCAGATGGGTGAGATGAATATCATTTCTGAAACCACTGGTATGGAATACTGCAAGTAAGAATATAGAGTTTTATCGATGAAACATTTTATAAATTTTTCATTTCACCAGATGGGTGATATGAATATCATTTCTGAAACCACTGGTATGGAATACTGCAAGTAAGAATATAGAGTTTTATCGATGAAACATTTTATAAATTTTTCATTTCACCAGATGGGTGATATGAATATCATTTCTGAAACCACTGGTATGGAATACTGCAAGTAAGAATATAGAGTTTTATCGATGAAACATTTTATAAATTTTTCATTTCACCAGATGGGTGATATGAATATCATTTCTGAAACCACTGGTATGGAATACTGCAAGTAAGAATATAGAGTTTTATCGATGAAACATTTTATAAATTTTTCATTTCACCAGATGGGTGATATGAATATCATTTCTGAAACCACTGGTATGGAATACTGCAAGTAAGAATATAGAGTTTTATCGATGAAACATTTTATAAATTTTTCATTTCACCAGATGGGTGATATGAATATCATTTCTGAAACCACTGGTATGGAATACTGCAAGTAAGAATATAGAGTTTTATCGATGAAACATTTTATAAATTTTTCATTTCACCAGATGGGTGATATGAATATCATTTCTGAAACCACTGGTATGGAATACTGCAAGTAAGAATATAGAGTTTTATCGATGAAACATTTTATAAATTTTTCATTTCACCAGATGGGTGATATGAATATCATTTCTGAAACCACTGGTATGGAATACTGCAAGTAAGAATATAGAGTTTTATCGACGAAACATTTTATAAATTTTTCATTTCACCAGATGGGTGAGATGAATATCATTTCTGAAACCACTGGTATGGAATACTGCAAGTAAGAATATAGAGTTTTATCGATGAAACATTTTATAAATTTTTCATTTCACCAGATGGGTGAGATGAATATCATTTCTGAAACCACTGGTATGGAATACTGCAAGTAAGAATATAGAGTTTTATCGATGAAACATTTTATAAATTTTTCATTTCACCAGATGGGTGATATGAATATCATTTCTGAAACCACTGGTATGGAATACTGCAAGTAAGAATATAGAGTTTTATCGATGAAACATTTTATAAATTTTTCATTTCACCAGATGGGTGATATGAATATCATTTCTGAAACCACTGGTATGGAATACTGCAAGTAAGAATATAGAGTTTTATCGATGAAACATTTTATAAATTTTTCATTTCACCAGATGGGTGATATGAATATCATTTCTGAAACCACTGGTATGGAATACTGCAAGTAAGAATATAGAGTTTTATCGATGAAACATTTTATAAATTTTTCATTTCACCAGATGGGTGATATGAATATCATTTCTGAAACCACTGGTATGGAATACTGCAAGTAAGAATATAGAGTTTTATCGATGAAACATTTTATAAATTTTTCATTTCACCAGATGGGTGATATGAATATCATTTCTGAAACCACTGGTATGGAATACTGCAAGTAAGAATATAGAGTTTTATCGATGAAACATTTTATAAATTTTTCATTTCACCAGATGGGTGATATGAATATCATTTCTGAAACCACTGGTATGGAATACTGCAAGTAAGAATATAGAGTTTTATCGATGAAACATTTTATAAATTTTTCATTTCACCAGATGGGTGATATGAATATCATTTCTGAAACCACTGGTATGGAATACTGCAAGTAAGAAATATATCGAGAAACATTTTATAAATTTTTCATCGATGAAACATTTTATAATACTTTAAGAATATAGAGTTTTATCACCAGATTTTTCATTTCACCAGATGGGTGAGATGAATATCATTTCTGAAACCACTGGTATGGAATACTGCAAGTAAGAATATAGAGTTTTATCGATGAAACATTTTATAAATTTTTCATTTCACCAGATGGGTGATATGAATATCATTTCTGAAACCACTGGTATGGAATACTGCAAGTAAGAATATAGAGTTTTATCGATGAAACATTTTATAAATTTTTCATTTCACCAGATGGGTGATATGAATATCATTTCTGAAACCACTGGTATGGAATACTGCAAGTAAGAATATAGAGTTTTATCGATGAAACATTTTATAAATTTTTCATTTCACCAGATGGGTGATATGAATATCATTTCTGAAACCACTGGTATGGAATACTGCAAGTAAGAATATAGAGTTTTATCGATGAAACATTTTATAAATTTTTCATTTCACCAGATGGGTGATATGAATATCATTTCTGAAACCACTGGTATGGAATACTGCAAGTAAGAATATAGAGTTTTATCGATGAAACATTTTATAAATTTTTCATTTCACCAGATGGGTGATATGAATATCATTTCTGAAACCACTGGTATGGAATACTGCAAGTAAGAATATAGAGTTTTATCGATGAAACATTTTATAAATTTTTCATTTCACCAGATGGGTGATATGAATATCATTTCTGAAACCACTGGTATGGAATACTGCAAGTAAGAATATAGAGTTTTATCGATGAAACATTTTATAAATTTTTCATTTCACCAGATGGGTGATATGAATATCATTTCTGAAACCACTGGTATGGAATACTGCAAGTAAGAATATAGAGTTTTATCGATGAAACATTTTATAAATTTTTCATTTCACCAGATGGGTGATATGAATATCATTTCTGAAACCACTGGTATGGAATACTGCAAGTAAGAATATAGAGTTTTATCGATGAAACATTTTATAAATTTTTCATTTCACCAGATGGGTGATATGAATATCATTTCTGAAACCACTGGTATGGAATACTGCAAGTAAGAATATAGAGTTTTATCGATGAAACATTTTATAAATTTTTCATTTCACCAGATGGGTGATATGAATATCATTTCTGAAACCACTGGTATGGAATACTGCAAGTAAGAATATAGAGTTTTATCGATGAAACATTTTATAAATTTTTCATTTCACCAGATGGGTGATATGAATATCATTTCTGAAACCACTGGTATGGAATACTGCAAGTAAGAATATAGAGTTTTATCGATGAAACATTTTATAAATTTTCATTTCACCAGATGGGTGATATGAATATCATTTCTGAAACCACTGGTATGGAATACTGCAAGTAAGAATATAGAGTTTTATCGATGAAACATTTTATAAATTTTTCATTTCACCAGATGGGTGAGATGAATATCATTTCTGAAACCACTGGTATGGAATACTGCAAGTAAGAATATAGAGTTTTATCGATGAAACATTTTATAAATTTTTCATTTCACCAGATGGGTGATATGAATATCATTTCTGAAACCACTGGTATGGAATACTGCAAGTAAGAATATAGAGTTTTATCGATGAAACATTTTATAAATTTTTCATTTCACCAGATGGGTGATATGAATATCATTTCTGAAACCACTGGTATGGAATACTGCAAGTAAGAATATAGAGTTTTATCGATGAAACATTTTATAAATTTTTCATTTCACCAGATGGGTGATATGAATATCATTTCTGAAACCACTGGTATGGAATACTGCAAGTAAGAATATAGAGTTTTATCGATGAAACATTTTATAAATTTTTCATTTCACCAGATGGGTGATATGAATATCATTTCTGAAACCACTGGTATGGAATACTGCAAGTAAGAATATAGAGTTTTATCGATGAAACATTTTATAAATTTTTCATTTCACCAGATGGGTGATATGAATATCATTTCTGAAACCACTGGTATGGAATACTGCAAGTAAGAATATAGAGTTTTATCGATGAAACATTTTATAAATTTTTCATTTCACCAGATGGGTGATATGAATATCATTTCTGAAACCACTGGTATGGAATACTGCAAGTAAGAATATAGAGTTTTATCGATGAAACATTTTATAAATTTTTCATTTCACCAGATGGGTGAGATGAATATCATTTCTGAAACCACTGGTATGGAATACTGCAAGTAAGAATATAGAGTTTTATCGATGAAACATTTTATAAATTTTCATTTCACCAGATGGGTGATATGAATATCATTTCTGAAACCACTGGTATGGAATACTGCAAGTAAGAATATAGAGTTTTATCGATGAAACATTTTATAAATTTTTCATTTCACCAGATGGGTGATATGAATATCATTTCTGAAACCACTGGTATGGAATACTGCAAGTAAGAATATAGAGTTTTATCGATGAAACATTTTATAAATTTTTCATTTCACCAGATGGGTGATATGAATATCATTTCTGAAACCACTGGTATGGAATACTGCAAGTAAGAATATAGAGTTTTATCGATGAAACATTTTATAAATTTTTCATTTCACCAGATGGGTGATATGAATATCATTTCTGAAACCACTGGTATGGAATACTGCAAGTAAGAATATAGAGTTTTATCGACGAAACATTTTATAAATTTTTCATTTCACCAGATGGGTGAGATGAATATCATTTCTGAAACCACTGGTATGGAATACTGCAAGTAAGAATATAGAGTTTTATCGATGAAACATTTTATAAATTTTTCATTTCACCAGATGGGTGATATGAATATCATTTCTGAAACCACTGGTATGGAATACTGCAAGTAAGAATATAGAGTTTTATCGATGAAACATTTTATAAATTTTTCATTTCACCAGATGGGTGATATGAATATCATTTCTGAAACCACTGGTATGGAATACTGCAAGTAAGAATATAGAGTTTTATCGATGAAACATTTTATAAATTTTTCATTTCACCAGATGGGTGATATGAATATCATTTCTGAAACCACTGGTATGGAATACTGCAAGTAAGAATATAGAGTTTTATCGATGAAACATTTTATAAATTTTTCATTTCACCAGATGGGTGATATGAATATCATTTCTGAAACCACTGGTATGGAATACTGCAAGTAAGAATATAGAGTTTTATCGATGAAACATTTTATAAATTTTCATTTCACCAGATGGGTGATATGAATATCATTTCTGAAACCACTGGTATGGAATACTGCAAGTAAGAATATAGAGTTTTATCGATGAAACATTTTATAAATTTTTCATTTCACCAGATGGGTGATATGAATATCATTTCTGAAACCACTGGTATGGAATACTGCAAGTAAGAATATAGAGTTTTATCGATGAAACATTTTATAAATTTTTCATTTCACCAGATGGGTGATATGAATATCATTTCTGAAACCACTGGTATGGAATACTGCAAGTAAGAATATAGAGTTTTATCGATGAAACATTTTATAAATTTTTCATTTCACCAGATGGGTGATATGAATATCATTTCTGAAACCACTGGTATGGAATACTGCAAGTAAGAATATAGAGTTTTATCGATGAAACATTTTATAAATTTTTCATTTCACCAGATGGGTGATATGAATATCATTTCTGAAACCACTGGTATGGAATACTGCAAGTAAGAATATAGAGTTTTATCGATGAAACATTTTATAAATTTTTCATTTCACCAGATGGGTGATATGAATATCATTTCTGAAACCACTGGTATGGAATACTGCAAGTAAGAATATAGAGTTTTATCGATGAAACATTTTATAAATTTTTCATTTCACCAGATGGGTGATATGAATATCATTTCTGAAACCACTGGTATGGAATACTGCAAGTAAGAATATAGAGTTTTATCGATGAAACATTTTATAAATTTTTCATTTCACCAGATGGGTGATATGAATATCATTTCTGAAACCACTGGTATGGAATACTGCAAGTAAGAATATAGAGTTTTATCGATGAAACATTTTATAAATTTTTCATTTCACCAGATGGGTGATATGAATATCATTTCTGAAACCACTGGTATGGAATACTGCAAGTAAGAATATAGAGTTTTATCGATGAAACATTTTATAAATTTTTCATTTCACCAGATGGGTGAGATGAATATCATTTCTGAAACCACTGGTATGGAATACTGCAAGTAAGAATATAGAGTTTTATCGATGAAACATTTTATAAATTTTCATTTCACCAGATGGGTGATATGAATATCATTTCTGAAACCACTGGTATGGAATACTGCAAGTAAGAATATAGAGTTTTATCGATGAAACATTTTATAAATTTTTCATTTCACCAGATGGGTGATATGAATATCATTTCTGAAACCACTGGTATGGAATACTGCAAGTAAGAATATAGAGTTTTATCGATGAAACATTTTATAAATTTTTCATTTCACCAGATGGGTGATATGAATATCATTTCTGAAACCACTGGTATGGAATACTGCAAGTAAGAATATAGAGTTTTATCGATGAAACATTTTATAAATTTTTCATTTCACCAGATGGGTGATATGAATATCATTTCTGAAACCACTGGTATGGAATACTGCAAGTAAGAATATAGAGTTTTATCGATGAAACATTTTATAAATTTTTCATTTCACCAGATGGGTGATATGAATATCATTTCTGAAACCACTGGTATGGAATACTGCAAGTAAGAATATAGAGTTTTATCGATGAAACATTTTATAAATTTTTCATTTCACCAGATGGGTGATATGAATATCATTTCTGAAACCACTGGTATGGAATACTGCAAGTAAGAATATAGAGTTTTATCGATGAAACATTTTATAAATTTTTCATTTCACCAGATGGGTGATATGAATATCATTTCTGAAACCACTGGTATGGAATACTGCAAGTAAGAATATAGAGTTTTATCGATGAAACATTTTATAAATTTTTCATTTCACCAGATGGGTGATATGAATATCATTTCTGAAACCACTGGTATGGAATACTGCAAGTAAGAATATAGAGTTTTATCGATGAAACATTTTATAAATTTTTCATTTCACCAGATGGGTGATATGAATATCATTTCTGAAACCACTGGTATGGAATACTGCAAGTAAGAATATAGAGTTTTATCGATGAAACATTTTATAAATTTTTCATTTCACCAGATGGGTGATATGAATATCATTTCTGAAACCACTGGTATGGAATACTGCAAGTAAGAATATAGAGTTTTATCGATGAAACATTTTATAAATTTTTCATTTCACCAGATGGGTGATATGAATATCATTTCTGAAACCACTGGTATGGAATACTGCAAGTAAGAATATAGAGTTTTATCGATGAAACATTTTATAAATTTTTCATTTCACCAGATGGGTGATATGAATATCATTTCTGAAACCACTGGTATGGAATACTGCAAGTAAGAATATAGAGTTTTATCGATGAAACATTTTATAAATTTTTCATTTCACCAGATGGGTGATATGAATATCATTTCTGAAACCACTGGTATGGAATACTGCAAGTAAGAATATAGAGTTTTATCGATGAAACATTTTATAAATTTTTCATTTCACCAGATGGGTGATATGAATATCATTTCTGAAACCACTGGTATGGAATACTGCAAGTAAGAATATAGAGTTTTATCGATGAAACATTTTATAAATTTTTCATTTCACCAGATGGGTGATATGAATATCATTTCTGAAACCACTGGTATGGAATACTGCAAGTAAGAATATAGAGTTTTATCGATGAAACATTTTATAAATTTTTCATTTCACCAGATGGGTGATATGAATATCATTTCTGAAACCACTGGTATGGAATACTGCAAGTAAGAATATAGAGTTTTATCGATGAAACATTTTATAAATTTTTCATTTCACCAGATGGGTGATATGAATATCATTTCTGAAACCACTGGTATGGAATACTGCAAGTAAGAATATAGAGTTTTATCGATGAAACATTTTATAAATTTTTCATTTCACCAGATGGGTGATATGAATATCATTTCTGAAACCACTGGTATGGAATACTGCAAGTAAGAATATAGAGTTTTATCGATGAAACATTTTATAAATTTTTCATTTCACCAGATGGGTGATATGAATATCATTTCTGAAACCACTGGTATGGAATACTGCAAGTAAGAATATAGAGTTTTATCGATGAAACATTTTATAAATTTTTCATTTCACCAGATGGGTGATATGAATATCATTTCTGAAACCACTGGTATGGAATACTGCAAGTAAGAATATAGAGTTTTATCGATGAAACATTTTATAAATTTTTCATTTCACCAGATGGGTGATATGAATATCATTTCTGAAACCACTGGTATGGAATACTGCAAGTAAGAATATAGAGTTTTATCGATGAAACATTTTATAAATTTTTCATTTCACCAGATGGGTGATATGAATATCATTTCTGAAACCACTGGTATGGAATACTGCAAGTAAGAATATAGAGTTTTATCGATGAAACATTTTATAAATTTTTCATTTCACCAGATGGGTGATATGAATATCATTTCTGAAACCACTGGTATGGAATACTGCAAGTAAGAATATAGAGTTTTATCGATGAAACATTTTATAAATTTTTCATTTCACCAGATGGGTGATATGAATATCATTTCTGAAACCACTGGTATGGAATACTGCAAGTAAGAATATAGAGTTTTATCGATGAAACATTTTATAAATTTTTCATTTCACCAGATGGGTGATATGAATATCATTTCTGAAACCACTGGTATGGAATACTGCAAGTAAGAATATAGAGTTTTATCGATGAAACATTTTATAAATTTTTCATTTCACCAGATGGGTGATATGAATATCATTTCTGAAACCACTGGTATGGAATACTGCAAGTAAGAATATAGAGTTTTATCGATGAAACATTTTATAAATTTTTCATTTCACCAGATGGGTGATATGAATATCATTTCTGAAACCACTGGTATGGAATACTGCAAGTAAGAATATAGAGTTTTATCGATGAAACATTTTATAAATTTTTCATTTCACCAGATGGGTGATATGAATATCATTTCTGAAACCACTGGTATGGAATACTGCAAGTAAGAATATAGAGTTTTATCGATGAAACATTTTATAAATTTTTCATTTCACCAGATGGGTGATATGAATATCATTTCTGAAACCACTGGTATGGAATACTGCAAGTAAGAATATAGAGTTTTATCGATGAAACATTTTATAAATTTTTCATTTCACCAGATGGGTGATATGAATATCATTTCTGAAACCACTGGTATGGAATACTGCAAGTAAGAATATAGAGTTTTATCGATGAAACATTTTATAAATTTTTCATTTCACCAGATGGGTGATATGAATATCATTTCTGAAACCACTGGTATGGAATACTGCAAGTAAGAATATAGAGTTTTATCGATGAAACATTTTATAAATTTTTCATTTCACCAGATGGGTGATATGAATATCATTTCTGAAACCACTGGTATGGAATACTGCAAGTAAGAATATAGAGTTTTATCGATGAAACATTTTATAAATTTTTCATTTCACCAGATGGGTGATATGAATATCATTTCTGAAACCACTGGTATGGAATACTGCAAGTAAGAATATAGAGTTTTATCGATGAAACATTTTATAAATTTTTCATTTCACCAGATGGGTGATATGAATATCATTTCTGAAACCACTGGTATGGAATACTGCAAGTAAGAATATAGAGTTTTATCGATGAAACATTTTATAAATTTTTCATTTCACCAGATGGGTGAGATGAATATCATTTCTGAAACCACTGGTATGGAATACTGCAAGTAAGAATATAGAGTTTTATCGATGAAACATTTTATAAATTTTTCATTTCACCAGATGGGTGATATGAATATCATTTCTGAAACCACTGGTATGGAATACTGCAAGTAAGAATATAGAGTTTTATCGATGAAACATTTTATAAATTTTTCATTTCACCAGATGGGTGATATGAATATCATTTCTGAAACCACTGGTATGGAATACTGCAAGTAAGAATATAGAGTTTTATCGATGAAACATTTTATAAATTTTTCATTTCACCAGATGGGTGATATGAATATCATTTCTGAAACCACTGGTATGGAATACTGCAAGTAAGAATATAGAGTTTTATCGATGAAACATTTTATAAATTTTCATTTCACCAGATGGGTGATATGAATATCATTTCTGAAACCACTGGTATGGAATACTGCAAGTAAGAATATAGAGTTTTATCGATGAAACATTTTATAAATTTTTCATTTCACCAGATGGGTGATATGAATATCATTTCTGAAACCACTGGTATGGAATACTGCAAGTAAGAATATAGAGTTTTATCGATGAAACATTTTATAAATTTTTCATTTCACCAGATGGGTGATATGAATATCATTTCTGAAACCACTGGTATGGAATACTGCAAGTAAGAATATAGAGTTTTATCGATGAAACATTTTATAAATTTTTCATTTCACCAGATGGGTGAGATGAATATCATTTCTGAAACCACTGGTATGGAATACTGCAAGTAAGAATATAGAGTTTTATCGATGAAACATTTTATAAATTTTTCATTTCACCAGATGGGTGAGATGAATATCATTTCTGAAACCACTGGTATGGAATACTGCAAGTAAGAATATAGAGTTTTATCGATGAAACATTTTATAAATTTTTCATTTCACCAGATGGGTGATATGAATATCATTTCTGAAACCACTGGTATGGAATACTGCAAGTAAGAATATAGAGTTTTATCGATGAAACATTTTATAAATTTTTCATTTCACCAGATGGGTGAGATGAATATCATTTCTGAAACCACTGGTATGGAATACTGCAAGTAAGAATATAGAGTTTTATCGATGAAACATTTTATAAATTTTTCATTTCACCAGATGGGTGATATGAATATCATTTCTGAAACCACTGGTATGGAATACTGCAAGTAAGAATATAGAGTTTTATCGATGAAACATTTTATAAATTTTTCATTTCACCAGATGGGTGATATGAATATCATTTCTGAAACCACTGGTATGGAATACTGCAAGTAAGAATATAGAGTTTTATCGATGAAACATTTTATAAATTTTTCATTTCACCAGATGGGTGATATGAATATCATTTCTGAAACCACTGGTATGGAATACTGCAAGTAAGAATATAGAGTTTTATCGATGAAACATTTTATAAATTTTTCATTTCACCAGATGGGTGATATGAATATCATTTCTGAAACCACTGGTATGGAATACTGCAAGTAAGAATATAGAGTTTTATCGATGAAACATTTTATAAATTTTTCATTTCACCAGATGGGTGAGATGAATATCATTTCTGAAACCACTGGTATGGAATACTGCAAGTAAGAATATAGAGTTTTATCGATGAAACATTTTATAAATTTTTCATTTCACCAGATGGGTGATATGAATATCATTTCTGAAACCACTGGTATGGAATACTGCAAGTAAGAATATAGAGTTTTATCGATGAAACATTTTATAAATTTTTCATTTCACCAGATGGGTGATATGAATATCATTTCTGAAACCACTGGTATGGAATACTGCAAGTAAGAATATAGAGTTTTATCGATGAAACATTTTATAAATTTTTCATTTCACCAGATGGGTGATATGAATATCATTTCTGAAACCACTGGTATGGAATACTGCAAGTAAGAATATAGAGTTTTATCGATGAAACATTTTATAAATTTTTCATTTCACCAGATGGGTGATATGAATATCATTTCTGAAACCACTGGTATGGAATACTGCAAGTAAGAATATAGAGTTTTATCGATGAAACATTTTATAAATTTTTCATTTCACCAGATGGGTGATATGAATATCATTTCTGAAACCACTGGTATGGAATACTGCAAGTAAGAATATAGAGTTTTATCGATGAAACATTTTATAAATTTTTCATTTCACCAGATGGGTGATATGAATATCATTTCTGAAACCACTGGTATGGAATACTGCAAGTAAGAATATAGAGTTTTATCGATGAAACATTTTATAAATTTTTCATTTCACCAGATGGGTGATATGAATATCATTTCTGAAACCACTGGTATGGAATACTGCAAGTAAGAATATAGAGTTTTATCGATGAAACATTTTATAAATTTTTCATTTCACCAGATGGGTGATATGAATATCATTTCTGAAACCACTGGTATGGAATACTGCAAGTAAGAATATAGAGTTTTATCGATGAAACATTTTATAAATTTTTCATTTCACCAGATGGGTGATATGAATATCATTTCTGAAACCACTGGTATGGAATACTGCAAGTAAGAATATAGAGTTTTATCGATGAAACATTTTATAAATTTTTCATTTCACCAGATGGGTGAGATGAATATCATTTCTGAAACCACTGGTATGGAATACTGCAAGTAAGAATATAGAGTTTTATCGATGAAACATTTTATAAATTTTTCATTTCACCAGATGGGTGATATGAATATCATTTCTGAAACCACTGGTATGGAATACTGCAAGTAAGAATATAGAGTTTTATCGATGAAACATTTTATAAATTTTTCATTTCACCAGATGGGTGATATGAATATCATTTCTGAAACCACTGGTATGGAATACTGCAAGTAAGAATATAGAGTTTTATCGATGAAACATTTTATAAATTTTTCATTTCACCAGATGGGTGATATGAATATCATTTCTGAAACCACTGGTATGGAATACTGCAAGTAAGAATATAGAGTTTTATCGATGAAACATTTTATAAATTTTTCATTTCACCAGATGGGTGATATGAATATCATTTCTGAAACCACTGGTATGGAATACTGCAAGTAAGAATATAGAGTTTTATCGATGAAACATTTTATAAATTTTTCATTTCACCAGATGGGTGATATGAATATCATTTCTGAAACCACTGGTATGGAATACTGCAAGTAAGAATATAGAGTTTTATCGATGAAACATTTTATAAATTTTTCATTTCACCAGATGGGTGAGATGAATATCATTTCTGAAACCACTGGTATGGAATACTGCAAGTAAGAATATAGAGTTTTATCGATGAAACATTTTATAAATTTTTCATTTCACCAGATGGGTGATATGAATATCATTTCTGAAACCACTGGTATGGAATACTGCAAGTAAGAATATAGAGTTTTATCGATGAAACATTTTATAAATTTTTCATTTCACCAGATGGGTGATATGAATATCATTTCTGAAACCACTGGTATGGAATACTGCAAGTAAGAATATAGAGTTTTATCGATGAAACATTTTATAAATTTTTCATTTCACCAGATGGGTGATATGAATATCATTTCTGAAACCACTGGTATGGAATACTGCAAGTAAGAATATAGAGTTTTATCGATGAAACATTTTATAAATTTTTCATTTCACCAGATGGGTGATATGAATATCATTTCTGAAACCACTGGTATGGAATACTGCAAGTAAGAATATAGAGTTTTATCGATGAAACATTTTATAAATTTTCATTTCACCAGATGGGTGATATGAATATCATTTCTGAAACCACTGGTATGGAATACTGCAAGTAAGAATATAGAGTTTTATCGATGAAACATTTTATAAATTTTTCATTTCACCAGATGGGTGATATGAATATCATTTCTGAAACCACTGGTATGGAATACTGCAAGTAAGAATATAGAGTTTTATCGATGAAACATTTTATAAATTTTTCATTTCACCAGATGGGTGATATGAATATCATTTCTGAAACCACTGGTATGGAATACTGCAAGTAAGAATATAGAGTTTTATCGATGAAACATTTTATAAATTTTTCATTTCACCAGATGGGTGATATGAATATCATTTCTGAAACCACTGGTATGGAATACTGCAAGTAAGAATATAGAGTTTTATCGATGAAACATTTTATAAATTTTTCATTTCACCAGATGGGTGATATGAATATCATTTCTGAAACCACTGGTATGGAATACTGCAAGTAAGAATATAGAGTTTTATCGATGAAACATTTTATAAATTTTTCATTTCACCAGATGGGTGATATGAATATCATTTCTGAAACCACTGGTATGGAATACTGCAAGTAAGAATATAGAGTTTTATCGATGAAACATTTTATAAATTTTTCATTTCACCAGATGGGTGATATGAATATCATTTCTGAAACCACTGGTATGGAATACTGCAAGTAAGAATATAGAGTTTTATCGATGAAACATTTTATAAATTTTTCATTTCACCAGATGGGTGAGATGAATATCATTTCTGAAACCACTGGTATGGAATACTGCAAGTAAGAATATAGAGTTTTATCGATGAAACATTTTATAAATTTTTCATTTCACCAGATGGGTGATATGAATATCATTTCTGAAACCACTGGTATGGAATACTGCAAGTAAGAATATAGAGTTTTATCGATGAAACATTTTATAAATTTTTCATTTCACCAGATGGGTGATATGAATATCATTTCTGAAACCACTGGTATGGAATACTGCAAGTAAGAATATAGAGTTTTATCGATGAAACATTTTATAAATTTTTCATTTCACCAGATGGGTGATATGAATATCATTTCTGAAACCACTGGTATGGAATACTGCAAGTAAGAATATAGAGTTTTATCGATGAAACATTTTATAAATTTTTCATTTCACCAGATGGGTGATATGAATATCATTTCTGAAACCACTGGTATGGAATACTGCAAGTAAGAATATAGAGTTTTATCGATGAAACATTTTATAAATTTTTCATTTCACCAGATGGGTGATATGAATATCATTTCTGAAACCACTGGTATGGAATACTGCAAGTAAGAATATAGAGTTTTATCGATGAAACATTTTATAAATTTTTCATTTCACCAGATGGGTGATATGAATATCATTTCTGAAACCACTGGTATGGAATACTGCAAGTAAGAATATAGAGTTTTATCGATGAAACATTTTATAAATTTTTCATTTCACCAGATGGGTGATATGAATATCATTTCTGAAACCACTGGTATGGAATACTGCAAGTAAGAATATAGAGTTTTATCGATGAAACATTTTATAAATTTTTTCATTTCACCAGATGGGTGAGATGAATATCATTTCTGAAACCACTGGTATGGAATACTGCAAGTAAGAATATAGAGTTTTATCGATGAAACATTTTATAAATTTTCATTTCACCAGATGGGTGATATGAATATCATTTCTGAAACCACTGGTATGGAATACTGCAAGTAAGAATATAGAGTTTTATCGATGAAACATTTTATAAATTTTTCATTTCACCAGATGGGTGATATGAATATCATTTCTGAAACCACTGGTATGGAATACTGCAAGTAAGAATATAGAGTTTTATCGATGAAACATTTTATAAATTTTTCATTTCACCAGATGGGTGATATGAATATCATTTCTGAAACCACTGGTATGGAATACTGCAAGTAAGAATATAGAGTTTTATCGATGAAACATTTTATAAATTTTTCATTTCACCAGATGGGTGATATGAATATCATTTCTGAAACCACTGGTATGGAATACTGCAAGTAAGAATATAGAGTTTTATCGATGAAACATTTTATAAATTTTTCATTTCACCAGATGGGTGAGATGAATATCATTTCTGAAACCACTGGTATGGAATACTGCAAGTAAGAATATAGAGTTTTATCGATGAAACATTTTATAAATTTTTCATTTCACCAGATGGGTGATATGAATATCATTTCTGAAACCACTGGTATGGAATACTGCAAGTAAGAATATAGAGTTTTATCGATGAAACATTTTATAAATTTTTTCATTTCACCAGATGGGTGATATGAATATCATTTCTGAAACCACTGGTATGGAATACTGCAAGTAAGAATATAGAGTTTTATCGATGAAACATTTTATAAATTTTTCATTTCACCAGATGGGTGATATGAATATCATTTCTGAAACCACTGGTATGGAATACTGCAAGTAAGAATATAGAGTTTTATCGATGAAACATTTTATAAATTTTTCATTTCACCAGATGGGTGATATGAATATCATTTCTGAAACCACTGGTATGGAATACTGCAAGTAAGAATATAGAGTTTTATCGATGAAACATTTTATAAATTTTTCATTTCACCAGATGGGTGATATGAATATCATTTCTGAAACCACTGGTATGGAATACTGCAAGTAAGAATATAGAGTTTTATCGATGAAACATTTTATAAATTTTTTCATTTCACCAGATGGGTGATATGAATATCATTTCTGAAACCACTGGTATGGAATACTGCAAGTAAGAATATAGAGTTTTATCGATGAAACATTTTATAAATTTTTTCATTTCACCAGATGGGTGAGATGAATATCATTTCTGAAACCACTGGTATGGAATACTGCAAGTAAGAATATAGAGTTTTATCGATGAAACATTTTATAAATTTTTCATTTCACCAGATGGGTGATATGAATATCATTTCTGAAACCACTGGTATGGAATACTGCAAGTAAGAATATAGAGTTTTATCGATGAAACATTTTATAAATTTTTCATTTCACCAGATGGGTGATATGAATATCATTTCTGAAACCACTGGTATGGAATACTGCAAGTAAGAATATAGAGTTTTATCGATGAAACATTTTATAAATTTTTCATTTCACCAGATGGGTGATATGAATATCATTTCTGAAACCACTGGTATGGAATACTGCAAGTAAGAATATAGAGTTTTATCGATGAAACATTTTATAATTTTTTTCATTTCACCAGATGGGTGAGATGAATATCATTTCTGAAACCACTGGTATGGAATACTGCAAGTAAGAATATAGAGTTTTATCGATGAAACATTTTATAAATTTTTCATTTCACCAGATGGGTGATATGAATATCATTTCTGAAACCACTGGTATGGAATACTGCAAGTAAGAATATAGAGTTTTATCGATGAAACATTTTATAAATTTTTCATTTCACCAGATGGGTGATATGAATATCATTTCTGAAACCACTGGTATGGAATACTGCAAGTAAGAATATAGAGTTTTATCGATGAAACATTTTATAAATTTTTCATTTCAATATCAGATCTGGGTGATATGAATATCATTTCTGAAACCACTGGTATGGAATACTGCAAGTAAGAATATAGAGTTTTATCGACGAAACATTTTATAAATTTTTCATTTCACCAGATGGGTGATATGAATATCATTTCTGAAACCACTGGTATGGAATACTGCAAGTAAGAATATAGAGTTTTATCGATGAAACATTTTATAAATTTTTCATTTCACCAGATGGGTGAGATGAATATCATTTCTGAAACCACTGGTATGGAATACTGCAAGTAAGAATATAGAGTTTTATCGATGAAACATTTTATAAATTTTTCATTTCACCAGATGGGTGATATGAATATCATTTCTGAAACCACTGGTATGGAATACTGCAAGTAAGAATATAGAGTTTTATCGACGAAACATTTTATAAATTTTTCATTTCACCAGATGGGTGATATGAATATCATTTCTGAAACCACTGGTATGGAATACTGCAAGTAAGAATATAGAGTTTTATCGACGAAACATTTTATAAATGTTTATTTCACCAGATGGGTGACATGAATATCATTTTTGAAACCAATGGTACGGAATACTGCAAGTAAGAATATAGAGTTTTATCGACGAAACATTTTATAAATTTTTTCATTTCACCAGATGGGTGAGATGAATATCACTTCTGAAACCACTGGTATGGAATACTGCAAGTAAGAATATAGAGTTTTATCGATGAAACATTTTATAAATTTTTCATTTCACCAGATGGGTGATATGAATATCATTTCTGAAACCACTGGTATGGAATACTGCAAGTAAGAATATAGAGTTTTATCGATGAAACATTTTTAAATTTTTCATTTCACCAGATGGGTGATATGAATATCATTTCTGAAACCACTGGTATGGAATACTGCAAGTAAGAATATAGAGTTTTATCGATGAAACATTTTATAAATTTTTCATTTCACCAGATGCACCACTTTTCTGGTGATATGAATATCATTTCTGAAACCACTGGTATGGAATACTGCAAGTAAGAATATAGAGTTTTATCGATGAAACATTTTATAAATTTTTCATTTCACCAGATGGGTGATATGAATATCATTTCTGAAACCACTGGTATGGAATACTGCAAGTAAGAATATAGAGTTTTAT